>NC_073745.1:115552712-115862210 GCF_029784135.1 Toxorhynchites rutilus septentrionalis
ATTCATTCCCACGCCATAAATTATCGTCATACATGTTTGTAGGCCAAATGCATTTTTATGTCACTAGCTCACAGCTGCATACGATAATATTAAATAACAACCACTCACCCTTGCAGCGTAACATTATGCAGAACTAACCCACTTCAACCAAGTGTGAAATGACAACACACAGAAACAACCACTACCCTTTTGTTCTCCGTATTGACCCGTTCGAACCAATCGAACGCGCTCACATATTTCCTTGCTGGCTCCTCCTCCTCTAGAATAGAAGCTACCTTGTGTAGAGTTTTAGTTTAAGCATTATAAAAAGTACATGTCGAATGCAAGCAACAGGTCTTTTACATTTCCAACCAATCAAGTTAACAAGTGTCGAATGCACGCGAGGACGGAACTAAGAATATAGTGATATTTATATTAGTGGAATGTGCCTGAGTTCTTTCATTCCGAAATATATCACAAGTGCCCCAAAGTGATAGAAATTGTATACTACATCGGGTTGAACGTCCACATAACTCTTTAGTAAAAACTTCCGGGAACCCTGAAAGGGTTTGATGGCTTACGTGGTTTTGTAGAATCATTCCGAGAAGTAACGATTCTTTCTTGTCTTTGCGAGAACAATACACTAATTGGTCATATGTCGCAATTTGTTTCTTTATACCAATGCACGCATTGCATTGCATCGCCATACAACAAGCATTAAACACGCGTCTAACAGATGCACACAGTTGCAGCGATAAACTTCAAGTGATTATTTGCTAGCATTCACAGCTCGAGGGAAACATAAAACACAGCATATCAAACTAATCTTAGAAAATTTCCGATTCGATTGGTATGCAAATCGTTAAAATCCGTTCGCAGCAAAAATAGTTATTAACATTAACTTTATTTCATAAAAACGTAACATATATCCCACGTCACGTCATTATTTTTTAACTTTTAGTACATTATTATGTTTGATCACAATTATACCGTTTAACTTAAATTTTTTTTTTACTTATTTTATTTCCTAGTTTTTAGTACATTATCTGTTTCATAAGAATATTTCTCTACAATAAAACCATTGTACTGTATTCTATCAGTCAAAAAATTTCATTTGATACCGATATTGAGTGGATTGCAGAAAATACATAGTGTGTTCTGCGAGTCAAGTTCGTTCGTTCGATAAACATATCTCAATCAACCTTTTTTTTGAGATGATTTGGAATCAGCTATTTTGTAGCGGCGGCCAAATTAGTTTTTTCAAGATAAGCAGTTTTAAAATGACTATTTTGTGATTGCGGCCATCTTGGATTTGGATTTTTCATAGTTCTACTACTCAAGCCCTTTCATTTGATACCTATATTAATGGGGTTTTGACATAATATGTAGTCCGCCATTTTGTAGTGGCAGCCATCTTGGATTTGTATTTTTCATAAATAACCGTGTTCTACTAGTCAAGCCTTTTTTACTTGATAAAGGCTTGACTAGTAGATATTTTATATTAATGAGGTTTTGAGAAATTTGTAGTCCACCATTTTGTAGTGGCAGCCATCTTTGATTTGTATATTTCCTCAATATATATATATATATTTCCTCCGTATAATACTAGTCAAGCCCTTTCATTTGATACCCATATTGATGGGGTTTTGAAAACCTATATTGATGAGGTTTTGAGAAAATTTGTGATCCACCATTTTGTAGCGGCCGCCATCTTGGATTTTCAAGATCATGAATTTCCATTAGTGACCTCAAACCACCATTTTATCCAACTGCCATGATTGCGCTTCTTTCGCAGACATCGATTCCTCTTTTGCTCAAATTTTAAAATATTTTATGAGGAAGTGTAATCACAACAACGTAAATGGAATTCTTCCTAACAATGAATGGTGATACAGATAGCTTCTCGGGCAATTTTAGTGGATAAATCAAAGAATAAGAAGCAACCACTGCTACTTTCAAAGTAAATTTGGGGCTTTTTTAATGAATAGGGGCTTCAGATTCTGGACTGGTCAGCTTGTTCACCACCATCAAAACCCTGTCAGGAACTTATGAGGAGTGATCGGACGAATTGTAGATGCAGCATACAAGCATTTGAGTGATTTGAAGAGCTTAAACGAGCAGTATTCTCTGCGTAGAACGAGATACACACTACAATATGGCGCAGCATGGTCGTAACCACCCCGAATGGGTTATTTGAACTGATTAAGAACTAAAGATGACCTACGAATTAGAAACTTATTGTAATTCATGTGAAATTGACGTTAATTTTGTAAAGGAAAGAGAGTTTTTCCATCTGGTTCTATAGTTATGAAACACTGGAATTTTAGTTTTTTGAATATTTCGCGCCTGAACACATCAATAAAAATGAAATGGTCAGTCTTATGAATGAAGGTAGTTATTGTATTCAACACTATATACTTCAACCGACTTCTTACATATCTCTGGGAACTCAGAACAAATAGTGGTTCTATAGTTGTGAAACGCAGTGTATGTCTGTTTCACCTGCGACTCAAGAAATGTTCAACTTGTTGGTCTGTATTTGTTCTACTTGAAAATGGTGAAACATTCTATCGATTATTCGGATATGGGTCTGCAAAAATAAAACCGCACATATGCTTCTAAAGTTATAATCGAAGTTTTTCTTAACCAGTCCGTCTTATCCTTAGCAAACCTGCACATACTAACGAGTTGAATAGGTTTGCTTTGTCTTCTTTGGCCACCATGCCAACGACATAAGTACGAAGGTGGAATCTCGGCTGTCGTTGCTGTCTCTAGAGGTAAAAGGTTCCATATCGGAAAAATTATATAACGGAACAAATAAAAAGGTGTAACCGCGGACGAATCCCCCAACTTCTACTCCGAGTGCGTACAAATCAGCAGTTCGAATTCCGTTCCAGTAAACTGAAGAGAATACGAGACGTGTTGCTTGTGAGTGACAAACATTGTTTTGACAGTAAGTGGCGAGAGGATATGATAAGGTTGAAAGGGCGCTTGTCTACATATTGACTGACGATTTCACCTACATCTATTGTTTTAGTCCCTCATATCGAAACTTAAGCTGATACTTTTTCCAGCCGCCAAGGGACAGATGCTATAGATGCTACTATGAGCCGGGATGGTATAAAATAACACATACACATGGATACATGGTTTCAATGTCACCGAATTTCTCTAAATTGGGTGGTGATAAACGCTCAGACGCAACCATGTATGGTTTAGTATCCACAAATATCGATTATTTTGAAAACCAAATCTTTACAATTAGCAAAATGTTAATTAACAGGCGTAATTGGAAACTCCACCCACGATGAGCCTACAGCGCAACAATGGATACACTTCTCGTACGATGGATGTATGCTTCCCAAGTATATATTCATAACTCTCCAATAAAACCGAATAAGGTACCGGAAAACAAATAAATTTACACGAAAACTCTCCATTGTATATTCACAACAGAACAAGGCTGGCTGAAAAACCCAATTAAAACTTTGTCGTTCTCGTATCTCACCAACATTTGAAACAAAAACATAAAAACAATCCATACCGCCATTTTCGAACCGTGTCCCGTTCGTTCCGGAATTTTCGCATTTTTTTCTCCACCCTTCACGCTCAGCACAACGAACTCATTTTCCCGTTTTGTTCGTAAAACCTACATCAAACTCAAACTTTAAGTTATTGTTATGTACATCATTTTAACACTGAGATGTAACGTCTGTTTAACCTCCCGTTCCACTCGACGATTGCCGCACTCGTAAATGTCTTGAGTACGGTATTTTCATCTCTAGCCTGTGACATTCAGCGTGGCAGCACCGGTAAAAAATCATTAAACTTAGCAGGTTTTTCCAGTTTACGAGACGCGGTAATTACCACCGTTTGCAGAGGCAGTGTCGAAACAGCTTCCAACGCCGCACAGTTATTACGTATGCCGGGTGAGGAACTGACGGCAGACAAACTGCCTGCCAGAAGACAGTTACATCTACATAAAAGTTGATGCGGATCTGAGAAATGGGTCTCGTCCGGGAAGCGGGGGCGGCCCTGATGTTTGCTTTGTAATGGAAAAGTTAACCCCGAGAGTGCCAATATCAATAGGATAT
This sequence comes from Toxorhynchites rutilus septentrionalis, assembly GCF_029784135.1. Classification (NCBI taxonomy): domain Eukaryota; kingdom Metazoa; phylum Arthropoda; class Insecta; order Diptera; family Culicidae; genus Toxorhynchites; species Toxorhynchites rutilus. The sequence continues at coordinate 115,556,786 of NC_073745.1, forward strand.
TTTGGTTGTGGTTGTTCGCATCGATAGGAATGTTTGGGTTTTATGTTTTCATGTTCGATGATTTCACAACTCACAGTTACGCGTCTTTATTGTTTTCGGAAATAAAGTTTTTAAAATCGAATTAATTTTATTTGTGAATTCAAAATAACGATTTTGTAAATGATATGTGTTCAACGGAACTGGCGTCATGTAGTATCAAAATATTATTTTTGATCCATTGTGAACTCGATCTTGAATCGCGATCGCGACACCGATTAAAGTGAGTGTAAATTTCAAACACTACCAAAAACCTAAACTCGCGAACAAGAGACAACAATGCCGCCAGTCAACGGAATCTGCGAGAAAGAACATTTGTTATAAACCTTTCTGAAGTAAGGCGTCGTGCACAAATTACGTAACGTGATAAGGGGGGGGGAGGTGGGTCCAGGTTGCGTTACTTTCTGTGTATTAGAGATAGGAAATTGCGTTACGTAGGGAGGGGAGGTGGTTCAAAATCCGGATTTTTAGCGTTACGTAATTTGTGCACGATGAAGATACCAAAGATCAAAACGGTAACGGATTACATGTTCAAAGTACTGAATATTTCAACCGAACGACTAAAATCAGTGCAAGTAAACCTTAGGACTGTCCACATACCACGTGGACAACTTCAGAGGGGGTAGGGGACGGTAATGCTCACGCTTGTGCACGGCTAGGGAGGGTATATACAATATTCATTATATTTTTGTATCGTTGAACTAGAATTGTGCTAAAATGTGTATTCTGAGAGCGATTTATTTTCGTAGGTTTTAGAGGATCATGCATTCCGGCAGAATGAGGACACCACCAGAGCATGTTAGAATGTTGTAATATTAAAATTACACAACATTGTTTTTAGTAGCGGTTTTTGGTTCACCTATGTCATTCAAGTATCTTGGGGTCTGGTTCGACTCCAGATGTTCTTAGGGGGCCCATATGTTTTATTCCATTTTTTGACGTAGGATTCCGTCTTTCGGGAACATATTGGGGTACAAATTAAAAATCGAAAATCGAGCACATCGTGAAAATTGTCCAATTTCAATCGCTTATTGCTCATTCATTTCATGATTTCAATGATAACATGCTCTTGATGAGATTTTTGCGTCAATCGATTTCGGCACTCCATAACAATTTTTTACATTGTATTAAATAATATATGTCATGAAACTAACTATCGAACAATTAAAACATTTCAACCCCTGTCCTAACGGAAATACCCAATTCTGATTGGTCGAGATTGACGACACATGCGGCGGCATATTCAAACGGAAATACCTCGTTCTGATTGGTCGAAATTGAAGATACGGATAAATCGGCATTGTAAGTACTTTAAAGTAGAGGGAATTTTTTTCCCACCGAAATGTGTTCCCTAATAGAGACGTTAAAGAAATCTGTCCGGGGTAAATCGGCATTGTAAACAACGTAGACAAATGAATCATGAGATTTAGCGTAAGAACACACTGGACGGCTCTCCCGCGCGGATTTTGCAATGACAGACCGCCGCGGAGCTCGATGTAAAACACATTCAGCGGTTTTCGACGGTTTCACTATCTGCCATTATTATATGTTTATAGACGGATGCAAGACGATTCTATGGTCAAGGTACAACTGTTTGGACAGTAAGTGGATTAGAGGGGCGGTATATAAAGACAGAATGATGGGAAACGGAAGAGGGGATGTTTACCTGAGCGAGAGCGAGAAAGAACTTGATCACACACGTCTGAAATATTGCATTTCTCGACAATTTGGATGGAATACGATTATCCGCAGCTACATGACTGCAGAGTGGATTTCACGTATTAGCTCACCTGAGAGTACATTTATTATTGCCTTGCTTTATTTTCACCTTTCAAAAGCGCATAAACACTAATACTCTCACAAAACCGTTGTGGCGCATCATCTCCATCGAGTCACCGCAGCGAATGGGGAACCGTACAACAGTGATTTTGGATCCGTACACATCCGCCCCGCCTTGTGTGTTTTATATCATACACATTCTATTATCGAGGCTCCGCGGCGGTCTGTCATTGCAAAATCCGCGCGGGAGAGCCGTCCAGTGTGTTCCTACGCTTAAGGTGGGACCAGAATGCCGCGCTATGCGTCGCGTTGCGACAATTGTGCTTTGACACTTCATTTTTAATATGTGTGTTTCCATTTAGTCGAACCCAATAATGCGTTGCGTCATTAGCATCGTTGTACTAAACGCTACATTTGTTCTAAACTGCTTGCGCCGAATTCGCGATGACAGTGACATGGTGTCGACGTCTGGTGGCAACTTCAAATTAGGGCCATAATTTGGGTCCCAAACTCGTTAGTGTATTCTCTATCAGATTAGAACACACGAAGCCGGTTTTCAAATTCTAAAATTTGTATGAAAATTTTCACATCATGTTATTTGATTACTTGATACACGTGTTTCTGACTTTCATTCAACCATATGGCTAAACAATTGCTGAATTTTTTCATCATAATATAGAGTTGTCTCCATAAACAATTTTCGTATGAGATTTTTTCACCACCTGCGAACAAAAATGTTTTTCATTTAAACAGAATACTATTTTGATATGGAAACGCTAATTTTCAATCATAATTTTGATTTTGAAAACGTGTTCATTCCGACTGAAAATCAGCTATTCTTTCACGCTCACCTAAACTAGTAAACGAAGTTCAATGCCACCAGCGCGGATATGTGTTGTTTTTAAAAAACATTCATGGACACAACAAGAACAAGATTTTCATACGAATTTTATTTTGCTTTTGTTTACATGAAAAGTGGTGACGCGAATGTTAGATTGTGACTGCAAATCAACAGACTGCGTCGGGTGAATGTTTTAGTACAAAACGCAAGCAATGACAGCTGATGAGAAGCAACGCACAACGCGGCATTCTGTTTCCACCTTTAAAGTCTCCGTGAACAAAGGAAAAGAAGAAGAAGCATTGTAAATACATGATACTAAGGGGAACTTTTGTTCCCACCGAAATGTGTTCCCCAACAGAGGTTTCTAAATCAAGGTGGCTGAGGAAATCGGCATTGCAAATATATGAAAGTCGAGAAATTTTTATATTGCAAGTAAGATATGATTAGTTCTAGCAAATAAAATTTAAATTTGGAACTTTAATGTTGGTTGCTTCGTGAAATTTCATAACAACGACCGATCGTGTATTGTGAAACATTTAGGACAAGTATATGTGAAAAATTGTATCTTGTAGCAGTTGTGTTAGAAACTACTTGAAATAAGAAACGATTTATTTCAATTTTCATAAATAATAAATCAATGTGTGTTCCCGCTCAAGAACGGATCGTCCGATTTAAGCTGCCTGTTTTTTGTGTTCATTTTCACCCACATAAGTTCATTTTCAGATAGCCTAACGGAATCCTACGTCAATTTGCGGTCGTGTATCGGACACAACCCTCCTGTGACTATTTGTTTATTATTCAGGCTCATTAGCATTTTAGCTGTAACATAGCCGGATTGTAATCATGTACATGTTACATGTTCTATCGTGTCTATAAATGGTACACTAGCAGTAGCCGCTTTTATTCAGGCTTAAGAGTATTCTACATTCTATCTACACCATTGCATATGATACATTACATCATTAACCCATCAAGAACGGAATCTTCATACATACGAGCTGGATTGGGATCTAGAATTGATCGTATATATGTTTCAAACAATTTTAAACAAAAGAAATTTGTTGCACGATTCAATGAGGTTTTCTTCTCAGATCATAAAGGGTATATTTTGAGGATCAAGCTGTCTAGAATTTGGGGAGACATTAGACAGAGGAATCTAGAAGTAAAAATCAATGATAAATACGTAAAAAAGTTAAGGAGCAGTTCAGAATGAAATGACGGTATTGGGTGTCTCAAAGACGTTATCACCGAATATGAATAATTTGGTGGATTGAGTATACAAAACCTAAAATTGGTTCGTTTTTAAAATGGAAAACAAAACTAGCGAATAACATTATTTATGACGCGAAGAGAATATGGTATGAAGCTTTGAAATAAGGTTATGAGAAATATTTGATCAATCCTGAATCGAATAAAAGTTGATGTGTCTGTGCCTGGGGCCACGAACGGGATCTTGACATAGGACTGTGATTGTGTGTAGTAATTCCATTTGAATTGAGTTTTTTCCTTCTTCAAAGTCTGTATTTAAACGTTTCTTGTACGCACTTGGATCCTTTTTTTTCTGTATTATAGTGATTTTCAACACATTTCGGCTGGTTCGGGAGTGAGAATTGAACTCGTGATCCGTGCGTGAAAGGTATGGATGTTACCACTACGCCAGATCGCCTCCTACACTTGGATCCTTTAAACGGGTTAGATGAGATAACGTGGTAGAATCTGGAACCACATTCTGTTCAAAAATGTTCACAAAAACCATTGAAATTACTACCATTACTACCCTTTTCTTCTGTTTATTCAGTCATGCAGAAGAAGACAAGGAGTCATCATTTATCATTAAAGTAGAGGGAACTTAAACACAAGTCTGAATAGTTAAGATCTACATAAATATAAGCCTTAGTCAAATAAATCTATGACTACAGAAAGATATTTAGATAAAAATAGCATTTTTTCTTTCGTTGCCACGTTGTCCGGAACATTGTTTGTAGAGGGTTGTAATAACTTTATAGCCAGGTGACGTATATTTGGGGATAAAAGAGTAAAACTATCTTCCGAGATCATCCTTCCATTGATTTTGCTAACTGATTAATGCCTATTATCGGCAAATGGACAATAATTCATAATACGCATCCACTCAAAATGTGAGACATTGCTGAAAAATATCTTCTCGTTTTTACATCATCATACATTATCGAAAAAGGCTTCATTATGGTTACAAACAACGTGAAACAGAATTTTGAAAATCAACGAACGCGAAGATTGAGGGCTTTAACTAACCAATATTGAACTTTATTTTGATATTTTGGTAGTTGTGGATAGATTGGCTTGCGACTATAATGTTTTATAGGTTGTGAGTAGTTTGTATTAATAATTATTTATTACACTTGATATTTACTAAATATTATCTCTATTTATTTTGTTGAATATGATGAGAAAATATTTTTTTTACTGTATTCTAGTGACTTTCAACATTTTTGGCTGTTTTGTCACATTACTTCCATTTTTTGGAAGAATGGCGAGAGTGTGAATTGAACTCGTGATCTTCTGCGTGACAGGTGCGGATGTTACCACTACGCCAGATCGCCTCCGTGAGAAAATAATGTCAAGTTTATTTACGAGGGTCGTTCAAAAAATAAATTTCAGTGCCTCAGAAATCGCAAAAAATTAAGTTAGGACACAAACAAGGTGATTTTCGTAATCTAAGTTTTATTTTCTATTTTTCTACATGTTGGCCGTAGCGTTCGAGACATTTTTCATAGCGTCGCACAAGTTTTTCTATTCCGAACGCAAACTGCGTCACGAATTTCTTCAGTTTTATTGGGAATAAGTGATAGTCGCTAGGGGCGAGGTCTGGGGAGTAAGGAGGATGCTCGAACACAGTCCATTTGATTTTTTTTAAATTGCTCTAAATGTTAGCAGTATGGGGCCGCGCATTATCGTGGATAAGGAACACTCCTTTCGTCAATAAACCTAGCCTTTTGTTGCTAATCGCGGCTCTTAATAGGTCAAAAACTTCAAAATAGTACGGTGTTGACACAGGCGTTCGGCGGTCAACGATTCGATAACACTGAAAAAAAAATCGTGTCGCAGTTGCATCGTACTTCAAAAAGTTGGACGCTACGCACTGCGAGCTCGGAATGGAAAAACTCGTGCCACGCTATGAAAAATACCTCAAACGTTACGGCGATTATGTAGAAAAATAGGAAATAAAACGTGAATACGAAAATCACCTTGTGTTTTGTCTTAACTTTATTTTTCCGCGATTTTTCTTTTTTTTTTGAACGACCCTCGTATTTAACCATCTGCAATGTTTTCAAACTGATAATTATTCAGTATGAAAAAAACTAAAGATATGATTTTCAAAGAAATTTGGCTATGGGGGTCTAAAGTAAGTTTTAATTCTGAAAAAAGGGTCTCTTGCAGTTTGAGAACCCCTGCGCTAGATGATGTGGGAATGAGATGAAAATCATGGTTAACAGATTACAAAGAACACAAATAAATCGTTATATTAATCACACGATGCAATACAACCCTATTGATCCAAACACAGCTTGCAGAAGTCCCAATGAATACGATTGTCTTGAAAAAGTAGAAGGGTCTGAGCCTAGAGGCACGGACGCAAGTTTGACGTAGGACTGTGTTTGTTCGGAACAATTGGTTTTGATGTAATTCTTTTCATTGTTCTGAAATCCGTTATTTTGACTCTTTTGAAACTTCAAATGGCCTGAAAAGGGCCGTTTGTTATATGTACTCAAAACCGTCAAATGAGCTTCAACAAACAAAAAACTAAATTATCTTTCCTGTCAGAAGCTCAAATATTCAACTGTCTAACTGAAAGTGATTCATGAATATCAATGCAATATGAATAAAAATTCAATTGATGTGCACCCGTGGCCGAGTTGTTAGCGTCTCACATTATTATGCCGGGCGTTTGGGTTCGATTCCCGTTCTGGCCGGGGAATTTTTCGTCAAACAAATTTCCTTCGACTTGCACTGTGGTCACGCGTATTCAAGAGCTTGCCCCTCGGAATACATTCAAGGCGTGTTATTTGGCTTAAGAAATCTTAACTAAGTATTAATAAATGACGCTAGTTAATGCATACGTTGAGATGGCAAAAGTTCCACAGGGAACGTTAACGCCATTCAAGAAGATGAATAAAAATTAGCTTCTCCGTATCAAATTAGTGTTCAATGTGAATGGAAAACTTTGTTATCTTGTGGTTTGTGGTTAAAAAATCTCTTACAAAAATTGTATCTGAAGATAATTTTATATGAGGGGCTTCGAATGCAAGGGGTGTAAGTGACTTGATCGATTTCTCTTCATCAACTTTTCATTCAGTCAATAACTCAACTGCAAAAACGTTCCAATTTAAGTTTGCTATATAATCCGATAGATGAGGTTCTGACCTATCGTCCACATTGTCAAATACAGGTAGGAATGTATTTGCAGCTAAGTTATGACCAAAAGAGAGAGTCGAAGCAGAGAAATCGATCAAATCACTTACACCCCTTTTCATTCTAAGCCCCTCATATTATAATGATAAGTTTTAGTGGAAAACTAATTTAGTGGATTCAGTGGACTCACTCCATTTTGTTTCCACCGTGAAGTGTATTCGGGAACAATCCCAATGAATTGCGGCCATCTTACTAACTCACTCCACCATCTACTTCACCTTTATTCCTACACATTGATTTGATGTACAATTTGTTTGATAGAACGAATTATTGCACACAATCTTGTGTTGCATACAACATTCATGGGAACCAAGTTGATAGAAAGAATGCATAATGCATTATTTACACTGTATTCTATTCGTTTGCAAAATATACCTCTTTAATTCGTTAAATTGCTCACTTGTTTTACTATTTTCATTGTTGATGTCTCAGGCGAAAAAAATGCTGAATAAATTTGCCGTCTAACGGTATATATTAGGCTGTCAAAAAAGTTCTGCGGTATTTTTTTGAATTTTCATTTGTTCATAAAATTAGTTACAATCATCTGTTTTAAGTCAAATATGCGCTGTTTGGTTCGATTACTTTTCCCCAACGAGATGCCAACTTCATAATACCCCTGTTATAGAAGCTCGCTTCCTTATTGGCAAAAAACTCGGATAGCCAATTTTCACAGGCCTCTTTTGTGGCTAACTTCTGACTACCTAGCTCGTTCGCCATGGACAAAAACAGGTGGTAGTCACTTGGGGCAAGGTCCGGACTATACGGCGGATGCAAAAAAAAAAACTCCCATCCGAGCTCCCGGAGCTTCTGGCGCGTCACCAAAGAAGTGTGTGGCCTGGCGTTGTCCTGATGGAAGACAATGCGGCCTCTGTTTATCAAAGATGGCCTCTTCTTCATGAGTGCTACCTTCAAGCGATCCAGTTGTTGGCAGTACAGGTCCGAATTGAGCGTTTGGCCATAGGGAAGCAGCTCATAATAGATTATTCCTTGACAATTCCACCAAACACACAGCAGAACCTTCCTGGCCGTTAATGAGGGCTTGGCCAACGTCTGAGCCGCTTCAGCGGGCTTCGACCACGACCGTTTGCGCTTCACGTTGTCGTAAGTGACCCATATTATAGCGCGCAAAAATACCTTTCCAACAAGCTATAGTACTCGATACAATGATACTATAGCTCGATACAACGCGCTTACAACGACACCTCGCGGAAATACCGCAGGACTTTTTTGACAGCCTAATATTATAACATATATTGTAAGAACGATTCTGCGTAATATGCATTTGAAAACTCTTAATTTTCGTTACATTTTTCGTAGAGTGACCTCCATATACAGAAATCAAAGAAGACAGAGAAGAGTACCTCAACTGTTCATTCTGCATTGGAGTAATGGTGGATATATGGTATAAAGTTAGGAATAGTAATTTTTTTTGCAGGTCAATGGCGATATATGATGCAAAGGCTAAATGACTGCAAAATTAGACCAGGGCCCTGTTGCATAATCGAAATGTCACTAATAATATTAGTCTTGTAACTTGTAGATTCCTGTTCCATAACGAATCTAGAAGTACAAATCTACAAGTCTAATATTACAAGTTGTTTACACTAATATTATTAGCGTTACATATTACATATTACAAGTGAATGTTGCATAAACAAAATAAAACAACAAATTATTAGTGTTGACTTGTAATTTTTTTTACAACTTCGAGTGGACACATAATTTCATTTACAAGTTCGTTTTTTAAAAGTTCTATTTTTCTTTTTTTTTTTTTCTGTACGAAAATGTACCGTTTCAACTTTTTGAACGAATCCAGTGACGAAGAAAGTGTTAATTTGTGTAAACAAAAATACCGTAGAGTGAAATATTACGCACCAAGAACAAATTTCACTTTCAATCATGGAGCTGATTTTTATGCAGCGTTTCGGATGACTCCTGGGAAAGTAGAGCAAATTTTGCGTGTGATTGGTCCTGATATTGAGCTTTCAAACCGTGGAGGTGCACTCAAGCCATACCAACAATTGTGTACAACCTTACATTGGCTCGGACAAGGAAGCCAATACCATGGTACCGGGCTATGTCACGGAATTCACAAATCAACAGTGGGAAGAACGGTACATCGCGTCGTGGCAGCGATTAACAGAAGATTGTTTCAGCGTACAGTTCGTTGGTCATCGAATAATTCGGTGGTAGTGGCAACATTTTATAAGATAGCAAACATCCCTTTCGTGATATGAATTATAGATGGATCGTTGATTCCAATCGATGCGCCTACACTGAATGAGGAAGCTTTCGTTGATAGAAAAGGTTTCCATTCCATCAACTGTATGATAGTGCCCACAACTTGAGTTTTTCAACGTGAGTGCAAATTGGCCTGGAAGTGTACACGATGCAAGAGTGTTACGCAGAAGTCTCTTGTACCAGCATATGGAACAAGAAAACGTATTCCCCAATGGAGTCATATTAGGTGATTCAGCTTACCCGTTGAAGGTATGGTTGATGAGACCATTCAACAATGACCCAACAAGCGAGCGTGAGCGTGAATACAACAACAGATTGAAGTCCACATGGCAAACAGTTGAGCGGGCACTGGGAGTTCTCAAAGAAAAATTTCCATGCTTGAACCATTTAAGGGTAGATCCCCGCTTTGCTGGACAAATAGTGAAATGCTGTGCGACATTATGCAATATAGCCAAGGAAAATGAAGCAAATGACCTAAATCTTGTGAATCCAGTGCAACGTGAAGATGAGCATGATTCTGAATTGATTGATGAAGACATAGAAATTGATGCTCGTAGACGACAGTTTCAAATCATACGTTCTATGTGTTGAAAGCTAGAAACATTTTCACAGGAGTGTAATATCCATAAGGAAACCTAACCATACCACCATGGATTTTTTTGAAAACAAATACAAAATATAATTGCTAGTCAAAGTTTGTCAGAATACGGATAGCTAAATAAATGTAATCAAACTATGTTTTTGTATTTCTAATGTATTTGATTTATCTCTATCTCTTGTTATAATTATTTTCCAAACATTAAATATGATCGTTCGTTTCTTCGACATTTACGTCCATCTTTTGATAATGGTACTCGACTTGAAATATATCACTGGAGGAATCAACTAGAGCGTTCTCCAGATTTTCCGTATACTTGGATCTTCGAAGGCTGTGCTTTAGCTCAAAATCATAAATTTTGAGGCTCATTAGATGACTTTCTTTCAACATCTTTTCAATTTCAATTGATTTCAAATCGCGTTCTTTCTCAAGGACTTCTATAGTTAATTGCAATTTTTGACGAATTAAATCTGCGTTTTCTCCTGTAGAAACGAAAGCAGGTGTATCTTATTCGTTTTATTTTTCTGAAATGAAAATTTATTACAAAAACAATGAGTACTTTTAAGATAAATTTATCTAGGATATTTACCATTTTTTTATCTTTTACGTGTCGACACATTTAGCGGCGATTCAGAGGGTTTGACCTGATCTCTAGAGGATTTCTTAGAAGCCCGATATGTGGTAGGTTGTATATCTTGTTCGTGAAAAGTTTCTTCCGCTGATTCCTCCATGCTTTCTGGAATAACCAGCCCCTCAAGGACTGGTGATTTTTCGCCAATAATATCGAAAACTAACATGTCGACATCATTGGTCCTAGTTTCCGGTCCGCCGCTAGCTCCGGTTTTTCTTGCATTGTCTCGTTTTTCCTAAAGTTTTGTAGTTTTTTTTATCAAAGTGATCATTGAAATATCTTTATACATACCATCGACATTTTTCGGACGTTTGGCCACCATACGTCTCGAATATATAACGGATCTTTGCCGCCTGGTAGAGCTCCAATTGATTTTGCATACTCTCCTATGCTCGACCACGCCTTGTTACGTGTCTCTTTTGTTTGTGAAGCAGAAAAAGGCCCAAATAATATATCCTTTTGTTCGCAAATGATATCGAGAACACAGAGCTTCAGTTTTCTTTGATCTTCACGTTTTGTCACTTTTTTCGAGGACATTTTTCTGAAATAATAATAAATCCCGTTCAAAACAATGACACGATTCAAAGTACGTAGAGTAAGAAGGTAGTCTCCTCCCTGCTTTGTTCAAGTAGTGGTAGGTAAAGAAAAAAAAGCAAAAAATTGTAATAACTAATCGATCGAATCCGTATAAATTCGAACATTTATTAATTTTTTAAAATTGTAACACAAGAACTATCTCAAAATATGTTTCGAAATGATGAAATAGCAATTTACATAACATTTTGAAATTGAAAATAGTAAAATAATCACACCTGTATTATAAAAATAATGCAAAAACCGATGAACAAATGTGGTTATATCGAAACAGTGTTGCTCCCGCAAATTGGTAATATGATGAAAGATTAAGTTTGCTGACCCACACTGCTGATTTTTTCTCTTTTATTAAAGCATCCTTCAAGAGTCATCTTCGACATTTTGCTGAAGTAAACTATTCAGTATGAAATCGATAAAATATCAACATAAAATCTCACCTGCAGTGAAAATGCTGCACTCTATCGTGTTTATCGTGTGCAATTTCCCATAACTTCTATTCTACGTACTTTGGACACGATTCGACTTTGACAGATAAATGATGCGTTACTAATAAAAAAAGTACTAATATTATTAGTCCGATATAAGATTATTATGCAACGCAAAATATTAGCACTTGTAGTTTATACACTTGTAACTTGTAACTTGTAACTTGTAACTAATATTATTAGGCTGATTATGCAACAGGGCCCAGAGAGATAAAACTTTAATAGTTTGAAATTCTCACCTCTTGTGAATAATAATAGATTTGAAAAGAGGTAAATTGTAGAAGTTTTTGGAAAATATGTGTATTACATTGTGTCTAGCTTAAGTATTAGAATAAGTTGTGGAATAATAAATTAATGAAAGAAATCTTCCCACCGAGGCCTACACGCTCTAAACCGGCATGTTTCGCTCAAACACTCCAACATCCAAAACTAATTCATCAACAACGCCATCAAAAACATTAGATTTTCCACTGGCTGCCACTGCGGGCGCGGAAATTCTCACTGATGGTTGTCTATAATTTGTATTTGATGCACCAGACAGTGCGCGATGATGGTATAGAAAAACATGGAGCTTTTTTTTGGCTGGTAGATTCGGTATATTTCATTAACCAATCCCACCCCGAACGTGATCACCGACTCGGAGTGCAATAGACCAAGTTTGTGATTGCAATGTATCCTCACATGCGCTGCACACATGAATGAACAATGTTTACCGAAGCTTCGCACGGTGCTCCGAAAACATTTCTGCATGCTGCATACAGCATCCGCCGATTGGGATGGTCCCGGCGAGTATATGAGGATGTAATTCGGTTTTGAAACATTTGGCCTAGCAGTTTTTTTTTGCGGGCACCGAGCCGAACTTTTCGAATCAAGCAATAAATTACACTTTGTCTGCTGGATGAACATCAAAGAGGAAAATTGAAAATGTTTTTCATTATTGGTGTTATATAGACGATACATTTTTAGGCTATCCATACACAATTTTCACGTTATGTACATTGCCTAATTTGTTTCGTATGGGTTAATTGATTTCCATAGCCTTGTTACGCCCTTATTCCTTGTTTCAATTTTTCTTCGTTCACGGTTTGTTAAACTATCAAATACTTCCATCAAATATGTTGAAGGCAAAAACCATTACTCGCCCACTAAAGTTCCACATAAATCTACCTCCTAAGCTGACCTTCCGCCGGTCATTTCTTTTCCTCTCGATACCGTCCTTCCCCACGAAAAGAATGTACAACACGTACAAGGTGATGCCGATTAAGGCGCTAACTGTGGGTGGGAAGGCCAATTCTTCTGAGTTCCGTCTAGCGTGACGTTCCTTTGAAGAATTTATCGCCTTCGATGTGGTTTTCGTGATTTGTCTCACGCCTCGCCTGCCGCTAGAATTTATCGACCCGGGCGGAGCGCTCCATTGGATCGGAAAATTGAAAAAGAAGCATATAAGGAATTAATTTGCCTTCCAATATTATTTGCACGTTCTCAAGAAGTCGTACAGCACATTTTATGATGCTTTATGGGATCGACGCAGGTTGAGTTCCAACGCAGGTTTGTCTCCGATCCGAACCGGTGAACGTCTGCTCGCTCCGTCTCGAAGGTGGCACAAACAGTCCAGACTGTGTGTGACCAACGACGACGACATTAGAAACGTCATTGCAGCGGTGGCTTCATTCAATTAGCTTCTCTGTAATACCGTTTGTTGTCACATTACAGCGCACTCACGCGTTGTTAACTATGCCATCTAATCAAATCCAACCATAAAACCATATCATCAAAGCTCGTTTCGTTGTTCCGTTCACGTGCGGCTCCGGTTCCTTGATTAGAGGTGACCGTGTGATTGTGTCTGTTCCGGGGCAATTCCAAACGGTGGACGTGAGTGCCTACTTGGCGGTCGGAATGCCGTCCCAGAAAGATCTAGCGACAAAGACAAAGACACTACTACCCGTTATGGGGTCGATGATGGCCGCCGCACTCGGCTTCGTCGTTCATGACCACGTACAGTCCTATCACTGGTTGGAGGAATTTTTGATGGCGCTTCCTGGTGTGATGAGAATCGGTCCGCAGTATATGCTCGAGTGGCGGCACAACAGAACATTGTTTGGACAAGAGCTTACGTGTGTACGTGGTTTGCTCTACGGATTGCGACAGGCACGGCAATGGGTTTGTTTTGCCGGAGGACTCGTTCGTTCTTTGTTTGGTTGCGCGAAGAGTTCGGCGACCTCCAGCATTCTCGGAATAAATGTAACTACGGCTGAAAAAAAAAACACTATCAATGATCGGAAAATCAAAGGCAGGTTGCTGAATTGTATGTAGAACGGACGACCAGTTTGCTCGTTCAATTTCAACTATGAATTAGTTCTGGGTTGTATCGAGGATGATTTGGTTTTAGTAATATGAATCTATTGATGGATGTCTAGACTGTTTATATCTCACCTACGTTCTGTCAGTCTATATAAATAAAAATGGTGCTATATTGTTTTATATTTTTTCTGGAAAGCTGAGGATTTTTTACTCAACATATCTCGATATCAGAGATGCTATATTTTTCGTTTTTGAGATATGATTTGTCAAATTTAACATGTTTTAAGTCTTCGTTCAATATTCCTATGTGACTAGAATCCAGTCTTCCCACACGTGTGATATTTTTTCAAAGGTTAAAAAGAAGAATGCTTTTTGGCTTCAATATAATATGTCGATCATCTAAATCGGTTCATTAGTTCAAATGTTATGATTTTTTGCAAAAAGTCATTTTTTGATAAAAGGGGAAAAATGTTTTTCTGGACTCCGGTTAACTTAGAAAATTCATATCTCAAAAACGATAAAATTGCATCTCTGATATCGAGATATGTTACGTAAAAATCCTCAGCTTTCAAGGAGAAATATAAAATAAAGCTCATAAAGCTAGCTCATTGGCTTCAATTTGATATGTCGATCATCTAAATCGGTTCAGTGATTCAGAAGTTATGAATTTAAAAAAAAAAAGATATTTTTGTGAAAAAGTTGAAAAAAAAAGATTTTTCGGACCACCCTAAAATGGAAATTGACACCCCAATAAATAACATATACGATTTTGAGATAAAAAACAAAATTACTACGTTTGATGAAAATCTGAGAACCACTTTATCGGTTTGGCATGGAACTAACACTAACGCGAGGATTTTCATAGCATACTTGATAACTGTCTAAGTTTGTTGGTTTGAGTTCACGGTGGGTAAACAATAAACCGTTCATTAATGGTGTAACTACTTTTTTGCATCAGAAATCCAGTTTTCGTTTCACCTTATATGGACGTTGAATAAGATTGTGTACGCGGGTGGAGAGATCCGTGTCATCCGTGACAGTAGAAGTGTGGATTGTAGTCAGGTTGAATGAAGAGGTAGATTTGTATTCATTAGTCACGTGAATTAGAATAACCATTTACTATATGTTGGGAGTACAAATAAGTTTCCAGCGCTTTTTTTTAAAGTTCAACGTTTTATTATAAAAAGAAGAGAAGTCACAGATTATTCAAAGTACCGTCCATCGCAAGCTACAACCTTCTCCCATCTTTCTGGTAGCATACGGATTCCACGTCGAAAGAAGGACTGGTCTTTTGAGGTATTCCAGTCATCGACCCATTTTTTGGCATCATCATAGTAGGAAAATCGCTGCTCAGTCAGGTCATGTGTCATCGACGGGAACAAATGGTAATCGGAGGGCGCGATGTCTGGAGAAAACGGGGGGAGGGGATCAAGATTTCCCATTTGATGTTCTCCAGGTAATTTTTGACACCAATTACAAGATGAGGCCGAGCGTTGTCATGTTTTTTTTCTCATTAAAGTGACTTTCAACACATTTCGGCTGGTTCGTCACTTTTATTTCCATTTTTGGAAGAATGTCGAGAGTGAGAATTGAACTCGTGATCTCTGCGTAAGAGGTATGGATGTTACCTTAACACCTCCACCGTTGTCATGTTGCAGAATCACCTTGCCGAGTCTATCGGCGTATTGCGAGCTCTTGTACTTCAGGGCTCGGCTCAAACGCATCAATTGTTGTCGGTAACGCTCTCCTGTGATTTATTTGTTTTATTTGGTTTGAGTAGCTCATAATGAATGACTTCGAGCTGATCCCCCAGCATAAGCTTGGAACCATGAATTTTCGGGTTGCCGGGCTTAACCCAAGTTTTTTTACGCTTAGGTTTGTCGTAACGTATCTACTTTTCGTCCCCAATTACGATTCGCTGCAGAAACCTAGCGACAAAGACAAAGACACTACTACCCGTTATGGGGTCGATGATGGCCGCCGCACTCGGCTTCGTCGTTCATGACCACGTACAGTCCTATCACTGGTTGGAGGAATTTTTGATGGCGCTTCCTGGTGTGATGAGAATCGGTCCGCAGTATATGCTCGAGTGGCGGCACAACAGAACATTGTTTGGACAAGAGCTTACGTGTGTACGTGGTTTGCTCTACGGATTGCGACAGGCACGGCAATGGGTTTGTTTTGCCGGAGGACTCGTTCGTTCTTTGTTTGGTTGCGCGAAGAGTTCGGCGACCTCCAGCATTCTCGGAATAAATGTAACTACGGCTGAAAAAAAAACACTATCAATGATCGGAAAATCAAAGGCAGGTTGCTGAATTGTATGTAGAACGGACGACCAGTTTGCTCGTTCAATTTCAACTATGAATTAGTTCTGGGTTGTATCGAGGATGATTTGGTTTTAGTAATATGAATCTATTGATGGATGTCTAGACTGTTTATATCTCACCTACGTTCTGTCAGTCTATATAAATAAAAATGGTGCTATATTGTTTTATATTTTTTCTGGAAAGCTGAGGATTTTTTACTCAACATATCTCGATATCAGAGATGCTATATTTTTCGTTTTTGAGATATGATTTGTCAAATTTAACATGTTTTAAGTCTTCGTTCAATATTCCTATGTGACTAGAATCCAGTCTTCCCACACGTGTGATATTTTTTCAAAGGTTAAAAAGAAGAATGCTTTTTGGCTTCAATATAATATGTCGATCATCTAAATCGGTTCATTAGTTCAAATGTTATGATTTTTTGCAAAAAGTCATTTTTTGATAAAAGGGGAAAAATGTTTTTCTGGACTCCGGTTAACTTAGAAAATTCATATCTCAAAAACGATAAAATTGCATCTCTGATATCGAGATATGTTACGTAAAAATCCTCAGCTTTCAAGGAGAAATATAAAATAAAGCTCATAAAGCTAGCTCATTGGCTTCAATTTGATATGTCGATCATCTAAATCGGTTCAGTGATTCAGAAGTTATGAATTTAAAAAAAAAAAGATATTTTTGTGAAAAAGTTGAAAAAAAAAAGATTTTTCGGACCACCCTAAAATGGAAATTGACACCCCAATAAATAACATATACGATTTTGAGATAAAAAACAAAATTACTACGTTTGATGAAAATCTGAGAACCACTTTATCGGTTTGGCATGGAACTAACACTAACGCGAGGATTTTCATAGCATACTTGATAACTGTCTAAGTTTGTTGGTTTGAGTTCACGGTGGGTAAACAATAAACCGTTCATTAATGGTGTAACTACTTTTTTGCATCAGAAATCCAGTTTTCGTTTCACCTTATATGGACGTTGAATAAGATTGTGTACGCGGGTGGAGAGATCCGTGTCATCCGTGAGAGTAGAAGTGTGGATTGTAGTCAGGTTGAATGAAGAGGTAGATTTGTATTCATTAGTCACGTGAATTAGAATAACCATTTACTATATGTTGGGAGTACAAATAAGTTTCCAGCGCTTTTTTTTAAAGTTCAACGTTTTATTATAAAAAGAAGAGAAGTCACAGATTATTCAAAGTACCGTCCATCGCAAGCTACAACCTTCTCCCATCTTTCTGGTAGCATACGGATTCCACGTCGAAAGAAGGACTGGTCTTTTGAGGTATTCCAGTCATCGACCCATTTTTTGGCATCATCATAGTAGGAAAATCGCTGCTCAGTCAGGTCATGTGTCATCGACGGGAACAAATGGTAATCGGAGGGCGCGATGTCTGGAGAAAACGGGGGGAGGGGATCAAGATTTCCCATTTGATGTTCTTCAGGTAATTTTTGACACCAATTACAAGATGAGGCCGAGCGTTGTCATGTTTTTTTTCTCATTAAAGTGACTTTCAACACATTTCGGCTGGTTCGTCACTTTTATTTCCATTTTTGGAAGAATGTCGAGAGTGAGAATTGAACTCGTGATCTCTGCGTAAGAGGTATGGATGTTACCTTAACACCTCCACCGTTGTCATGTTGCAGAATCACCTTGCCGAGTCTATCGGCGTATTGCGAGCTCTTGTACTTCAGGGCTCGGCTCAAACGCATCAATTGTTGTCGGTAACGCTCTCCTGTGATTTATTTGTTTTATTTGGTTTGAGTAGCTCATAATGAATGACTTCGAGCTGATCCCCCAGCATAAGCTTGGAACCATGAATTTTCGGGTTGCCGGGCTTAACCCAAGTTTTTTTACGCTTAGGTTTGTCGTAACGTATCTACTTTTCGTCCCCAATTACGATTCGCTGCAGAAACCTTCTCTTTTGTCGCTGAAACAGTTCGCAGGTGAAAAAGCGCTTTCCAATGTCTCTCGGCTTCAACTCATATGGGACCCAATTGCCTTGTTTTTGAATCATTCCGAGTTGCTTTAAACGATGTGAAATTGTTTGTTGTGTTATTCCCAACATTTCTGCAAGTTCTTCTCGTGTCTGGCATGGATCTTCATCGAGTAACTTCTTCAATTCCTCATATTTGATTTTTTTTTTGGTGCAACGGGGCGCTCCACATCTTCGAAGTCAAAATTAGCACTTTTGAATCGGATAACCAAGCTCTGCATGTTGGTTCCGACAGAGCATGCTTGCCGTAACTTTCCACAAGAATCCGATGTGTCTCTGATGCAGCCTTCTTTTGTTTGCAGTAATGTAAAAGAATTCCCAGCAAAAACGGTTTTTTTGGGACGAAATTTTTCATTTTTGGAAAATTTGGAGTTATGGGAAAAATGCGCACTGATACTTGAAGCCTCAACCCTTACCTTTATAATAAAGTTGTGTTCAGTGTTGTCCGATGTGTATGTTTGAAATGGCAAAACGATTGGGATTTATTTGTACACTCAATAGTCATCCTCGCTCTCAACGCACGTCAATTCATTTTCTAGTCAATTTGAATCATGTTGAAGGCGAATGGCGAAGTAGTCCTATCCGAAGCGAAGCTACTGAAAGGAGAGTCGGTTTTCATTTTCATCTTCGAAGATTTCGATCCCTGCTTTGAACATAAAACCAGCGAAAATATCAGCATGCGACTAGCGCTATCTGATGGTCAATAGTAAAATTACGTCGCTTCGTACAAGGCGAATAGAAGTACATTTGCGGGTGACCCAATACGTCAACTTTTAATCAACCACCAGATGATTATTTGGGACGTATTCAGACCTTGTTCGGATTATAACACTTACACATATTGTAAACATCATGCTTGCACACCATTTGTTTCAGATTTATATATCTAAGTCATTGATTTAATGCATCTCGATGACCTTAATTCCGTTCATGGTTTGTCCGATGCTCTGGTGGTGGTTTGTCCATATGATTACTATAGCAGCCGCTTGGAGCGCTGCAGTTTGTTTATGATGTCCTACGCGCGTAGTAGAAATAAAGTATCTCTGTGTTGAGTGCTGTTCACCTTTAAAATACCAAAGAAAAGGCAATATTCTGAAGAAAGCCTCAATTAAGAATGGATAAGTATGATGACAGTGAATTCAAGCAATCAGAAATGCACAATCTACTTGAAAATTCGAATTTCTTCATTCAGTTCAGTTCAGTTCTAGAACCGAACAAATCATGATCATTTTTCGGACAAACCATAATCAGAGGTGGTAAAACCATGATCATGATTTCTCTTCGATAAAAATCGTTAAAAAAATAAAAATTGAACAATTTGAACACCTTATGGTATTGTTAGCAACTAGGGGCTTTTCAACAAACCCTAACTCGTGTTGAGTACAGCGATTGTCCGCTAACTGGGCAGAAGGCGCCACCCAGTTAGCGAATTCCGCTCGTTAACTGAGCTGACTTTTCAAACGCCAAAAAAATACTGAGGGGAACGTCAATGGATACACTCAGAAAAGATATGTGTTGAAAAATATGGAAGCGCAAATGAAAACTACACTAAGCCAACAAGACAATAATAATTCGTAAATATAACGATTTTTTTTTAGTAAATGCAACCAATCTTGCCATTTTCTACCGCACTAATAATTGGTTTAGCCTACAAGCACGGCAGTGAAATTCCATACGAATCACTCGTCAAAAAGTGTCTCCTTTTCACCGCTTGTTTACATCGACGAATATATTTTTTTCTACTATGTTTCGTAGGAGAGTGTATGCATACTGTCAGATTTCTACTACGAGGTGTTTAATGAAGGTGAAAAGGTGGGAATGTTTATGTTTATATATAATTATCGTACGATTTAATTGAATGCATAAAAGTTGTCAACAAAACTGGAGTTGAGCACATCTTTAAATTTCCAGCAGTTATTGATGTTTATTGCGTGATTTGACTACTGTATAAGTTGTTTGAAGCGAAGGTTTAGTGTAGTTATTTTATTTTTAGGTTTATATTCACAAACATACAAGTATGACTAATATAAATTGCATGTATATGGTGCGCCTAGCCAGCCCATACATGCAAACGTGGAGGCGTGGACATCCCAGCAAAAATTAAATCGTATAATTATCGTTTATATAACATCATATACCCTATATACATGTATATGGCATCCAATTTCGTATTCATATGCCAGTTATACACATCATAAGTGGCGTCGCCTGGGTGGTGCGGAGGGGGCGGCCCACCCCCGGGTGCAAGGTTTTAGGGGTGCAGAATGAACCGAATTTTTATGAAGAAATTGGATAAATATGATTTCTGATGGGGAGTGGGGATACAAATCAACTCTCCCGTCCCGGGTGCAAAAGCTTCACTCGACGTCACTGCACATCATACAAGTAATGTGTCTTAGATGTATGTATATCACCTCCAATTTTATATTTTTTTACGATCTAATGTTTGTTGGGCATATGCTGGGCAGGCCCGAAGGCAGTTTTAAATTGTTAAAATTGTTTTTTACTTCATGTTATTTGATTACTTGAAACATGTTCTGTTCAGTGCTACTTTATTTAACCATTTCTATATAAATTTAGCGATATTTTCACTAAAACACAATCGACAACCAGGAATGCCGTATCCGATTACAACTATTTCGTATCAGAGCTTTCACTGCCTAGAATCATATTTTAGATAGCCGTGCAAGATAGCTGCGGCTTGATAATCCAAACAATCGGAGTTCATATCCCATCGGAGCAATTTTATGACCATAGCCACTAGGGATTGTTAACCGGTTTTACCGTTATCGGTTTTACCGGTAATACCGGGTCATTTTCCATTACCGCATTACCGGTAATTTTACAATCAATAACCGGTAATTTCGGTAATTTTTATTGTTACACCATAAATAATATTTGCCTTTATGCCGCTTTAAAATATTGCTCAAAAATCAAATAAGATCGAAAAAACATAACTGGCAGTGTAGCTCCGATTCTACGACCTCAGAACTTTAGTTCTAAAATCGCTGCTAGATCTGAAAACGAAACACAAGATAAGCTTCAGAGATGAAGAACTGACAGCGATAAAGGAATTGGTTGATGCCCTCGAACCAGTTCTGGTCGCTGTTGAACTGGCATTGCGGAAGAAATGCACCCTTTTTGAAGCTGACGTCAGATTGCAATTTATGCTAGAACAGCTATCGGAGTAACCATCAAACATTTCGAATCTGCTGCTTGAAGCCCTGATTGGAAGGATTGCAGAAGGACGTTTCGTATATGCAGATTTGTTCCCGTATATGAAAAATCATTCGGCTCGTGGTCGCGACACAATTATGGAGACTTTGGCATTTTATATCAAACGTCGGGGACTGCATTGATCAAGCAGGCATTTGAAATTGTTCCTGACTTGATCAACTTTGACGATGATGATATTGATTCAGTAGGAGGACAACAGGAGGAAAAAAAATCACTGGACGATGGGAAACCTGCAGAACAGTTGAGCATCAAGGAGCATCAAACTTGAACGACGATTGCAACAGTCAAAGGTCCAGGTCAACGTCCAGTCCAAGCTCAACGTCCGTAAACGGATTGATGAAAACCATCGGACAAGAGTTTTCGTACGGAGGGCATCAGAGGCAAATACATGACAATGGTATTCGATACTCTTCTACCCAACATAATTGGACTCTGAACGGGCGTTTTCCTCTTCTGGGAATTTTGTTAATAAGATCCGATTTACGACAAAATTAACATTCTCTGTGTCCTTAAGTATATTACTTTAACCAGCAAAAACTTGCAAAATGTTTTTTTGTAAACCAATCATTATAAATAAAAGCCGTTTCTACAAGAAAATGGTTTATTTTAAAGTATGTTTTTTACCGGTTTTTTCGGTAATGAAATTATTGAAATTTTGGCTCAGTAATGCAATCCCTAATAGCCACCATTTATATATAACATTTATATCCCTAATAGTTGCCGGTGATCAATCGTATATTCGTATTACAACAGCCTATCGATCGTAAAACCATTGGTATGTGTACTTATACTATGTAAATTCCGGAGCTACTTATGATTCCCTCGAACTAAACGGGATAAAATCTGTCCTTTTGTTTTCCTTCTAGGTTAACTTGTAGAGTTTATGGGAGCAGTTTATGCCAACTTTTTAATAAATCTTCAGCTGGTCCACTTGATCTATCGCACAAGTATTGTGCCAATGAAATTCATCCGATTTTTGTGCTACGCGAACTCGCCAAATAACACCGACAACCAAAAGCCAATGCAGATATGCATTAGCAGCAAAATTCTCCGGGCGTGGATGTAAACCCATCTGCAAATTGTGCCTGCATAAACAAGTGCTCAAGTCCGAAAAGTCTCGGACCATCGCCAAACAGTTCTTTCGCACCAAGTTCCGATTTTCTGCTTCTCGAATTAATCGATTACATTTTGTTTGTTGAAATTTTATTTGATGGAAATAGATGAACAAAAGATAAATTTTTATGTCTTTATTACAAGAACTGAAAATGCATTCGTATTGCAACTTGATATTAATAAATTGGACGATGGTCCGAAATTCCGAAAGCAGGATCGATGTTGGGCCGATATTCTGCTATATATTTTGACACTTGTTTTTACCATTTATATATACTAGAATATACTAATTATTTCTCTCAGTGTATTGATGACCGTGATGCATTGGAGTACCCCTCACCAATGTTGTTGTTTACATTATATTTGACGTTTAACTGATTTTTAACTGGGTTATCGCCCAGTTAGCGAGCGCCCGGTTAAAAAGCAGACCAATTAAACAACGCCCAGTTAGCGAACGAGTGCTGTACATGTGATTTTCATGAAAAAAAATTGATTTGCATTTACAACTTGCGTGAGAACGCCCAAAATCGGACAAACCATCATCGTCAAATTTGAATTCATTGTCATCGCTACAGCCTAAATCGCACTCTGAAATAGTACATTTTGCGATCATTCACACTGAGGACCAGCATTTTTCACTGATCCGTCCAGTCGGAGTGGACCAAGTTTAACTTTTAATATACTCGGAATGTGCACATTTTAAACTAACGGGATCATGCACATTTCGACAAGGTACCTATTAGCTTCAAGAAAATGTTTTGTTGGTTTGAATTCGGCGCTTACAAATTTTTTAAATTCAATATACAAATGATTGTCACATGATATAGAGCCATTTTGCCATGGTAAATGGTACATGGTCCGCTCTGACTGCATACTATAAGGGATTTTCGTTGATCAATCATAAAAATCTCGATCCGTTATTTTTGCTGTAAGCGTGATTTTCCAAATCTGATAAATGTGGTATGTAGCTTACATAATGCTTAACCAAATATAATCAATGTCCCCTCATCTCACCGTCGCCCACCCTCGACAGATAGTCGAACACCAGATGCTATCCCTGGTCTTTATGCACAATGCTACAGTGCGTGCGGCAACTCTCGGTTGAGACAACGATACCTCATATCCATATCCCTAACCTGATCCATCCCACAAAAATTGTTGCCCCTCTAACCTCGAGTAAACCGCGAGTAATCGGTCGAAACCTACTAAACATAGATTTAAGTTGAAATTCTGTAAAAACAAATCATGAATTAGTGGCTCCGCAAAGCTCATGCGATTGAGCCTTACAAATAAATGAATTGGAAAGAAAAATATAATCAATAACTCGAGAATCGAAAAAAGACGGGTGGGTAATGTCGGTGACATAACCGGAGTGACGTAGGACTATACAAAGGGGACAGCTTTTGCTAAATATATATTTTAAATATATTGTTCTATTTTCTTCTCCTACGTGAATTCCTACCTATCTACCTGAAAAATGGATTAGTTTACTGTTTACTCTTTATGAACATGTTGGGGGTTCTGAAAAGAACCTTTGGTGTTGTGTTTTTGCGTTTTTTTTTTACAAACTTGATTCTTGATTTTTTTCTGAAGGCTTTGTACTTATTAAATGTTCAATGTCGGGCATCTTTCGGCGTATACACATATCGTACAATCAAAATGATGGCTGTGATAGGGAATGCACAGGTGGTCATCAGCTCGTTCACTATCATATATTTCACTATTGAGCACATTACCGTACCTTAAGCTGTGGTTTCGGAGACGAATGAATTGTAAGATGTGTAGTCTCCGCAAACAAAGTAAATAAAAATGAAAAAGAACTGAGGTTGAACTGAGACGAACTCTACGATCTGTCGAGAAATAAACGAGCTATAAGCGTTCTGAAAAACCAACAGTAAATACAGGGACGGATGACCTTCGGATTAAAGTCCTTTAAAATAAGAACAGAGCAGCAGGAAATACATAGCTCATCGTGTTGCTCCTTAGTTATTTCTCTATGCAATGCAGATGTAACGTCAGTCAATTTTCAACATCAGTTATCAACTAAAGAAAGCAGTTCTTGCTACCGAGAAAATTCGTTAATGCCATCCTGCATACAATGTGTTGTAATTTGAAGCCACTTTTAATTCGGAAACCATACATGGGTTTGTGAAAACTGAATGATGAATTTAAAAGACCCCAACCACTAATAAGTTCAAGAACAAGCATAAACAAAAAAAAATCAGTTTTTATTATATGTCAGATTATGTCACTTTAGAATGCATTGGTATTGTGAAAAACTTCTAATAACTCTTCTTTGAATGGTTTAATGGCCCTGAAAAGCGCCGTGTTTTACGGTGGCTGGTTTTGTCACCAAAGCAGTCTGTATAAACAAACTTTTTCTTTCTTCTACCTGCTGCCGTTTTGCGATTGCGTTTGCCACTCGCTGAAACTAGTTAATGCCACCGAACCAAATGGGCTCTGTTCTGCAGGCGGGTTTTCTTATTGTCGTGAGCAGCTTTGCAAGCCAACTCGAGCACTCTGGCGGCCAAAATTCTATAACCGCTATTAGGTATACTGGTGCTCCGGCACCAATCCGTTGATGCGATGCGATGTTAAACGATGCCGTACAACCACACTGGTTTACGGTTTGAAAGAAAATGAGATATTTTTTTGGGATCCGCGCGTTTTATACACTAACGGTACACGCTCACAGGATAGCGACAAATCGGCAGACTTAGCCAAAGGGGCGAGTCCAACGAGACGAACGAATGAGCGTTAAAAGGCAGCGATGGCAAAAACATACATCTAGAGGCGAATGAACTGCAAAGTTTAAAGCCTCTTAAAAACAAAGAAGAAGAAGAAGAAGAAAAATACATTCATTACCATTTGTTCGCTCGTTGGATTCACATGCAGGCTAAAAAGGGTCCTTTTCAGGATCACACAATTATCTTCAATCTAAAGAGTTTATTGTTTTGTTATCACTCGATATCCCCATCTTGTTTGGCTAAACCTTCCTGTTTAGCGATTTGTTGCCACTCGCCACAGCTTTCACAGTTGGAAATTTTTTTTCCATCCAGCTTTGTGACATGTTGTACAGTAAATTACATTCAATGCGACGTGCCGGAGCACCACTCAGTGTCGCATTGGAGGCGATTTTAACCTGTAATTGAACATTTGCGATGACAGTGGTACAGTGTCGACTTTCAATGTGGGGTCATAATTTGGATTTCTATGTTTACAAAAATGTCCAACTAAATATGTCGCATTACATGTCCGTCCAATTAGCTAAATGTCGAACTAATTGTAAATTACTGTACTTTCAATCTGGAAACAGTTTAAGAATTGGTGAAAATTGAATAATCAGGAAAGTCCCCAACTATCAATAAGCTCAGAACAACTGCCAAATTCACATACTCATCAGATCCTGGCAAACAAATTATGAAAAAATCAATTTGTGTTTTATTATTATTTTGGATATTATTTTAGAAAGCATTGAACTGTATTTCGTAAACTCTTTTTTGAAAGGTTTAATGGCCCTGATAAGCGCCTTGTTTTATGGAATGGTTCCAATTTAGAAAATTTTTTATACTCGTGGTTTTGAAAAAAACCATTTCGAACGCCCTCGATGCCGCCTTGTTCTGGATTTGCCACCAAAGCAGACTGTATACAGAACAAACTTTTTTTTTTCTGCTACCTGCTGCCGTTTTGCGATTGCGTTTGCCACTCGCCACTCGCCACTCGCTGCAACTGCCTGTTGTCTTGATGTCCATCGAACCGAATGTGTTCTGTTCCGAATGCGGGTTTTCTTATCGTCGCGAGCAGCTTTGCCAGCTAACTCGATCACTTCGGCGGCCGAAACTATATAACGCCGGCTAGGTGGACTGGTGCACTGGTACTAACGCGCTCGGCCTAGCTACCCTTGCGGGGAACTCCAGATCAACACGGTTCGAGCGGGATTTTGCCTTTCCCTTAACTTTTCCTCCTTTACCATGTCCAGACATGGCTGCTTGGGTTGGTTTGTTGATGTGTTGTGATGCGAACCGATGTGGTGTACGGTTTGAATGAGAATGATCGTTACGGCAGCGGAGCGGGGATTTTTAAGCTGACTGGCTGGCTCGAGAATTACGCATGTGTGAGACTGCGACCAATGCTTCGTTAATTTTTTTCTTTTTCCTTTCCAATCGTGCTTCATTCTATTTCGCTGCTGCTCTGGTTGCCCGTTTTGGTCGGTACGATTTGAGGAGCACAAAATGGACCAATCAAAAATGGGCACATAGGGCATTTTAACAATGCTTGATAATTCACAATTATTCAATTATTTATCTCAAGAAAAATGAAATGTTCGTTATGATAGATGCGTAGATATATTTCCTATCAATTGATGCAAAAACCTTTGCGATCTATTGAGAAATGCTCGAGTTATAAGCGTTCCAAATCTTGCATTTTTTCCTACTTGTTCAGTGCCTAAATTTCCATTTCACCCCCTATATCTTCCGGTTAGACGTAGTCCTACGTCAAAAACGACGTGGTTCGCTCTGACTTAACACCGACCCTATGTGAAACAAATTCCAATACTTTGAACGGCTTAGGGGTGCCTCAATACTATCACGAAAGCGTAAATAGCCTTCGGTAAGGTTTTAGTGCACATCCGTAATAGCAGAAAACCTAGCGAAACAACTGGGAAATTTGAAAGTTATAGTAAAGAGTTCGCAAGTATTTTCGTCGAAAGAAACCCGTTTCGAAACATGAATTTGAAGTCAGCTATACCTGTGACAACCAATAAATGCCGTATTTAAATAGGAAAGACACTACAACCATAATTTTCTGCATGGTATGAAGCTCATAATTCTTCATTCCATCTATTTATTCATTATGATCTATAATTTTCAACAGCCTCTAGTTCCTTCCAGGAGACAATACCCCCAGTAATCAAGGCCTCATCTATAACACCGCCTATAAAAGTACAGAAAAACAAACATACCATTATTACAGCTGCAAATATAATTAAGAGAGCTCATAAAATAAACCCGTCCCTTAATTTCCTGATGAAAGCATGCGAAAACCTTAAAACAAACAAACAGGCGTGTAGGTTGTACCCAGCGCTAAACTACCTGATCAGTTCACACGACTTGAATGACAAATTATACCTGGTATTATGAGGCGAAGGCAGAACTGAGCGATGAGCATATTTCACCGAAGAGCCATATAAAATCTAGCGAAGACTCGTACACAGATCATATAGTTTCCAACTAGTGTCAGTGTTCGGTTCGGTTTCGCGTGAAGTAGCGATGTTCAAACAAATTCAAGACAACACTCAGGATGCGCCCCAGCAACATGGGGAGGAAGTCGAGCAGAAAGCTGTGTTACAGAGTTCCCTATACAAATTGTCACAGCTGGCCTACATTCGGGAGATGGCAAACGACCCGAACATCCGCGAGAACGCCTTAGAACAGATCCAGCAGCTTCCGGACTTCATAATTATGAATTTTCTGGAGGATATGTGCACCTACCCAACATTAATGGAATCCCAAGCGAAGCTCCTAGCGAACCCAATTGTTCTCAGCCGTATCATGAGACGACATGAAACCGACATGCTAACCTCACAGCTTCAGCGCCTGGAAGCTTCCGGAATCAAGGTCTTGCACAAAATGATGGAGAACTTGTGTGCTGCTGTGGAG
The DNA here is from genome assembly GCF_029784135.1 of Toxorhynchites rutilus septentrionalis. NCBI lineage: Eukaryota > Metazoa > Arthropoda > Insecta > Diptera > Culicidae > Toxorhynchites > Toxorhynchites rutilus. The sequence goes on from NC_073745.1 coordinate 115,585,077, forward strand.
AGCTCACCCCCCTTCGATGATTGGCATCCGTTAGGCTTCGAGTGTACGTTGCGTTTAGGAAGATTTCTATCGAAAGCAGGCTGGAATCGGGAGGCGTGTGTAGTGTTAGATGTCGCCAAGAAACAATCAGACGCTCGACCGATTCACCTGCTACGAGTTTTAGAAACTTTACTCATTGCCCAAACCACATTTTGTTTGCATAAAGTTGCACAGGACTCGAGCAATGCGATTCGCGAATTGATGGCCATCAACGACATGCCACAGGATTTGCATGCGGCTATAAATCTTTCGCTTTCTATGTATCACTACGAGCGTTGTCAGTTCGAATCGAGCTACGAACACGGACTTCGCGCATTTCAGCTTTTGGATGAGGAAATGAGCGCAGGTAGCTTATTTGTGGAAGTATTTTGCCATTTCTCAAAGTGCTGCACGGCAGTGAACCAAGTGCTGCGAGCGAAGATGCTCATCGTTGAAGCGGTCAGCCGAGCGTGGACTACATTTGGATCATCGAGCGTTCAATATGCCACCGTTCTTGAGGATTACGCAATTCATCTTCTGATGATGAACGCAGTTGAAGATAGTGTTTCAGTTTGCTCGGAGGCGCAGAAGATCTTCACGTACAATCCGAGAGCGTGCAATCCGAACCAATTTGTCATGCAGAGCTGCGTGAAATATCATCTTTACATGAGAACCTACGTTTATCGTGATTTATACGCAGCCAACCAATATCTGGACTTTACTATATCATATTTGGAACAGATGGGTTCAGTGGATCAGCACATGTTGGCAGTGAATCACAGCGTCAGACCGTTGGTGGCCTCCGATCTGACGCGATATGGTGCCGAGCGGTCGACGCAGCAGTTGGACAAGTTCGAGGAGATATCCTCGGCGATGGCCTTAGAGGAAGTTCGGAGGGTGTTTGATGTCATGAAACATGCCAAGGAAGTGATGTAAAGCATCAAATCGTGGGAGTTAGGAAATTATATTTGTGGTATCCAATTGTAAATAATATTCAATTAAAGATCGATATCCAGTTGTAAAAAGTAATAATATGTAATATGAAAAAAAGGAAAAAAATACTATCGTGATTAATGAAACTGTTCAAGAGTTGTATTCATTTCAACAATTATAGTTTAGTAAAATATTCAACTAAATCTAAAATGTAGGGGTTTTATTGTGCCCATTTTTGTTAGTCATAATCATGCATATAATGAGATAATGGTTCATAGACAAAGAAACTTTACCCCATTTAAGTTGTCTGTCTCGTGATCTTCTTGACCTGAATAGCAGATAATACCAAACGCCATGATCAGACTACCTGGATCTATGACACTAGCTTTTGTTAGGATGAATCTTCGAAACCAGATTTGTCAAGAGTAGTAGTAGAGTAGTGTGCATGTCACATGTTTATCATATCTATAATTAGCACACTACACAGTTGCCATTTTCGGCGTTAGAGTATTCCCTTCTATACCATTTGTATATGGTAACATTTACACAATAGCCATATAGGCGTAAGAGTTTTCCTTCTGTTCTTCCATTATCCAGTTAGACCGGACAGCGAAGGCAGTTGATTGATCATTGCTGAGTTATTTATAGAACAGCAGCCCGATGTTTCTTGCAGAGCATAGCAGTTGTATGGATGAATCGATCTTATTTCGACCGTGGATCGATCTTCATCGCTGATAATTGTTGCGTGGACGTAGTTATTCTGTAACAACAAAAAGATGGTCAGTGAGGGTCCTGAGTCTTGAAAAGTATTATATTTATAACATAGGCTATATGAGGGGCTTATAATGAAAGGGGGGGCTAAGTGACATGATTGATTTCACTTCGTCAACTTTTTTTTGGATAAATAACTCAACTGCAAAGACGTTCCAATTTGAGTTTGCCATAGAATCCGATAGATGAGGTTCTGACCTATCTTCCACATCGTCAAATACAGCTGGGAACGAGTTTGCAGCTAAGTTTTGACCAAAAGAGAGAGTCGAAGTAGAGAAATCGATCAAATCACTTACACCCCTTTTCATTCTAAGCCCCTCATATAGAATCGGAAGAGATCAACTGTTTTTGTTTTTGTTTTGAAATGATAACATTTGCATACTTTCTTTCCTTTCTCTATTGACCAAAACATTGGTGTCAAATTACTCACTTATTCATGTAAACACGGAATTGCATAATGATCTGACATGGCCACCCTATGGACCGGCATTACTAAAGATAGTTTGTTAGTTGAGCAAAGCTGTTTGAGGATAGTTTCAGTGTCGAGCGAAAGCGAGAGAACCGAATTGTCATTAGGGTTGCCATAACTACAGATTATTTTTATTTCTACAGTTTTTCAAGACCTTTTGAAGTCAATGATCTGAAATAAAAGATAACATTTTTTCGGATTTCACACGGAATTTACAAATTTTTCGAAAATTATTTTCCAGTATTATGACTGTATGACTTTATGAGTTATTACTCAATGCTGGGAATACCACCGCCTTTTTCATACGTCTGTTGTTGTATCTGAACATCCAACCTGTTTCATTCATCATAGTTGATAAAACAGTTCGAATTCAGACAAGTAATAAACAACTTAAAAAAAACTTTCCTTACTCCAAGTATTGTTTCATAGCTATTTTAAGTCCGTTTGTTGGTGCTTCCATAGTAATCCCATTTTTTACTACCTTTTCATTCGTTAGATTTCAATTGCTTAGGGGGTCTTCGTAGCCACTTGGTTGCGCGTTCGCTTACTAAACGATCGATCGTGAGTTCAAACTCAGGGCCCTCAATTGACCATTCGTGTTTTGTTATAGAATAACTACGTCCACGCAACAATCATCAGCGAAGGAGATCGATCCACGGTAAAACAAAGATCGATTCATCCATACAACTGCTCTGCTCTGCTAGAAACATCGGGCTGTTGTGCTATAAACAACACAATAATGATCATATTAACTGTCTCCGCTGTCCGGTCAGCCGTTACGCCCAAATGGCTACTATTGTGTAATTTACCAAAATGTAAAGGAACAGTAAAAATACTCTCACGCCTAAATGGTTATTACTACCGTGTAATTTACAATTTATACAACCATGGAAATGAACATGTACACAATTAAAACCTTTTTATTCTTTAGTCCACAAAAATACCATCGCTAACTGGCAACGCAAGTGGAACGAAGATGAATTGGGCCAGTGGTTTTACTCGATTATCCCTAAGGTTAGCCTCAAACCGTGGTTCAAAAGTCTGGAATTGAGTCGGGACTTTATTCGCATCTTCTCCCGACTCATGTCCAATAACTGTTCGTTAGATGCATTATTTTTCCGTTTCAATCTTGCCAGCAGCAATATCTGCGTTTGTGGCCAAGGTTATCACGACATCGAGCACGTTGTTTGGTCGTGAGAGGTGTATCTGGTCGCCAGATCGAATTTGGAAAACTCCCTTCGGGCCCGAAGAAGACAGCCCAAAGTGCCGGTGAGAGATGTGTGGGCTCGATTAGACCTTGATTACTTGTCCCATACATGTGTTTTCCTTAAAGCTATCGATCTTCGTGTGTGATTGACCTACATCCTTATACCCTCCTTTCCTTCCTTTGCGGGTAATTCGTCCCCTTGCTATAAACAATAGAATATGTTGAAACGTAAATACATTATAGATATACGAATAGATTTAAGAATTGAGTGTTCATCAACAGTTACGATTTCCTTATACCCCATCCTTCTCCTAAAAATATGTCACCCTTCTAAACTCGAGTACACCGCGAGTAATCGGTTTTCCACCTTACTAACCATAGATGTAAGAAAATTGTTTATATATTATATATATTTTTAAATTTATATTTTAGAATTCGGCTCCTTTAAACTTAAGTAACTGAGCCTGTAAAAATAAACGAATTAATAAAAACAAAACGATTAAACCTGCAGTCTAAATAAATAAACAAATGGGATGAAAAAAACTCCAAGGGTTGTATCCGAGACACGACTCCTTAGGGCGTGACTACGCATTATTTTTTTTAAATTCGTTGGTTTATCATTTCGGATATTATTTGCGAATACGTTGAAATTTTAATAAATAACTCTTTAGTGAAAAATTCCGGGGACCCTGAGCTTGCATGGTGTAGAATCATTTCGAGAAGTAACAATTCTTCTTTGTCTTTGCGAGAACAATACACTAATTGGTCATATGTCGCAATTTGTTTCTTTATATGAATGCGCATTGCACTAATTATTTAACGAGAGGCATCTTCCGTGCATCGCCATTCAAAAATCATCAAACACGCGTCTAACAGTTGCACACAGTTGCAACGATAAAAAATGAAACATCGCGAGAATGACCGTTTATGAAAAATCGTTTCTCGACTCTCGGTTAAAACCGTCAACAAAGCTAGGAGCTTCTTGTATTTTTTTTCCGCTTGCTAATTGCAATGCTAGATGCATTTCAAGTGAAATATTAGCTACCGTTCACAGCTCGAGGGAAAACATAAAACACAAAACGAGCAGAATAAACGACATTTGTTGTTTCGGGCACAGAAATATTCTGAGAATTTTCCTCAGAGAAGATGCAATACTTATATGCAATCAACAGCTTACTTACTATGCAAGGGTGAAGTTTACTTCACAGATATTCTCTTTTCGCTATCCCCTTTCGTTGTTTCTATTCTAGCGGCTGCATAAGTTGCCCGTTATTGTCAGCTCTGTCCGGGAAAGCAAACAAATGGACAGAACAAATGTATGGGGAAATGTGAATGCTTCCAATTTTCATCCATTTAAACCATATACAGACTATGGGATTGTAGTGTATAGTATATCAAACAAATCTTACAAAATCTCCGATTCGATTGGTATGCAAACCGTTAAAATCCGTTCGCAATAAAAATAGTTAGAGAGAGAGAGAGAGAGAGAGAGAGAGAGAGAGAGAGATCGCACAGCAACTGTTGTGGCAGTCAACGACAGAAACAAAATGTGATGTCGCAATTATCGCGGCGCCGTATCGCGTTCCCCCCGGTAACGGTTATTGGGTGACGGATAAAGTAGGAATGGCCGCCATCCAGGTCATGGGCCGATATCCCATTCAGGAGGAAGTTTCGAGGTCTCGCGAGGGTTTCGTGATCACAAAGATCAACGGAATTTTTATCTGCAGTTGCTACGCACCTCCCAGATGGACGATGGACCAGTTCCACTATATGCTGGATGTCCTCACCGAGGAGCTCGCCGAACGAAAACCAGTCGTTATAGGAGGGGATTTCAATGCTTGGGCAGTAGAGTGGGGAAGCAGATGCACCAACGCGAGAGGGACTAGTTTACTAGAAGCTCTAGCCAAGTTGGATGTTACCCTGTGCAACGAAGGCACCACTAGTACCTTCCGCCGAGAGGGTCGAGAGTCCATCATCGACTTGACTTTCTGCAGTCCTTCGTTAATGACGAAAATGAGGTGGAGGGTATGTGAAGGATACACCCACAGTGATCATCAAGCCATCCATTATACCATTGGCCAACGAAACTCCGTGGCAGTACGGATAAATAGGACATGCCCGCGCAGGTGGAAGACAAAAACCTTTGACAAGGACCTTTTCATCGAAGCACTACGCGTGGAAAGCGACGTCTTGAACATGAACGCGGATGAACTGACGGAAACGCTAGCAACAGCATGTGATATAACAATGCCAAGAAAAAGGGAACCCAGGTATAAGCGACCTCCAGCCTATTGGTGGAGCGAGGCACTTGGCGTGCTTCGGGCCAACTGCCTTAGCGCCAGAAGACGTTTCCAACGGTCAAGCATAGACACCAGAGAAGAGCGGAGAGTGGAATTCAGAGAGGCTAGATCCACTCTTAAACGGGCGATTAAGCGGAGCAAATCTAATTGCTTCAGGGAGTTATGTCGGGACGTGGACGTCAATCCATGGGGCAATGCTTACCGAATGGTGATGGCGAAGCTCAGGGGCCCAACGACACCTTCCGAAATGTGTCCCGAAAAATTAAAAATTATCGTGGAAGGGTTATTTCCGCAGCACGACCCAACGACCTGGCCACCCACGCCATATGGAGAGGATGAGGATAGCATCGAACGCAGAGATGTGACGAACGATGAGCTAGTTGCAGCTATCAAACGCCTAAAAACGAAGAAAGCGCCTGGCCCAGATGGAATCCCCAACGTAGCTTTGAAAGCGGCAGTCCTAGCATTCCCTGATATGTTCAGGACAGCCATGCAGAAGTGTCTAGACGAATGCTACTTTCCGGATCGATGGAAGGTACAACAGCTAGTACTACTGCCCAAGCCAGGAAAGACGCCGGGTGGTCCAGCATCGTATAGACCCATATGCCTGTTGGACACTCTTGGGAAACTTTTGGAGAGAATCATCCTTAATAGGCTGACGGAATGCACGGAGGGAGTTCGTGGACTGTCCGATAGTCAATTCGGATTTCGGAAAGGGAGATCCACGGTAGATGCCATTCGCATAGTGGTCGAAAGAGCCAACAGAGCATCCAAACAGAAGCTCAGAGGAAATCGATACTGCGCAGTGATAACGATCGACGTTAAGAACGCGTTCAATAGTGCCAGCTGGGAGGCCATCGCGACTGCGCTCCACACGATGAAAGTCCCAGACTACCTGTGTAGAATACTGAGAAGCTACTTCGAGAACCATGTGCTGGTGTACGAGACAAACACGGGCCAGGCGCAGATTAAAACTACGGCTGGAGTTCCACAGGGCTCTATCCTGGGTCCATCGCTCTGGAACAGTATGTATGATGGCGTACTAAAACTGAATCTGCCCAGAGGTGTGGATATCATTGGCTTCGCGGATGACATCGTTATTCTCGTCGGAAGGTGGATGCAAAGTGTGAAACTGCAGATAGCCCACCACAAGACGGAAATGCTGATTGTCAGCAACCGCAGGGCGGTGCAACGTGCAGAAATCACAATTGGAGAGCACTCGATAACCTCGAAGCGAGACCTAAAATACCTGGGGGTGCAGATCGACGATCGACTGAACTTCAACAGTCACGTCGACTACGCTTGTAAAAAAGCAACGAAGGCAATCAATGCACTGACACGAATCATGCCCAACAACTTTGGCCCAAGCAGCAGCAAGAGGCACCTCTTGGCTAGTGTCTCCTCATCGACACTACGTTACGGTGGTCCAGCCTGGATCGCGGCGTTAGAAACTCAGCGGAACACGAAGAGGCTGAATAGTACGTACCGGCTCATGGCGATGCGAGTCGCGAGTGCGTACAGAACCGTGTCAACAGAAGCGGTCTACGTCATAGCCAGGTTGGTCCCCATAGACATCATCTTGGCGGAGGACAGCGAGTGCTATAGGAGGAGGGGAACCAGAGGAATCCGGAAGCTAATGAGGGCGGAGTCGATGGCTAGGTGGCAGCAAGAGTGGAGTGCCGCGCAAAACGGCAGGTGGACGCACAGGCTCATACCGACACTAATGGGCTGGGTGAACAGGAAACACGGAGAGGTAAATTTTCATCTAACGCAGTTTTTGTCTGGTCATGGCTGCTTCAGGCAGTATCTGCACCGGTTCGGACACGCAAGATCGCCTCTTTGTCCGGAGTGTGGAAATGTGGAGGAAACACCGGAACACATCGTATTCGAATGTCCCAGATCCACCACAGTGCGTGAGGGGCTGCCTACCCTTCATGCTGGGAACATCGTGGAGGAAATGTGTCGTGACGAGGGCACCTGGAACGCAGTAAACAGTGCAATCGTACATATCATGTCCGAGCTACAGCGGAAGTGGAGGACCGACCAGCATGCGGATAACGCCTGACCATAAGAGATGAATAATCGAGACGGCTGTAGTACCGGATAGCCCCCCCCGAGAGCCGCCGTGACGGAGTGCGCGTCATGTTGGAGGGCACTACCTAATCGGCGCTCCGCTGGGAAGAGAAATCCTGCGAGGGTGACTGTGACGGGGCGCGCGTCAAGTTGGAGGGCGCTTCCTAATCGGTGCACGTCTCGACAGGTAACCGGATACTGCCACGGAGAAGAGCAAAAATGCCTGCCTGGCAACGCCTGATCGTGGCCTGGATGGAGAAACACTGCGAACGTTTCGAAGGAGCGAGCATCAAGGATGAAACCATGATCAAAATGGTGCATACCCCACGAGAGTAGCTGTGACGGAGTGCGCGTCATGTTGGAGGGCACTACCTAATCGGCGCTCCGCTGGGAGAGAAATCCTGCGAGGGTGACTGTGACGGGGCGCGCGTCAAGTTGGAGGGCGCTTCCTAATCGGTGCACGTCTCGACAGGTAACCGGATACTGCCGCGGAGAACAGCAAAAATGCCTGCCTGGCAACGCCTGATCGCGGCCTGGATGGAGAAACACTGCGAACGTTTCGAAGGAGCGAGCATCAAGGATGAAACCATGATCAAAATGGTGCATACCCCACGAGAGTAGCTGTGACGGAGTGCGCGTCATGTTGGAGGGCACTACCTAATCGGCGCTCCGCTGGGAGAGAAATCCTGCGAGGGTGACTGTGACGGGGCGCGCGTCAAGTTGGAGGGCGCTTCCTAATCGGTGCACGTCTCGACAGGTAACCGGATACTGCCGCGGAGAACAGCAAAAATGCCTGCCTGGCAACGCCTGATCGCGGCCTGGATGGAGAAACACCGCGAAGGATGAAGCCGTGATCAAAATGGTGTATACCCCACGAGAGTAGCTGTGACGGAGTGCGCGTCATGTAGGAGGGCACTACCTAATCGGCACTCCGCTGGGAAGAGAAATCCTGCGAGGGTGATTGTGACGGGGCGCGCGTCAAGTTGGAGGGCGCTTCCTAATCGGTGCACGTCTCGACAGGTGAGAAATCCCGCGAGGGTGACTGTGACGGGTTGCGCGTCAAGTTGGAGGGCAATTCCTAATCGGTACACGTCTCGACGGGTAAATGGATACCTGCGAAGAGGACATAAGCGCAGTGGAATGAAAAGCGAATAGAGAGAAAAAATGTTGAGAAAAAGGGAAGGACAACGCTAGTCAGCGTTGAAAACTCGAAGAGTGCATGAGCACAGCCGCCCCCTGAAGTAGTCGCCTAGATGTGGTCCCAGGGGGAATAAGGCAATCGAGTAGAGGGCTTGGTTTTTGTGGGTGCGATCCCCACTCGACGTCTGGGTTAACCCTTCCCAGATAAGGCTGGTAGAGCGTTCCTCACCTCTATAAAAAAAAAAAAAAGAGAGAGAGAGAGAGAGAGAGAGAGAGAGAGAGAGAGTCGATGTAGAAAAATCGATCAAATCACTTATACCAATTTCCTTCTTTCCCCTCAATTGTTTCAATCATGCTGTATATATTAGGTTGCGGAAAAAAAAATTAGGTTGAGGAAAAAAAGAACTGTAGCAATAGATTTTTGCAATCTTCTCTTGATCCCAATTTATTATTTCTAGGATAGTTTTACAATGAGAGAAAAAAAAGGAATCACTTGGTTTCAGATCCGAACTTAATGGCGGGTGCATTCAAACATCCCAATTAAGCTCCAGGCTGTGGCCTTGCGTTGAGCTGTTGGAACACAACACCTCTTCTGTTGGCCAGTTCTGAACGTTTCTGGTCAGTCGCTAGCTTCAAACGGTTCATTTGTTAACTTTAGAGATCTGAATTTAGTTTATTGCAGTATCGAAACCATTAACACCGTTTTCAATATCAGAGGATTTTTTTCTTAGTTGACATTCATTGTTAACACCATGTAACTTACAATTTAATGGAACAAACCTTCACAACGAGCCTAAACTTGAAATTGCATGATTGATATTACGCGAGATATTGATAACTGAACCCAGCTACCGAGAAAATAATGGATTATTTTTTCCCCAACCTAATATTTGGGCAAAATATGATTTATGCTCTGCTTGGACACGTTCATTTCGACTGCTAGACGCTTTTGTTTGCGAAGACGATTGCGCAGACCGCGTTCACGAACGGCATGGATGACATTATGCAGCAATACCGACCTCATATACTGTTGAGACTGCAACACTTGGTGAGAGTGAAGGAGGGACATCATCTATAATACCGTTTATGAAAGCACGGAAAAACAAACATACCATTATTACAGCTGCAAATATACTTAAGAGAGCTCATAAAAAAAACCCGTCCCTTAATTTCCTGATGAAAGCATACGAAAACCTTAAAACAAACAAATAGGCGTATAGGATATACCCAGCGCAAAACTACCTGATCAGTTCACATGACTTGAATGACAAATTATATCTGTTATAATGGGGCGCAAGCAGAACTGAACGATGAAAAAAAAACACTCCACCATCCTACCACTTTTTTTCGATTCACTGACAGAACTTGTGGCTATATTGTGTACAAGCGATCCAGAATTTTTTCGGTGCTCCGTTGATGGTTCTGAAGTAGCGGTCACTGATTATGTATGTGGGGGTACTGGTCGGCCATGAAATTTTACACAGGCAATGGCCCATTTGGCTTCTGTTCTATCGGAGTACACCCGAATTATCTGGAACAAATGACTGAGCTGTAGCAGCTACCAACTTTTCGTGGATCGACCAAAGATTATCAAAAACCGAAGAAACATCTGACGAGTAGCTAATTTATGCCACGCTTTCCGCCACACGTGCTGGAGACAAGCAGCTGAATTGAATTAAAAAAAAAATATTTTTGACTCACCTGTTATTTTGTGCATCCTGCTAATTCTCACTGGATACTCGAAAATATAGTTCGCAGTCAACGTAAATAGAATACCAGGTATATTACATCGCCATATTTCTCTCCAATACTAAAAAGATAGTTTATTTTTTTATTTTTTGCTTTTCTTCTTTTCCTCTCACTACATGAAAAAAGCGGGGAGTAATATAGGTACTAGTGATTGACATCAAAATATATTGATCCGTAATTCGATCGAGATGGTTCAGGAATGTTTCTATGTACCCAACTTTTACGACTATAAGATGGAGAGTGGCCACGCGTAAAAGAACCACCTGGAGAAGAAATATTTACATCAATTCTGCTTCAAACGATCGATGCTCAATCGAGGGGGTTCCTGCACATCGCCTCCAAGAAACAGTCGAAATTCGGTGGAGATCATCTACACTGAACCGGGCATCATCTGTGCTTGTCGATTCGTGGGTCGGCGGGGATCTTCAAAAGAACTATTCAGCAACAACGGAACCGATTTCCTGGGAGTGGATCGAGTAGTGCAGCATTAGATAAGCCAAAGAATATCTACAACCAACACCAAATGGAATTTTCAAGGAACCATCGCTGAATCATATTTTAAAGGAAAACTATATGACGAGGGGCTGCAAACTTTGGTCGTGTAGGCTGAGAACATGGTGAACTTGTGGCATTTGACTTATCTGCCACTCTGAATCAGATGAAACGGAGACACTCACACCAAACCGTGTGCTGCTAGGTCCGGACGAGGTGAAATAACAAAACACAGACGGCAAAGTCTTAGTCCGGCTTTAATCAAACGAATTAGTCTGCCGAAAATTCGTGAACAATCGAAATAATTCGACAAAATCCGAGCTTTAGAAGCGAATGACATAGAAATGAAATGTATTTGAATTTATGCCATTGTTGAACAGAACAAATAATAAATATCTTTTGGAGATTGAAAGGTTCTGGTACAAAAATTAAGGAAATAGTCCAGCTATCTGGACTCGAGAACGATCGCACAGCAGACCGTTATCGGGACTCTAGTAAAGCTGAAAAACTCTTGTAAATTCACGGCTAATACGGACATATGCATTGGGTTCAATTCTCGATCGGTCAAGGTTTATTCGGGTTGAAAATTTTCTTGACATGCCATGGTTCAGTTTTATGCTATAAAGGAAAATTTCAATATCCAATTATCTTCAAGATAACTCGTCCAGCTCAAACCTTTGTAGGGGAATGAGGTGGGACCATCATTATTAATAAAGTTGTGAAACTTACATATGTTGATAGATAGATCAATATTACTGGAGAAGATTGAACGTGAGTGATTCATTTGAACAACTGTTACAATTCAATAGTGGTTCTATAGAACCTGATAAGAGAGACCAGATGAATTAGATCATTAACCCTTTGCGTTGGTATTACATTTAGGCATGGGTGTCGCGCTGGTCGGAATTATTTTTCCTTGAAAAAGCAGTGCTACATGCAAATTATGAAAAATAAACATTTTTTTGTGAACTATATTTATATTAGCTTAACAATGTATTTTAATGTGATGTTTTTGTATAAAACAATATTTTGTCGCTTGAGACACTTATGTGATTATTCAAATAACATGAAACATTTATGCAAACAGCTGTTCTGATACTTATGAGCAATTTTTTCCATCACACAAAAGTGTTACAATGGCTATGTTCTGTTGTTGTGGTTTTTGTCCCACATCCATATGCATTCAACGCACTGTGCGTTGTTTTGTGTGGGTAACTAGTTTGTTTGATAATGAAGTACCCTTGTGTGAACCTAGATATCAAGCTTCATTTAGGAAAAGCATAAACTGATACACTGTTTAGTAAAATATAAGATTAGCATGGTTTCTTGCTGTGGTGGCTGAGAGCAGACCACAAAGAGTTAATTGAAACGAATGATATACTTACCTTTTATTCCTTTTTTCTTTGTAATATCTGATAAGGTAGTGCGGGGCAAAAGTGCACATTGGCCTTTTGACGTAGGACTACGTCTTTCATTTCTATACCGGGGTGTAAAATCAAAGTTTCGAAAACGAAAGCGTTACGCCGGAGACCGAGATTTTGAGCGTTAATAGCTCCTGAACAACTGAACGAAATGGTATGATAAACACTTCATTCGAAAGATAAAATGTCTACGCGTTCTATACTTGTTACTTTTTGATCCAAAAACTTGTTTTAATAGTCTTAAAATTGCTTTCAAAACAGGCTATTGAAATCACCAATCGGTATATAAGCGAGCGCCGCTCGGAAATCCACTCAGTTCTAATTGAACAGCGATTGGAGCATGTTGTCGCTGTTGTGGTGAAGCTCTTCGTTTATCATGAAAACGCGGATGAACGGTGTCACCAAGAGCCTATTTGTGCAGCTTAGGCCAGAAGGGAATCCATCAGGAGGAGAGTGATGCCACAAACGGTTCCCCGGGAAGATCTCGAAGCAGCCGCTACACACACACACACACACACATACACGCGCGGAATTCTTTCCGTTTGGATGCCATTCAGCATCGAGAAAGATCCGGAAAATTATATGCCAGTTCATCTGGGAATTTAAAAATACATTCATGTGAAAGAGTTTATTTGAATGTTTTCTATCCATGTAACACTGTGACCAAATATGTTTCAATCAAGTGCTATTAACAGATGGTTATCGAGTTAGCATTAACCACTGGTGGGCTTCCAGTATCGAGGAAAATGTGGAAATATCTAATCGTTACTGAAAATAATCTGCCAGTTCCTCTGGGAATTTAAAAATACATTCATGTGAAAGAGTTTATTTGAATGTTTTCTATCCATGTAACACTGTGACCAAATATGTTTCAAGCAAGTGCTATTAACAGATGGTTATCGAATTAGCATTAACCACTGGTGGGCTTCCAGTATCGAGGAAAATGTGGAAATATCTAATCGTTACTGAAAATAATCTGCCAGTTCCTCTGGGAATTTAAAAATACATTCATGTGAAAGAGTTTATTTTAATGTTTTCTATCCGTGTAACACTGTGACCAAATATGTTTCAATCAAGTGCTATTAACAGATGGTTATCGAGTTAGCATTATCCACTGGTGGGCTTCCAGTATCAAGGAAAATGCGGAAATATCTAATCGTTACTGAAAATAATCTGCCAGTTCCTCTGGGAATTTAAAAATACATTCATGTGAAAGAGTTTCATTGAATGTTTTCTATCCGTGTAACACTGTGACCAAATATTTTTCAATCAAGTACTATTAACAGGTGGTTATCGAGTTAGTATTAACCACTGGTGGGCTTCCAGTATCGAGGAAAATGTGGAAATATCTAATCGTTACTGAAAATAATCTGCCAGTTCCTCTGGGAATTTAAAAATACATTCATGTGAAAGAGTTTATTTGAATGTTTTCTATCCATGTAACACTGTGACCAAATATGTTTCCAGCAAGTGCTATTAACAGATGGTTATCGAATTAGCATTAACCACTGGTGGGCTTCCAGTATCGAGGAAAATGTGGAAATATCTAATCGTTACTGAAAATAATCTGCCAGTTCTTCTGGGAATTTAAAAATACATTCATGTGAAAGAGTTTATTTGAATGTTTTCTATCCATGTAACACTGTGACCAAATATGTTTCAAGCAAGTGCTATTAACAGATGGTTATCGAATTAGCATTAACCACTGGTGGGCTTCCAGTATCGAGGAAAATGTGGAAATATCTAATCTTTACTGAAAATAATCTGCCAGTTCCTCTGGGAATTTAAAAATACATTCATGTGAAAGAGTTTATTTGAATGTTTTCTATCCATGTAACACTGTGACCAAATATGTTTCAATCAAGTACTATTAACAGGTGGTTATCGAATTAGCATTAACCACTGGTGGGCTTCCAGTATCGAGGAAAATGTGGAAATATCTAATCGTTACTGAAAATAATCTGCCAGTTCCTCTGGGAATTTAAAAATACATTCATGTGAAAGAGTTTATTTGAATGTTTTCTATCCATGTAACACTGTGATCAAATATGTTTCAATCAAGTGCTATTAACAGATGGTTATCGAGTTAGCATTAACCACTGGTTGGCTTCCAGTATCGAGGAAAATGTGGAAATATCTAATCGTTACTGAAAATAATCTGCCAGTTCCTCTGGGAATTTAAAAATACATTCATGTGAAAGAATTTATTTGAATGTTTTCTATCCATGTAACACTGTGACCAAATACATTTGGTTTTGTGGTTTTTCAATCAATCGCAATTAACAGGATAGCTTCAGAAGATTATTCTTCCCCATCAGTAGGATATTTCCGTATCCAATATTGTATGCGCCCGCAATCGATTATTGCTCAGTCGCCGAAAGTTCCGAGCTCAGAGAGTTCATTCCCCTCTAGTTTGCCTTCCAAATTGCCATCGTAAACCACACCTTCTCTCGATTCAATCACACACAAAAAGCATACTTAAGCGATATTCTGGTGGTGAGACACATTCATTTTTCGTGAGGACATCGACAAGACAACATCGTTGCCTAACGTGCTGGAGGAGGTGGACGGCGAAGGATCGACACATACACGCCCAGAATTCTTTCCGTTTGGATGCCATTCAGCATCGAGAAAGTTCCGGAAAGATCTAATCATTGCTGGAAAATAATCTGCCAGTTCCTCTGGGAATTAAAAAATACATTCATGTGAAAGAGTTTATTTGAATGTTTTCTATCCATGTAACACTGTGACCAAATATGTTTCAATCAAGTACTATTAACAGGTGGTTATCGAATTAGCATTAACCACTGGTGGGCTTCCAGTATCGAGGAAAATGTGGAAATATCTAATCGTTACTGAAAATAATCTGCCAGTTCCTCTGGGAATTTAAAAATACATTCATGTGAAAGAGTTTATTTGAATGTTTTCTATCCATGTAACACTGTGACCAAATATCTTTCAAGCAGGTGCTATTAACAGATGGTTATCGAGTTAGCATTAACCACTGGTGGGCTTCCAGTATCGAGGAAAATGTGGAAATATCTAATCATTGCTGGAAAATAATCTGCCAGTTCCTCTGGGAATTTAAAAATACATTCATGTGAAAGAGTTTATTTAAATGTTTTCTATCCACGTAACACTGTGACCAAATATTTTTCAATCTAGTACTATTAACAGGTGGTTATCGAGTTAGTATTAACCACTGGTGGGCTTCCAGTATCGAGGAAAATGTGGAAATATCTAATCGTTACTGAAAATAATCTGCCAGTTCCTCTGGTAATTTAAAAATACATTCATTTGAAAGAGTTTATTTGAATGTTTTCTATCCATGTAACACTGTGAGCAAATATGTTTCAATCAAGTGCTATTAACAGATAGTTATCGAGTTAGCATTAACCACTGGTGGGCTTCCAGTATCGAGGAAAATGTGGAAATATCTAATCGTTACTGAAAATAATCTGCCAGTTCCTCTGGGAATTTAAAAATACATTCATGTGAAAGAGTTTATTTGAATGTTTTCTATCCATGTAACACTGTGACCAAATATCTTTCAAGCAGGTGCTATTAACAGATGGTTATCGAGTTAGCATTAACCACTGGTGGGCTTCCAGTATCGAGGAAAATGTGGAAATATCTAATCGTTACTGAAAATAATCTGCCAGTTCCTCTGGGAATTTAAAAATACATTCATGTGAAAGAGTTTATTTGAATGTTTTCTATCCATGTAACACTGTGACCAAATATGTTTCAATCAAGTACTATTAACAGGTGGTTATCGAATTAGCATTAACCACTGGTGGGCTTCCAGTATCGAGGAAAATGTGGAAATATCTAATCGTTACTGAAAATAATCTGCCAGTTCCTCTGGGAATTTAAAAATACATTTATGTGAAAGAATTTATTTGAATGTTTTCTATCCATGTAACACTGTGACTAAATATGTTTCAATCAAGTGCTATTAACAGATGGTTATCGAATTAGCATTAACCACTGGTGGGCTTCCAGTATCGAGGAAAATGTGGAAATATCTAATCGTTACTGAAAATAATCTGCCAGTTCCTCTGGGAATTTAAAAATACATTCATGTGAAAGAGTTTATTTGAATGTTTTCTATCCATGTAACACTGTGACCAAATATTTTTCAATCAAGTACTATTAACAGGTGGTTATCGAGTTAGTATTAATCACTGGTGGGCTTCCAGTATCGAGGAAAATGTGGAAATATCTAATCGTTGCTGGAAAATAATCTGCCAGTTCCCCTTGGACTTGAAAATTACATTCAAGCGAAAGAGTTTATTTTAATGTTTTCTATCCATAAAATATCCATATAATACATTTGGGTTTGTGATTTGTCAATCAAGTACAGTTAGCAGGTTAACTTCTGAAGATTATTCTTCAGAACAAGGTTTTTCGTATCCTATATTGGATGCATAAAACCTTGTGCCTCCAACGTAACGCTCTCGTTTTCGAAGTCCCCCAAATATTCATTTATTCATTCATTCAGAATGGATTTAGATTCAACTTCAAACAAATGATCTCTAAATCAACGATAGTCCTACGTCACCCTTGCGGTTATACCATAGATATAACCCACTTCCTGTTTTTGAAACAAACGACCATCAAAATTCAGCAACAGTGTATTCGTTTGACGTGCTCCCGTGGCCGAGTGAGTAGCGTCACACCTAACATGCCGGGGGTTCGGGTTCGATTCCAAACACAGCGAACAGCAAACACAACTGTCAATGACGGGTCTAATTCAAAACATCTGGGTCATGGTGTTAGTACTCCCGTGGCCAAGTGGTTAGAGTCCCACATTATCATGCCGAGGGTTCGGGTTCGATTCCCGTTCTGGTCGGGGGATTTTTCTTTCGGCGTCCACTGTAGTCACGCGTGTTCTAGAGCTTACCACTCTAGAACACCAGAATACATTCAAGGCGTGATATCCGGCAGATAAATCTCATCTAAATACTACTAATAAAAATGACGCAAGTAATTCCTCCGTTGAGAGGCAAAAAGTTCCAATAGGAACAAAGAAGGGTCACGGTGTTTCCAACGAGGCTTTTTCGTAAAATTGTTTGAAAATTGACAGACGTTGCTCAAAAGACATTGATCATGATTGGCTTGAATCTTCATGGTCGCAGCTACTACCGTCTTTCGTGTGGTGAGAATCCGAGATGTCTTTAATAGATTCAAAAGTAAAATGTCATGATCGAAGAAAATGAAAAAAAAGGTAAGTCAAAGTGAACCAAGTTAAAAAAAAACGTCACTTAGAGTACCATTGCCTCGTAAACTTCTGACATCCATAACAAAGTCTTTCTCAATAACATAATACTCCCTTTCATGCTGTGAGTTCACAATTTCGTCAATTTCGGATTCAGAATCTTCAGAAAAATGGAGTACAAAATTATGCTGCTGCTAGACACACAAATCTATCCTTGCAGCCAGAGCGAACCAATTACATGCTAGCTATTAACACAATATCATTATATAACACATTAGTATTTTGTAGCGGTTCTTGACTAATTTCATGAATAGTAAATATATTGACTCACTTTTGCTGTTTTTGACACAATAATATCTTAATAAATGAAAATAAATTGATTTGAAAATGCATTGAACTTAATTCGTTATGGCCGAACGCAATTTTGATCAGCCCTCTTAACACCGGTTTACACTTCGGAACAGCTCTTTGACCGTATTACTTACCAGAACTGAACAACAACTGTTTACAAGAGCTGTTCGAAATAAAAAAAATCTAATAAAAATTCGGATGAATAGATAAAAAAAAATACCATCTTATATTATCACTTAGTGATGTCGGGTGTCGGGTGTCGACTACCTGGGAAAACCTTGAAAATCAGGGAATACCAGGGAATTCATAAAATGTCAGGGAAAATCAGGAAATATCAGGGAATTTCGTCACCAATCTGGAAAAAAAAGCAATTCTAACGATTATAATTTTGATAATTGCAGTAATCAGAAAGACAATGATACAAAAAAAATTGTATTTACCGAGTTTGACTCTCTGCAGGTTTTTCGGTATGTAGTTTGGTTTTGTCAGTAGTTGAAGTTAGTGCCTCAGAAGGCTTCTACATTCGCGCTGTTTCTGCTGGCAGTTGGCAGATATGTATGCGTAAGCAGAAAGTTACGTTAGAGTCATAAATTTTTCTGGCATTCTTTCCCAACTGTTAACTGAAGCGAAAGTATGGATTTTTGGCAATTTTCATAGTTAATTTTCGACGAGTCTTTGAACAAGTCTACAAAGTGGTTGCAAATAGATCTGAATGTCAGATTTTGAGATGAAGAGGAGAAGAGAAGCCTGGACTTTCAAAATGGAGAAGAAAAGCTTTTGAATTTAGGTGCAATTCACAATATTTCACATGGTGCAACCAATGCAATGATACAAAAAAATTTACTCAAAGTTATTGATGGATTTTTACCCAAACTCATGATTTCAATTTTAATTTACTCAAACACAAAAAATAACATAGTTTTGAAAATCACATATTATATAGAGTGAAATCTGTTCTTTCAAATTCCGTCAACAAACATTTTTTATGTTTGCCCCAGAAAGAATGACAGACACATGAATAGAGCGTGTTTTTTGGGAAGAAATATCACTAACTTTGAGCAAAGTTGAGATATTGACAAGTTCTGCATCGAAAAATGTTTGTATTAGTTAGCTCTGAAAGTCTTTCGAAGACAGTTTGCATGTAAAATTTGAAACATAAAAGTTATAGCAAAAAAACAGTTTTTTCATGGTGACCCTAACGTAACTTATAAAAAAGGCGCTATATCGGAAGATGTCTCAAATAATTGGAACTACAACATTGTCGAATTATGTTTACCTCTATCTATAAAGATAAGAAAGTTAGATTTTTTATTTCATCGACAGTTTTGGTCACCCTATTTTTGACAACATAAAAGCGAGCGCTCTATCATGAGTAACAAGTTTGTCTAAGACTGTTTTTGTCTAGATAATATCTGTCGAGCTCTAAATGCTAATTTCCACTTGAATGCATCTCCTGGACCATTGTGCAATGATGGATGGATACAAGAAACTCGTCAACATTTTATGACAGACAAATCCTGTCTGTCTGGTATGCGAAGGGATGTTACTGATTTCCGTAATTGATTCCGATCAAAAATTGGCTGGAAAACGATTCGAGAAGCTTTTGACTGTGGCACTGAAACGGTTGTGCTATGCGACAAGTTTATGTATGCTATGTTTCACTTTGGAGATCAATATAAATGTCGATCTCGAAATTCTCATTCTCTTTATCTAGGAGACAAGGAACGTTGGAGAAAAAAAGGTTTTGCAGTCTCGTGAAATTGATCCGACAGACCTTCGAACATTTCATCGTTTAAGCTGACAAAATGTTTTAAAAACTATAAGTACAGAACTAGTAGAAAATTTGATTGCTGGTATGCATATGGGTTTTTTTTTCTGAAAAATTACTGGAAAATCAGGGAATATCTGGGAATTTTTTTTTGAGTTTTGAGTCGACACCCCGCATTGTCACTTTCGTTTCACAAATTGGAAGACGAAACTCGATGCCGCCAACGTTGAATTTGAGTTCAACTTAAATAAGAGTGTAAAACAATAAACAATAAACAGTTCTTTATGGGATTATTCAAATATTCGAATATTAGGTAACGTATTCAATAAGGGAGGAGAGAATACCTTTTGGAATCTGGGTTAAAAATAAATCCAATTAAGTCTAAACAGTTTTATGTAAATTACCATTTGTGACGTGCTATGTAGGGAAGAGGGAGAAGAAAACAGTAGAAAATTTGCGTAAAGTAATATTTGAACGACCCCCTAGTTGAAAAAAATTAAAAAATTGACTTATCTCATGTCTGTGTATCCATAAATTACGAACAACATTCGAATGAACGAATAATTGCCATCATTCATTTATACAGAAATAAACGGCAAACAATGTTTTAAAACCCGTAGTAAAGTGTACAGAATAATTGAAGATTATTGCTGTTTCAACTTACTTCAGGGTTGAAAAAACATGGGGTAAGCTGGAACAAATTTCGAGTTTTTGAAATTGCTATACTTAATTAGCACTATTTGATTACCTGACGTGCAATTCTGGAGATGTTTTTAATAGAAATAATTTTTTTTTCGAACCGATTGAGTCGCGAGCAAACATTTTTGTTTTGATTTCACGAACAACGAAAAGTAAGCAAGGGCGCGAATTGCGTTGAGGCATCCCCATATTCTCGTTATGACAGGTATAAGATTGGTTAAAAGGTACTGTTTACTGGAAAAATATATCACGTCAGTCCATCATTCATAGTAAAAGTTATGGCTTCGGCTTCAACTTACCCCGTGTTTCAACATGCCCCGGTTTTCCTTATTATCTAAAACTTTGCTAAATTCACTGTATCGCTATCTAGCCTGTGAACAAAATTAGGATTAGTTATATTTTTTTTCCAAAAACACATGAAAAAGTTGTTGGAAAACCCATTTTCTGATTTATGGATTACTTGTTGGTTATTGCATGGACTATTCATGTAATTATTTTTCCGATATTTTATTTAAAAAAAATATTTAAAAAAAATAATTTTCAATTTTCCAAAACAAAATTGTACAATTTTGTTTGATGTTTTTAATGAACACTTAAACTTTTTTCCATTATATCTTTCACCATAGTTTGATAGGTATTATAGTTTTTGAGTTTGATTTTTTTTTCAAAAATTTAAAAAGAAAAAACTTGGACCCTTTTCAAAAAGTCATCTAATTTTTTTTTAGATTTCATGTATGAAAAGTTGCTTAATAACTAATCTGTTCACACCCACGAAGTTTCACTTCAATTTGAGATGGTGCTGCCAATGGCCAGTGGATTTGGCATGAAATTCGTCAAAAATATTGTTATCGTTAATTTGAATTATTTGAATAAACAAAGTTATGTGTTTCAGTTCACACCGTTGATCTTTTCTATGAGAGAATTTTCTCCAAACTTTTAACAATCGGATCTGTTTGCTAGCACAATTAGATGAACAAATGTCCCTATGATCTTCTCCTATGTGCCGGTGAGCATCGGTACTTTTGCGTAATGACGATGTTTCGCCAATAAAATTATTTATTATCTAAGCCAGTCAAGCAAACACCCGAGTTGTTTTAATTGCTAATTGGAATTCCGAGCGGCAATGGGTACAGATGGTGTGGTCCAGTAATTAGAAGCCAGCTTATAATCAACGGCAGCATAGCATCCGACAACGGTAACATAATATTGGCAGTCTATTCGATAATCCAATTGAGATAAATTAGAAACCGACGCCAAACTCGACGGCTGCCTCCGAGATGATGCAAAGTTTTGTCTAGACGAAACGAACTAATCATTCTAAGCGCTGACTGTAATTACAATCAAACAATTACCCGCTAATGATAATCAATACTAGGCTGCGAATTAACGCGAAAAGCGTAAATGCTCACCAAGAAAATAAAACCTGTGGTAGAATATATAAAATAAACATGCATGGAAATATCGCTGCAAAATGTCGCTTTAAGACATTGTAACGAAAAAAAAGCGAAGTGTCACTTCTCGACAAGCTGCCAAGTTTGGTAATGCACATTTCTGGTAGTTCGTCTGATCCAGTGGCAGCTCCAGTCAACGCGCATAGAGTAGCATACCGACATGTGTGTCGGAAGTTAATGCAGGAGAGAGGGAAAAATCTTCGAGAAAACCCCAATATACTGAACGGGGGAAGAAAATACTTTGCTTCTATTGGGAACCATCGAATATTTTGGCTCTGACTTCCGAGCAGTGCTTGCTCGAGCGAGGAACCTGCTTCTTCACAGAAGCTTGCTTCTGTTATTGGGAGGTGAGAGATGGGAAGGAACGACGCTGTCGAATGTCAACGGTGTGATTTGAGTTCAAGATAGGAAAAAGTATGTTTTTTTCTGCATCCATTACATCAAGCGTCATCGGATGCAATTAAGATTCTGTCGAATGTGTTTTCTGTTGTTGATAGTGCTACATTCTATCCTGGTGTTTATTAATGTTAAAGTCTCTAAATGTATTCTTACAGTCACGCCATCCTTTTCCAACCGTTTTTAAATAACTTTATCCATTTCACTCACATGTATAAAATTGAGAACGAGTTGTCAAACCATGTACTCATTGCTTCATGTACGGTATATGTCTAAGGTCCCCTGTGAGGATCCTGTTCATCGTGTTTTCAGGCATTTGCTCCAGTTCGCCTTGCTTTCGGTCAGATCTTGCCGGATTTAAGCTCCCTTACGCGTTCAATCACGCAACATGTTTCGCTCGTTGACATTTCCAGGCTTGAACCTTTTAAAGATACGGAAGATAAAGTGCAGACTTACTCAGAGTTATTGGACACTGAAAATGTCACACGGATGGAACTTTTGCGAGTGCAATTGCTTGCTGCGGAACGTTAACCGAATGGAATCGCATAGTCCAGGGGTGGCCAAACTTTTGATCATTGCCGGCGACTAATTGTTCAATGTGAGACTGCGGTCTACCAATGTTAACTGTGTTAAAGAATCAATGAAAGTTGCATTAAACAAAGTTTAAACTAGAGAAAAAACCTAGATAATACTAATAAAAATTCAATGATAAATCATTCTACAAAGAGAACATAATTATCGATTACTGAATGATTGATAAGTAGAATATTGTTTTCTTTAAGGTCTTTTTATTAGATACCGAGGAATGTTCGAAAGAAATCGGCATTTTGTATGTAGCATTTGTTTTTAATAAAAAATGCCCAAGTGGTACTCCTCAATTAACATGAGGTATAAAAAGTATTATTAGTAGAAATAATATAGTGTTGTTGATGCCAACTTATAATTCAAAAACTATAATACCTAAACAATTCTGGTCAAAGGATGAAATGTAGAAAACTGTTTGGAATGTTTCGTAAAAACAAAAATTCCTAAAGAACCTGGCTGAGGAACTCACCCTTCGCTTACATTGCATTTTCAATATGTCACTACAAACTGGTATATTCCCAGAAAAATGGAAACAATCTTTTTTGGTACCTATCTTTAAATCAGGCGCTAAATCTGACGTACGTAATTATCGTGGAATTGCCATTATCTCTTGCATTCCTTAAGTGAAAGCAATAGTGAAAGAAAAAGTCTTCTAACAAGTAAAGAATAGAACAACGTGTATGCAACATGCCTTCTTCAAAAGCCGCCCAACTTCAACTAATCTGTTGGCATTTGTGACTTTTATTTTAAATGCAATGGAAAATGGCAAACACGTACAAGCTCTTTACACTGACTTCAGTAAAGCATTTGACTGCATCGACATTCCATTACTACCCTTCAAATTGCAGAAAATTGGAATGGAACAAAGACTTAAACTGGCTCAATTCTTATCTAACAAACCGTGAACAAATTGTTCATTTTCAAAATTCTCTTTCAAATCCAGTAAAAGTCACTTCGGGAGTCCCACAAGGCTCTCATCTTGGTCCTCTTCTTTTCATTCTGTATATTAATGGCATCTCCTTCGTTCTCAAGCGTATCAATGTACTTGTGTATGCCGACGACATGAAGCTTTTCGCGGAAATTGGAAATGAAAACGACATCGAAGCATTTCGAACCGAAACACATGTATTCCATACTTGGTGTGATAAAAATCTACTAAAACTGAATGTGGAAAAGTGCAACTCTTTAACATTTAGCAGAAAAAAAACATGTACCAAATATTGTAATATGTCTTGAAAATCAAAATGTAGAAAAATGTGAAATAGTTATAGATCTAGGCGTCGTCCTGGACTGTAAACTCACACTCATAGAACACTACAACTCTGTAATAAATAAGGCGAATGGTGTGTTGAGTTTTTTCAAACGCTTCTCACATAACTTCCAGGACCCATACACAATAAAGCTTTTATATTAGGCTGTCAAAAAAGTCCTGCGATATTTCCGCGAGGTGTCGTTGTAAGCGCGTAGTTCTAGTTGTATTCATTGTATCGAGTCATACTATAGCTTGTTGGAAAGGTATATAGTCCTTGACAGTGTTTTGTTTGGTTAAGTCGTTCGTGAGTTATAGTGTCGCAAATATGGAGCAAAATAAAGAGAAAATCCGACATATTTTACAGTACTACTATGACAAAGGCAAAAATGCATCTTAAGCTGCCAATAAAATTTGTGCAGTTTATGGACCCGATACAGTTTCCATTTCCACCGCACAACGATGGTTTCAACGTTTTCGTTCTGGTGTAGAGGTCGTCGAAGATGCGCCACGCTCCGGAAGGCATGTCGTCGAAAATTGCGACAAAATCGCTGAATTAGCCGAGAAAGACCGGCATAGTAGCAGCCGTAGCATCGGCCATGAGCTGGGGATAAGTCATCAAACCGTTATTAACCATTTGAAGAAGCTTGGATTCACAAAGAAGCTCGATGTATAGGTGCCACACACGTTGACGCAAAAAACATCTTTGACCGTATCGACGCAAGTGAATCGCTGCTGAATCGCAACAAAATCGACCCGTTTCTGAAGCGGATGGTGACTGGCGATGAAAAGTGGGTCACTTACGACAACGTGAAGCGCAAACGGTCGTGGTCGAAGCCCGCTGAAGCGGCTCAGACGGTGGCCAAGCCCTCATTAACGGCCAGGAAGGTTCTGCTGTGTATTTGGTGGGATTGTCAAGGAATAATCTATTATGAGCTGCTTCCCTATGGCCAAACACTCAATTCGGACCTGTACTGCCAACAACTGGACTGCTTGAAGGAAGCACTCATGAAGAAGAGGCCATCTTTGATAAACAGAGGCCGCATTGTCTTCATCAGGACAACGCCAGACCACACACTTCTTTGGTGACGCGCCAGAAGCTCCGGGAGCTCGGATGGGAGGTTCTTTTGCATCCGCCGTACAGTCCGGACCTTGCACCAAGTGACTACCACCTGTTTTTGTCCATGGCGAACGAGCTAGGTAGTCAGAAGTTAGCCACAAAAGAGGCCTGTGAAAATTGGCTATCCGAGTTTTTTGCCAATAAGGAAGCGAGCTTCTATAACAGGGGTATTATGAAGTTGGCATCTCGTTGGGAACAAGTCATCGAATGTGGCCCGGCTCATGAGTTGTTGAGTCTGATAGGTAGGAACAGGTGGAGTCGCCTCCCTGATGTCGGTGATTGGCACTAAAGTGGCGGAAATAGGCCGACGAAAAATAAGCGAAGATAAAAAAAAAAAAAAAAAAAAAAAAGTCATCGAACAAAACGGCGCATATTTGACTTAAAACAGATGATTGTAACTAATTTTATGAACAAATGAAAATTCCAAAAAAAATATCGCAGGACTTTTTTGACAGTTTGATATATTACATATGTAAGGCCTATTCTGGAATACTGTAACATCGTTTGGAACCCGTATATGGTCGTACGTGAAGAACGCATTGAGTCAGTCCAGAAACAGTTTCTTCTATTTGCACTTCGTAAACTCAACTGGACCTCGTTTCCACTTCCTTCATATGAAGCACGCTGCATGCTCATAAACATCCAAACACTAAAAGAACGTCGTGAATTTGCAATGCTTTCTTTTGTTAATGACCTAATTCCGCAATGAGTACAGTCAGCTGAATTACTAGAAAAACTAAATTTCTATGTACCAGGGCGTCAACTAAGAACACGAAATTTGTTTCTAACCAAAAAATACAGAACAAATTATGCAAATAACGCCCCTATCAATCGCATGGTGCGTATATACAATCAGCACTGCGAAATAATTGACACAACAATGAATAAAAAACAGCTAAAAAGAAACATGTACCGCAAAAATAATATTTAACCTAAGAAAATATTGTAACATTAGTGTATTAGTGTGTAGTCTACATTTGTTTGACGAAATGAATAAATAAATAAAAAACATAATACTTAAAAAGACGCTGGAAAAAATAATTCTAAAAATCGAAATTCATTTTTCTCAAAAGCATATTTTTTTAAATTCTCAGAAAATGTATATCAATAGTCCATACAATTTCCAACAAGTCACTCATACATCTGAAGATAGAAACTTTTACAGGGAAAAAGTTTTTCCAACAACTTTTTCTTTTTTCCTTGTAAGGAATTATTTATTTTAATTTTATTTATTATAACCTTATTTTGTTTAAAGTCAAGATGACAGTGCATTGGATAAAGTTTTAGATCTTAAGGGGGTATTCTAGTGTAGATACACGAATTTCGTACGTTTTTTCGAGTTCCGTAAAAATAAAACAAAGAATATTTCTACTATCCATCATATCATCATTTGTTCATCTATCTTTCAACAATAAAACAAAAATTAAACGAAGAAAAAATATTCATAACTAGAATAGTTACGAGCTGATGAAGTGAGAGGGTTAAAAAAAAAGTTGTGCCATGGCGTACACGATTCCAGCCCTTCTGGTTATCTGAAACAAAACAAAATCGAGCAGATTCTGAATCAGTGAACATGCCGCTATCGCATGAATTTCGGACAAGTCAATAACACCTTTTTTCACAAAATGGCGGCCGCATGAAAAACAAAATGCGGTTTAAAACGTCTTTCCTTACGTTTTCCGATTTTTTAAAAATAGTAAAATTTGAAAAATATATTTTTTTAGAAGTTCATGCGATAGAGAAATTCCTGCAGATTGTATCCATATAAATTCGACACGAATCGATTCAATATAACTTGAGATATCGTGTACGCCAGTTTTAAAAAAATGTAAGGGGTTGTATCTAGGACACGACCGCATATTTTCGACGTAGAACTACGCAATTAAATTATGGAATCCACTTGTTTACCACTTCGAATATTATTTTAGAATGCATCGATATTTTTAATAAATTATGTTCTTCGTTACAAATAAATTTGATGAACTTTCTTTTACGTTTGATATGATGCCTAGGACTACCAAAATATGTGAACGGAAAAATTGTCAAACGATCATTGTATTTTACATTTCCCTCCGAAATTATTGCACATCTCATGTTTACGTAGTTCTCGAACCGCGAAAGTTCATTCACCTCTAGTATCTGAAATGACGATTTTCCTGGCTTCTCAGTTTAAAAGTACTTTTAGGGAAACATATTCCGGTCTGCACATCGACAAGCGAGTACAAATGTATTCAACTCCAAAAAATACTCCTGACTTGCATGTATTTGCAAAGCGGATTCCCCCAGGCACATTACTTTTGAAGTCCGTGTTAGGGAAAAACATCT
The DNA here is from genome assembly GCF_029784135.1 of Toxorhynchites rutilus septentrionalis. Classification (NCBI taxonomy): domain Eukaryota; kingdom Metazoa; phylum Arthropoda; class Insecta; order Diptera; family Culicidae; genus Toxorhynchites; species Toxorhynchites rutilus. Next base: position 115,612,815 of record NC_073745.1, read on the forward strand.
CAGTGGGAGAAAAATACCTCCGACTTGCATGTTTTGACAAAGCGGATTCCCCCAGGCACATTGATTTCGAAATCCGTGTTAGGGAAACACAGCTCGGTGGGAACAAAAATACCCCCGACTTGCTTTCCGCAATTGATTTCCACAAGATCATCGATTCTGAAGTCTGTGCTGGGGAAACCGTAAATCGGGCCGATCAAGACTTGGCAGTTAGGGCGTTTAAATAACGCTTGACATTTTACAGTTATTCAATTGTCCATCTCAGGAAAAATATTTTATTAATTGTGATAGACGATAGATTGATGATAGATGATAGATTGTGACTATAATTGATGCAAACATCTTTCCGATCTGTTAAGAAATGTTCGAGTTATAAGCATTCGAAATACGGGTAGGGTTAGCACACAAATCGGCTGAACAAATGTATGGAAAAAAGAAGTTTTTCCAGTTTTCATGAATTTAAACCGTTTAGAGATTAGCGAATTATAATGTATAGTATATCAAACAAATATTAGATGATTTCCGATTCGATTGGTATGCAAATCATGAGACTTCGTTCACAGTGAAAATAGTTATTAACGTTAACTTTATTTCATAAAAACGTGACCTGTTTTCCGATTTGGCACCCTTCCTGAAAGACGTAGTTCTACGTCAAAATTAGTTTTGAAAAAAAAAACGCGTTTGAAGTTCATTGTTATAGCCGTACCAGGTTAGATATCGCATCACTAAAATCGCTCTAACTCGGTAAATAATAGGATTTTCGATATCTACATTTCATTCTTTAGCCAACATTTTGTAGGTCTTATAGTTTTTGAGTTAAGATCTTTCGATGAAAAATTGAAAAAAAACGTAAAATTTCGAAAAATTTCTGACTCAAAAACTATAAGACTTACAAAATTTTGGTAAGTGGATTAAATGTTGTGCAAAAAATATATCAAACAAATGAAAAAAAAAAAACTATTGAAAACAATATATATACACTAGGCTAAACATTTGCCTGCAAACATTAGAAATTATTAAGGGGGTCTCCGTAGCCACATTGGTTGCGCGTTCGCTTAGTAAGCGAACGATCGTGAGTTCAAAACTCAGGGCTCTTATTGACCATCTTGGTGTTGTTACAGAATAACTACGTCCACGCAACAATCATCGATCCACGGTCGAAATAAGATCGATTCATCCATACAACTGCTCTGCTCTGCAAGACACATCGGGCTGCTGTTCTATAAATAACTCAACAATGATCATATCAACTGTCTCCGCTGTCCGGTGGTCTAACTGGATAATAGAAGAACAGAAAGAATACTCTTATGCCTAAATGGCTACTGTGTAAAAATTTACCATATACAATGGTATAGAAGGAATACTGGCGAATGGCAACTGTGTAATGTGCTATAATTATAGATATGATAACCATGTGACATGAACACGATTAAAATTCGGCTCTGTTACAGCTAAAAATACAAATGAGCCTAAAATAAATAAATGGGATAAAAAAAATTAGAACTTACTGCGATATTTGCAGAACTACAGTAAATTTTGTAAAGGTCTATAAAATCCTGTTTTTGGCACTTTTTTGAAATCGATGCAAAAAACTAAAAAAAAATTTTTTTGTCAAAGTAACAAACTATCCTTGTGCAGAATTTATTGGAGGAACTGCCTTTCGATTTGCGATGTGATGGTTCTTTATTGAATTGTTCATCATCAAAGGCGAAGGGGTAATTTTTCATTCAAACTGAAATATCTCTGTGTGGAAGGCCCTACAGGAACGTTCTTGGAACCAAATTAAAGTTGGTTGATAAGGTAAATTAGATTTGCTGTTGAATTGGTTAGCAAAAAATGGTGTTAGTCCAGAGTATTCTTGAAAAAACAAAGAAAAGTCGATTTTTCATTTCTTCACGATACTGAGGCCCACTACACCTACACACACCAAGATAAACATATGTAAGTAAAATATTCTAATACCTGTATACCTGTTGTAGCATTAAAACGATACGCATCCCATCAATATGCGTTAATTTTCACGAAGTTACAACATGTCAAAAATTACTTCAAATTTCCGACTTCGCACTCTGTTCCTCTAATTTTTTTTGTCGAGTGTAAATTGTTTTTCGTGGAGGCGATCTGGTGTACTGGCAACATCCATACTTCTCACGCTAAAGATCACGAGTTCAATTCTCACTCCCGACAAAAATGAAAGGTGAAAGTGACGAATCAGTCAAAAGTGTTGAAAGTCACTATAATAGCGAAAAAAAATGTTTATCGTATCATAAGTTGATCCAAAGTTCTGATTTATTTTAGAATCGAATTCCGCAGGTTCCAGAGACATCTCTGAAACAAATTCCGAGGCCATATGTCACGGCCCAGACGGATAGCCATAGAAAACAGAACACAAATCTAATTCATAACAAAACACTTTATTTATCACACAAGAAAAACTGCACAAAGATCACCATAAACACTTAACATTATCCTGAGTTCGCACCTGTAAACGAGAGCGATTAACGTAGCTGTACATTAAAATAGTTATTATCACTTACCTCTAACAGGAACAATTATCTAGAAAGAACAGTGATTAATTGTATCATGAACAGTGGTAAGTATTGTAGGTAGGAATCAACACAAAACAACTATCACAACACATAAACAATAACAAGAGAATTGTCACGGAATAGGGAACGCGTGGAAACGAGACCGCTATACAAAGCGTATTGTTTATAGCGAACATTCGAGAAGGAACCAGGTGTATGACACGATTATCGCTATCTCACTCTACCTACCGTCATCGCATATTTCACTATCCCTCTGCTTTAAAAGTTCATCATCGACATCACGATATGTCAGATGGTGGTAAATTGGTAATTCGCGATGGTGTCGACGTCTGGTGGCGGCTTCAAATTAGGGCCATAATTTGTGTCCCAAACTCGTTAGTGTAATCTCTATCAGATTAGAAGACACGAAGCCGGTTTTCAAATTTTAAAATTTGAATGAAAATTTTCACATCATGTTATTTAATTACTTGAAACACCTATTTCTGACTTTCATTCAACCATATGGCTATACAATTCCAAAATTGTTGATGAATTTTTTCATTATAATATAAAATTGTCTTCATAAACAATTTTCGCATGAGACTTTTTCACCAACTGAAAAAAAACAAAAATGTTTTTAATTCAAATAGAATACTAATTTCATATGGAAAAGCTAATTTTCATTCATAATTTTAGTTTTGAAAAACGTTCATTCCGACTACAAATCAGCTATTCGTTGACGCTCCCCTAAACTGGTAAACGAAGCACAATGCCGCCAACGCGGATTGCTGTTTTGAAGAAAATAAATGCTTTTGACGTTTGAGATGTTGGCATCAAAAACATGGCGGGTGTCATACAGCTGGAAGGAACCAAAACCAAAGAATCAATCGCAATTCGCGACATAGACGGTACGCTGTCGCTATCTAGCGGATGTTAGGAATGTATGAGGAAAAAGTAAACAAACCGTATGTTTTTCAACTGTACTTTGAGTGCTATTTTTTCTCGAATTATTTTGTAGTTTATAAAAAAACGAATACGTAGTGATAGAGTGAAGCTTAGTAAAGCAGTTTTTACTTCAAGAACCGTTTATTTATTGCATTGACACACAATACAGACTCCAATAAGAGTACTTTCATTGAGACTAGCATGCTCAAATGCACTTGAAAATTTTCATACATTGAATGAAAACTATTTTTAAATGTTGTTTGCATGGTTAGGTTACATATTCAGGATACGTGTATAATCATCACTAGAAGAACTCCTAATTTTTTTCGCCAGAACCTTTGAAACGTGGACATCAAAAGTTGGACGAATTGCGTTTACAATAAGGAAATTGCTTTTGTTAGTAATACTGAAAAATATGATCATATTGCTGAACCTAACTGTCGCTCGATTTATATAGTCGTTCCAGATTATAAATTAAGGGGCCTGATTCTCGAATACACTTCACGGTGGAAACGGAATAAACGGCACGCCATTGAACTACGTTTTACGAGTTAGTGAAGTGTCGAAGATAATGAGTTTTCAGGCAGAATGAGCACTTTTGAAATAAAAATCATTAATGAAAAATAACTTCTTCGTATCAAACTGGTGTTCAATGTAAGTGGACAACTTTGTTTTTTCCATGTGGTATAATAATCTCATACAAAAATTTTATCTGAATATAATTTGATTTTATAATGATGAATTATAGTGAGAAACTAATTTCGTATCCAGATGTCGACACCGTACCGTTGTCATTGCGGATACATTTATTTCGTTTCCACCATGAAGTGTATTCGAGAATCAGGCCCAAGATATTGGCCCTGAATAGTGTAACCTTTCATCGAAAACAGATGAAACCTGATACCTCGAATAGCTTTAACGGCTCAGGATGGAGACTGAGCCATTGATAAACAACCGTACCTGAAATCTTCATATCAAATTTTACTTAGAATATTCATTTGGTGCGGATAATTTGATTTTCAATGATAGTTTTGTACTTGAAGCTGTGTTTATTTTTCCCGCCACAGAGAAAGCATCATTTTCTACAGCAACAGAAATATGTTTCTAATGTTTCTAGTAGATATATTTCAACCTAATTAGCTCTGTAGAACATTATTCTTCCATTCAACACTTACCATTATAAATCAATTCATTACATTTGTGAAACTACTTGTTGAAATCCACCACTTTTTGCAATGCGTTTTGTTCATCTTTGCTTCATATAAACTGGTTATCAAACTCAGCTTCGATGTCCCGAATTAAAGGCTTTTCAGATGACTATGGGACCAATCATAAAAATAGGGCATGACATGTTAAGAGCAGTTCATCTACTTTCAGCAAAAGGTGAGCATGTTTTTAAGCCCTTTTTAGAAGCGAGCTCCTCTAGCACACTAAAAGGGGCTTTTCCCCTGCTCCTATTGTTTTGTGGTGTTTTTTGGCCCCGGGCCCGTGTAGGGTGCGACGATACGACATACATCCATGGCGGTGATGAGATCGAACGAGAACGATAAATTGGTCGTTAGTTTCCCTTCAGTTAAATTTCCCGGGCAAGAGACCAATGAACTCTCAGAGTTTAAAGTCTCTTTAGTTCAAATCCAATCCAATCCAAGAGCAGTTCAGTCGCAAATAAACCATCGATCAGTATAGATCATACTATTGACTATATTCGATCATATCTCTACATCATTATCGGGTAGCCAGTCTACTCTCATCTCATCATTACTCTAGAACTCTGCTCAGAAACTATCTGGGCGGAGACACCATATAAAAGAGAAATCCTAAAATTCATAATGTCAAATGGATGTCAAATTTGGTTATCTTTCTCTAGTTCATTTACAGTCACTTTAAGCGTTTATAGAGTCTCTGAGGTGACCCATACGTATTATGGATTGGATGTTCCGGCGGAAGTGAACTTTTTCGATCTGAACTAAACTCAATCTTGAGATGTATCAAACTAACTGATTAGTGTATATTTTAACTGCGATTATCGTATTTGGATACCTGGTCACATTCGATCTTCTTCTTCTTCAATGGCACTAACGTTACTAGAGGAACTTCGCCGTCTCAGCGTAGTATTACTTGCGTCATTTTTTATTAGTACTTAGTTGAGATTTCTATGCCAAATAACACGCCTTGAATGCATTCTGAATGGCAAGCTCTAGAATACGCGTGATCACAGTGCAAGTCGGAGGAAATTTCTTTGACGAAAAATTCCCCCGACCAGAACGGGAATCGAACCCGAACACCCGGCATGTTAGTTATGACGCTAACCACTCGGCCACGGGAGCACAATTCGATCTGCTATCTGCATTTGTTTCATACCAGGTAAATAAGATTACTACTCATGTATTCATCTAATCGCTTTTCCAAATTCATTTCTCAGATTCATTTGTAGCAATGATTTGTTTACGAATAAGATATATATGAAAATATAAGAAAGGCCCACATCCTACATATGCTTCTACATATCATGTATATATTTCAAAATTATCTTGGCATGATTAAATTGATATATGACTTTTCTAAAAGCCTTTACGAGTTTCTTTATTTTCCGGTAGGTTGATCCAGTGGCTACGTATCCCCTCTGAGAAATATTTCTGTGATTTTTGTGTGGCATGCCAGGGTTTTGAAACTTTCTTCAGCTGATTCTTCGTAAACAATTGAAGTGTATAAAACCTCAATGCGGTCATAGGGATAATTCATTTCAAAAGAGGATTTTGAGAATATGGTTTGTTTTATATTAGGCATCTTGGCCATATTTTCAAGGTTATTAAAATATGATTTTTGAATTAAACTGTACATTTGAAGGAATCTGAAGGTTGCATTTCACAAACCTGCGATTCAATGGTGCCCTCGTAGTTTTGAAAACATTCAACAAAGTCTTAAAAGCTATGAACTTCTCCACGACGAACATGCGTCATAATTCATACCACTGATGGACGCGTGGAATAAATCAGTTGACACTTATTTGAAACGCTCCGTATTTCAGAGTAATTCGATGGATTGCTGAAGAACTGCTAAGCAGGACAGTAAGACCATCATATTCTATTAGATTCTTGTTCTGCCCTGCGCAGTTGTCGAGTCACAAAAAGACGTTCTTGGAATCATTTGAGAAAAAAAAACCATTTCGAATGCCCTCGATTTCGCCTTGTTCTGGATTAGCCACCAAAGCAGTTTGTATAAAGAACAAACTTTTGACGTAGGACTACGTCTAACCGGAAGATATAGGGGGTGAAATGGAAATCTAGGCACTGAACAAGTAGGAAAAAATGCAAGATTTGGAACGCTTATAACTCGAGCATTTCTCAATAGATCGCAAAGGTTTTTGCATCAATTGATAGGAAATATATCTACGCATCTATCTGTGACAGGTCACCTGTTCGTTTATGTTGTTCTGGGTTCTATTTCAACCCACGGCATTAAAATATAGGAAAAAAAAGGCAAAACACACATCTATGGGAAAAATTAATAAGCTACTTAGGGACATTTACACAAAAATGAAACTATGCACCCAATTGATAAAAATAAAACCTATATGAAACGAAATAAAAATTTAATTAATAAAAGACGAGCTAGCTAGAATTAAAAGGACGGCGCACAGGCAACAAACATTACACGAAACCAGGGTTTATATACAGCAACCACAACACTACACACCACAAAATAAAAGGCTTTACGATTGGTACGAGTGGATTCCTGGCGGGATAAATCGATCCCAATTATTACTCGGCTGGTTGGAGGAAATTCCGGCCGGAGAAGATGGGACTTGCTTGAGACACGAGATAGAGAATAGACGTATTTCATCCATCATCGTTGATAAACCTGTCTGAAAAGTTGTGTTCAGACTCCACTAGATAAAACGTCGGAGTTCATTTGTGCGCGAGTTCTGTGGTACGCGCTAGCAATAACTGGGCCGACAAACGAAAACGAGTGGAACATCCCGGTTCCTGTGCACCAGTCAAGGAACGGGAGTTCGAGGAGATATCGAGCCGAAAGAAGGAGCATTCTTATACCCAACCGGGGCAATATTCCGGTTAGAAACTGGTCCAGAAGAGGCGGAGGATACGGCGATACAGAACACCCCTAACCAGTGCAACGTTTCGGTCTAGAACTGGTCCAGCGGATGCAGAGGCAGCGGCGGGCCCTGACACAATACCCAATACACCTGTGAGTACTGTAATACAAAATAGGAGCTAGGGAAGTAGGTCAGAATCGAGCTAATAAACGCCGTCTCGTTAGGTAACCTATAAGAGTGTGTTTTCCTTTACTAGCTAATATAGAAAGGCTGAAATTGAGCCATCCTTGGGAGAGAATATAAAGAGTCCATGCGGGCAGCTGGACGTGACAGAAGGCTTAGTTTCATATCATAACGAATAACATTTCATTTTTCTTAAGATAAATAATTGAATGATTGTGTAATATCAATCATTGTCAAAATGCACTATGTGCCCATTTTTGAATGGTCCATTTTGTGCTCCTCAAATCGTACCGACCAAAACGGGCAACCAGAGCAGCAGCGAAATAGAATGAAGCACGATTGGAAAGGAAAAAGAAAAAAATGAACGAAACATTGGTCGCAGTCTTACACATGCGTAATTCTCGAGCCAGCCATTCAGCTTAAAAATCCCCGCTACGCTGCCGTAACGATCATTCTCATTCAAACCGTACACCACATCGGTTCGCATCACAACACATCAACAAACCAACCCAAGCAGCCATGTCTGGACATGGTAAAGGAGGAAAAGTGAAGGGAAAGGCAAAATGTCGCTCGAACCGTGTTGATCTGGAGTTCCCCGCAAGGGTAGCTAGGCCGAGCGCGTTAGTACCAGTGCACCAGTCCACCTAGCAGGCAAAGCTGCTCGCGACGATAAGAAAACCCGCATTCGGAACAGACCACATTCGGTTCGGTGGACATCAAGACAACAGGCAGTTGCAGCGAGTGGCGAGTGGCAAACGCAATCGCAAAACGGCATCAGGTAGCAGAAGAAAAAAGTTTGTTCTTCATACAAACTGCTTTGGTGGCAAATCCAGAACAAGGCGGCATCGAGGGCGTTCGAAATGGTTTTTTTTTCAAAACCACGAGTACTAAGTTTTCTAAATTGGAACCATTCCATAAAACAAGGCGCTTTTCAGGGCCATTAAACCTTCCAAAAAAGAGTTTAGGAAATACAGTTCAATGTTTTCTAAAACAATATCCAAAATAATAATAAAACACAAATTGATTTTTTCATAATTTGTTTGCCAGGATATGATGAGTATGTGAATTTGGCAGTTGTTCTGAGCTTGTTGATTTTCACCAATTCTTAAACTGCTTCTAGATTGAAAGTACAGTAATTTACACTTATCTCGACATTTAGCTAATTGGACGGACCTGTAATGCGACATATTTAGTTGGACATTTTTGTAAACATAGATTTCGGGGTCCAAATTATGACCCCACATTGAAAGTCGACACTGTTCCACTGTCATCGCAAATGTTCAATTACAGATTAAAATTACCTCCAATCCGACACTGAGTGGTGGTAATGCGACGTGCCATTGAATGTAATTTACTGTACAATATGTCACAAGCTGGATGGGAAGAAATTTTCCAACTGTGAAAGCTGTGGCGAGTGGCAAACGCAATCGCTAAACAGAAAGGTTTAGCCGAACAAGATGGGGATATCGAGTGATAACAAAACAATAAACTCTTTAGATTGAAGATAATTTTATGATCCTGAAAAGGAGCCTTTTTAGCCTGCATGTAAATCCAACGAGCGAACAAATCGTAATGAATGTATTTTTTTGCCATCGCTCCCTTTTAACGCTCATTCGTTCGTCTCGTTGGACTCGCCCCTTTGGCTGAGTCTGCCGATTTGTCTCTATCCTGTGAGTGTGTACCGCTAGTGTATAAAACGCGCGGATCCCAAAAAAATATCTCATTTTCTTTCAAACCGTAAGCCAGTGTGGTTGTACGGCATCGTTTAACATCGCTTCGCATCAATGGATTGGTGCCGGAGCATCAGTATACCTAATAGCGGTTATAGAATTTTGGCCGCCGGAGTGCTCGAGTTGGCTTGCAAAGCTGCTCACGACAATAAGAAAACCCGCCTGCAGAACAGAGCCCATTTAGTTCGGTGGCATTAACTAGTTTCAGCGAGTGGCAAACGCAATCGCAAAACGGCAGCAGGCAGAAGAAAGAAAAAGTTTGTTTATACAGACTGATTTGGTGGCAAAATCAGCCACCGTAAAACACGGCGCTTTTCAGGGCCATTAAACCATTCAAAGAAGAGTTATTTTAATTTTTTTCACAATACCAATGCATTCTAAAGTGACATAATATGACATATAATATAAACTGTTTTTTTTGTTTATGCTTGTTCTTGAACTTATTGGTGGTTGGGGTTTTTTAAATTGATCATTCAGTTTTCACAAACCTATGCATGGTTCCCGAATTGAAAGTGGCTTCAAATTACAACACATTGTATGCAGGATGGCATTAACGAATTTTCTCGGTAGCAAGAACTGCTTTCTTTAGTTGATAACTGATGTTGAAAATTGACTGACGTTACATCTGCATTGTATAGAAACATAACTAAGGAGCAACATGATGAGCTATGTATTTCCTGCTGATCTGTTCTTATTTGAAAGGACTTTAATCCGAAGGTCATCCGTCCCTGTATTTACTGTTGGTTTTTCAGAACGCTTATAGCTCGTTTATTTCTCGACAGATCGTAGAGTTCGTCTCAGTTCAACTCCTGAATGAAAGCTGTCCCCTTTGTATAGTCCTACGTCACTCTGGTTATGTCCCCGACATTACCCACCCGTCTTTTTTTCTTCTGCTACCTGATGCCATTTTGCGATTGCGTGGGCCACTCGCCACTCGCTGCAACTGCCTGTTGTCTTGATGTCCACCGAACCGAATGTGTTCTGTTCCGAATGCGGGTTTTCTTATCGTCGCGAGCAGCTTTGCCAGCTAACTCGATCACTTCGGCGGCCGAAACTATATAACGCCGGCTAGGTGGACTGGTGCACTGGTACTAACGCACTCGGCCTAGCTACCCTTGCGGGGAACTCCAGATCAACACGGTTCGAGCGGGATTTTGCCTTTCCCTTCACTTTTCCTCCTTTACCATGTCCAGACATGGCTGCTTGGTTTGTTGATGTGTTGTGATGTGAAACGATGTGGTGTACGGTTTGAATGAGAATGATCGTTACGGCAGCGGAGCGGGGATTTTTAAGCTGAATGGCTGGCTCGAGAATTACGCATGTGTGAGACTGCGACCAATGTTTCGTTAATTTTTTTCTTTTTCCTTTCCAATCGTGCTTCATTCTATTTCGCTGCTGCTCTGGTTGCCCGTTTTGGTCGGTACGATTTGAGGAGCACAAAATGGACCAATCAAAAATGGGCACATAGTGCATTTTGACAATGCTTGATATTTCACAATTATTCAATTATTTATCTCAAGAAAAATGAAATGTTATTTGTTATGATAGATGCGTAGATATATTTCCTATCAACTGATGCAAAAACCTTTGCGATCTATTGAGAAATGCCCGAGTTATAAGCGTTCCAAATCTTGCATTTTTTCCTACTTGTTCAGTGCCTAGATTTCCATTTCACCCCCTATATCTTCCGGTTAGACGTAGTCCTACGTCAAAAACAGGAAGTGGGTTATATCTATGGTATAACCGCAAGGGTGGCGTAGGACTATCGTTGATTTAGAGGTCATTTGTTTGAAGTTGATTCTAAATCCATTCTGAATGAATAAATAAATGAATATTTGGGGGACTTCGAAAACGTGAACGTTACGTTGGAGGTTCAAGGTTTTATGCATCCAATATTGGATGATTATTTTTAAGCAACGATTCAACTTCTTTCCAGGTTTCTTCTCGATAACCAGCAAACGAAAGAGTTGCGCGCGTGTATGTGTGTGAGTGTGTGTGTGTGGCGGCTGCTTCGATGTCTTCCCGGGGAACCGTTTTTTGATGCTTACACTCTCTTGGTCACCTTCTCTTCACCTTCTGATCGATCGGCTTTTCTGCGCTCCCTCACAGTTAAAACAAACTGATTGCGTTTCAGGTCAGGTCAGGCCAGATAATGAATCCCTCGATCCCTCGCCGTCCAGCTCGTCCAGCACGTTCAGCTCATTCAGTAACGATGTTGTCTTGTCGATGTCCTCACGTAAAATGAATGCGTTTCACCACCAGAATATCGGTTAAGTATGCTTTTTGTCCGTGATTGAATCGAGAGAAGGTATGTTTTACGATGACAATTTGGAAGGCAAACTAGAGGGGAATGAACTCTCTGAGTTTGAAACTTTCGGCGACTGAGCAATAATCGATTGAAAATTATACAATTTTCGCGATGCGAAACATTTTCCGTTGCGCGTGCATACAATATTGGATACGAAAATATCCAACTGACGGGGAAGAATAATGTTCAGAAGCTTTCCTGCTAATTACACTTGATTGAAAAATTACAAAATCAAATGTATTTGGTCGCTGTGTTATATGGTTAGAAAACATTAAAATAAACTCTTTCGCATGAATGTATTTTTCAATTCCCAGGGAACTGGCAGATTATTTTTCAGCAACGATTAGATTTTTCCAGATTTTCCTCGTTACTCGAAACCCTACAGTGGTTAATGCTAACTCGATAACCACCTGTTAATAGCACTTGATTGAAAAAAAATTTGGTCGCTGTGTTTATGGTTACAAAACATTAAAATATACTCTTCCGCGTGATTGTATTTTTCAATTCCCAGGGAACTGGCAGATTATTTTTCAGCAACGATTAGATCTTTCCGGAATTTTCTCGATGCTGAATGGCATCCAAACGAAAATACTCCTTTCAGTTCGGCCTGCAAAAAACTTTTCTGAACTCTAATCCATCAAATTTGGAGCCCTGAAAAGGGCCGTTGATTATATGCTAAGCTAATATAGCACGCTCTCCTTGGATTAGACGGGCCAGCTGAATGTCCTTGGGTACGATGTGACGCGTTTTGCGTGAATAGCACACAAATTGGTATCTTCGAATAGGCCTCCGGCTGTGTCATAACCGCGGAACTTTGGTAGCGCAAGTCGGTTTCGAAGTCCTGAGCAATCCCACGAACCAAATGCTGCAAAGGTAGCTTGCGGATCAGCAATTCGGTCGACTTCTGATAGCGACGAATTTCAAGCAAAGTTCCCGGTCGATAGCGATGTGGCTTCTTCACACTTCCTGCGACTGGTGCGCTTATCCGAGCTGCTTTCGTGGTGCCTTACCACCGAAAGACTCACGAGCTGTCTGCTTAATTCCGATGAAACGAGTCTTCACGGTGCGAGAGTAGAGTAAGAAATGAACGAAAGCAAAGGAAGCGACGTTTCGTAAACCATAAAAGTATAGAATGGACATCCATTTTCCCATATCGAAGAAATCACTTTGATGAATCTGCATTATAAAATTATTTGTGTACGAATGCCGCAATCGATAGTCGACTCTAATTTGCGCTGGGTAATTTCCTCGGAGGACTCGATTCCTCCTTTGAGCATTAATAATCTCTCTCTGGCAAAACGAAGTGGTATGAATCTCATTAGTCGAAAGATAAAATGAAGATGTTTTCTGCCAATTTCCTTCAACTTCCAAACATCTCTTTCTCTCGTTTGTCTTTTGCGTTCGCTAATCCTTTCTCACAACACCCATTTCTCGTTTGAGTAAAGTAAACATCGTTTGCCAATGCGCGTAGAGCGGGAATTCCTAAAGATTCATTGCACCTCTAATAAATTGCCGAAAGACGTGGTCTTAAGTTGATCGCACTTGATTGAAATGATTGATAATCAATAATCGCTCGAAAATTACATGATTTTTCAGATCATTCAGTAACGATGTTGTCTTGTCGATGTCCTCACGAAAAATGAATGCGTTTCACCACCAGAATATCGGTTAAGTATGCTTTTTGTCCGTGATTGAATCGAGAGAAGGTATGTTTTACGATGACAATTTGGAAGGCAAACTAGAGGGGAATGAACTCTCTGAGTTTGAAACTTTCGGCGACTGAGCAATAATCGATTGAAAATTATACAATTTTCGCGATGTGAAACATTTTTCGTTTTTCATGTCATGCATCCAATATTGGATACAAAAATGTTCTACTGATGGGGAAAAATAATATTCAGAAGCTTTCCTGTTAATTGCGATTGATTGAAAAATCACAAAACCAAATATATTTGGTTGCAGTGTTGTATGGATAGAAAACATTAAAATAAACTTGTTCGCAGGAATGTATTTTCCAATTCCCAGGGGATCTGGTAGATTATTTTTCAGCAACGAGGGTTCCGTGCGTGTATGTGTGTGGCGGCTGCTCCGATGTTTCAAGCGGAACCGTGGCATCACTCTCCTCCTGATGGATTCCCTTCTGGCCTAAGGTGCACAAACAGGCTCTTGGTGACACCGTTCATCAGCACTTTCAAGATAAACGAAGTTAGCTTCACCACAACAGCGACAATATGCTCCAATCGCTGTTCAATTATAACTGAGTGGGTTTACGAGCGGCGCTCGCTTATATACCGTTTGGTGATTTCAATAGCCTGTTTTGAAAGCAATTTTAAGGTTATTGAAACAAGTTTTTGGATGAAAATATAACAAGTATATAACGCGTAGACATTTTATCTTTCGAATGATGTGTTTATCATACCATTTCGTTCAGTTGTTTAAGAGCTATTAACGCTCAAAATCTCTGTCTACGGCGTAAAGCTTTCGTTTTCGAAACTTTGATTTTACACCCCGGTATAGAACGTAGTCCTACGTCAAAACTTGTAGAGAACATTGGCAATGTGGATTGGTTTTCATCCAGCAATTGTTTCGCTACACAGGAATGCTCTAACAGAACCGTTCCGAACCTCACCCACCGAAGTAAATGTTTCATTTAGTTTCAAAAATATATGATATATTACAAAAAATATGATATGGAAAGCATCATAGTCAAGTGTATTCAAGTAAAAAGCACAGCATACATCTTGTGATATTCCTCTTCCATTTTCTAACTGTTACTCGTAAGAAAATTCTTTGAGCTTTGAGTTCACGTTCAAATGGGCCTTCGATTGGGGACCCTCTTTTCTTGACATTTGCGTTATCCCGCTATCCGGCAAGATGAACCAGAACAAGACATACCAGGCATCGAGCATCAAACCAGAACGACAGAATGACAAGCGTCTCGACATGCGGTTAACTAAAAAAAAAAAATAAAATAACAAAATCTCACCAAAAAATTATTGAATGGAGAGATTATTTTGTATAAATTTTTCACCGTCATGATTATTCAGTTAAAACAAGAAAAACGCGTTTTCCTAATTCTGAGAATTTTGGTGGTTACGTCAACCATGCATATTTGGGAAAGTATGTACACAAAATTCATTTTTCTGTAGGAATAGCCCCGTCAATATGGAACAAAAGTTTGTTGTACTGAAACAATGTGATTTCGCTCAATGGATACATCGCACTGTAGTTATTTAGTGTACATTTTATTTGCATCATTTCTACAACTTACTGAGTCAACAAAATTTGGCATCAAATCAATATTTCCTCATTGGTTCGAGAGTTCCAGAGCATTTGGAATCACTACGATCCTTTCGAGATGATCATATCCACCAAGTGGATAGTTCTCACCACCATTAACACTCACATAACATCAC
This sequence comes from Toxorhynchites rutilus septentrionalis, assembly GCF_029784135.1. NCBI lineage: Eukaryota > Metazoa > Arthropoda > Insecta > Diptera > Culicidae > Toxorhynchites > Toxorhynchites rutilus. The sequence continues at coordinate 115,627,976 of NC_073745.1, forward strand.
TATTGTAGCATAATTGCCGATAACCGTCCGACACGTTTTCCCATCTCGATGAGCACTCCTAGGAAGCGGTTATGCATGCCAGATTGACGCACACGTAAGCGTTTCCCTAATGAAGATGCGGCCGAAAATCAAAAACCAATATACGGCCCTGCCAGCGTCCGGTCCACCGCTTATTACACAGCCATTTCCGGCGTTAGCATCGTGTCACGCACCGCTCCGCCGCACCACTACCGGAAGGAAGCAGATAAACCGGGCAGATGGGAAGTGATTGGGAAGATAGCGTGAGACAGACAAGCAGAATAGAAACAACAACAACAACAACAATAATTGAAGCAAGAACCATTAATTCGTACCCCAAAGCGGGAGCGCACAGAAATCTCGTAATTGAAAAAGCGATTGGTGGTGAGTCCTCGGATACCACCACGCAAGACGGGCGGAAAGTAAAGTCTGAGCGGAAACTAATCAGTGATTATTATCGTTCGGGGCAAGTTCGAAAGTTATTTCGATCGGCTCTGGCAGCTAGCACGGGATCAACCGGACGCTCAGGGGAGATGGGGAAGAATCATGGATGTTTGTTCCGGATCGACAGCAAAGTCGCGGGTCTATTCGACAGCGAGATGGACGGATTTTCGTTGCTAGACGGGATGAAGCTAGCCGACAAAGCTTGATTTCGGGAGGGAAGAGCGGGAGACGAATCGATTTTTTTCTCAGCGTTCATCATCAACTGGGAGTAAACTTGGTTCACGAAATAGATTTAGTCCCTTCTTCATTCGGAAGCCGTATCGATTTTGGGTTCTAAAATTCTTGAGAATGTGGTTTCCAGCAGATGTGACCACCAGAGGACGCGTTTATTTATACGAGCTATGCCGTAAAAACGAATCATTTTGGGAAGGAAACAACAAGGCACAAGAATTGAGACCTTCATCGATATAAGGTCGGTGTTGAATTATACCGGACCATGTGACATTTTTATGATTTCGAGAAAAACGAACTTGAAGTTTGATTCTAATCAAAACAATTTCGATACGTTTTTCCTACTGTACGTGTGATTATTCAAATCTGATAAATATGGTATGTAGCTTACGAAATGCTTCATTTAATACAATCGAAATTTTTAATTTTTCGACTTGGTCCCCTCTGACTTTTTTTTTTATTCCATTTATTTATTTAAGGCTCATTAGCATTTTAGCTGTAACAGAGCCGAATTTTAATCGTGTACATGTCACATGGTTATCATATCTATAATTAGCACATTACACAGTTGCCATTCGCCAGTATTTCTTCTATACCATTACATGTGGTACATTCACACAGTAGCCATTTAGGCGTAAGAGTATTCTTTCTGTTCTTCCATTATCCAGTTGGACCACAGACAGCGGGGACAGTTGATTGATCATTGTTGAGTTATCTATAGAACAGCAGCCCGATATGTCTTGCAGAGCAGAGCAGTTGTATGGATGAATCGATCTTATTTCGACCGTGGATCGATCTCCATCGGTGATGATTGTTGCGTTTACGTAGCTATTCTGTAACAACACAAAGATGGTCAATGAGGGTTCTGAGTTTTGAACTCACGATCGATCGCTTACTAAGCGAACGCGCAACCAATGTGGCTACGGAGACCCCCTCCCCTCTGACTTAACATCGACCATATATCAATGATACTTTACTGCCGTAATCTCGCAAAGTGACGTAGGCAACAAAATTGACATTTTAACTTTTTTGTAATAGATCGATAAAAAAAAAATCAAATACTTCCAAAAACTGCGATGTGTTGCATAAATATGAAGTCACAAGCTGTACCCTGCCACGCTTTGTTGTGGCACGTTGTGATTGCATGGTTGAGTTGAATTTTTCATTTTTTTGACGTAGGACTACGTCTTTCATTTCTATACCGGGGTGTAAAACCAAAGTTTCGAGAACGAAAGCGTTACGCTGGAGACCGAGATTTTGAGCGTTAATAGCTCTTAAACAACTGAACGAAATGGTATGATAAACACTTCATTTGATAGATAAAATGTCTACGCGTCATATACTCGTTACTTTTTGATCCAAAAACTTGTTTCAATAGTCTTAAAATTGCTTTCAAAACAGGCTATTGAAATCACCAATCGGTATATAAGCGAGCGTCGCTCGTAAACCCACTCAGTTATGATTGAACAGCGATTGGAGCATGTTGTCGCTGTTGTTGTGAAGCTAATTTCGTTTATCATGAAAACGCTGATGAACGGTGTCACCAAGAGCCTGTTTGTGCACCTAAGGCCAAAAGGGAATCCATCAGGAGGAGAGTGATGCCACGGTTCCGCTTGAAACATCGGAGCAGCCGCCACACACATACACACACATACACACATACACGCGCGGAATTCTCGTTGCTATCATCGTTGCTGAAAAATAATCTGCCAGTTCCCCTGGGAATTGAAAAATACATTCATGCGAAAGAGTTTATTTTAATGTTTTCTATCCATATAACACTGCAACCAAATACATTTGGTTTTGTTATTTTTCAATCAATCGCAATTAACAGGAAAGCTTCTGAATATTTTTTTCCCCATCAGTGGAAATTTTCGTATCCAATATTGGATGCATAACATGAAAAACGGAAAATGTTTCACATCGCGAAAATCAAGTCATTCTCGAGCGATTATTTGCTTTCTACTCATATAATGCTGCGACCAAATACATTTCGTTTTGGATTTTTTCAATCAAGTGCGATCAACGTAAGAATGTAAGAATGTAATGAACGTAAGAATGCGAATGTCTTTCGGCAATTTATTAGAGGTGCAATGAATCTTTAGGAATTCCCGCTCTACGCGCACTGGCAAACAATGTTTACTCAACAATTTCTCAAACGAGAAATGGGTGTTGTGAGAAAGGATTAGCGAACGCGAAAACGACAAATGGAAGAAAGATACGTTTGGAGGTTGAAGGAAATTGGCAGAAAACTTCTTCATTCTATCAATCAAATAATGTGATTCATACCACATCGTTTTGCCAGAAAGAGATTATTAATGTTCAAAGGAGGAATCGAGTCCTCCGAGGAAATTACCCAGCGCAAATTAGAGTCGACTATCGATTGCGGCATTCGTACACAAATAATTTTATAATGCAGTTTCACCAAAGTGATTTCTTCGATATGGGGATATATTCAGTACATCATGTCATGTATTTCATATTCTTCATTAAGAAATCCATATCCATGGCACCTATCGGTAACGAATTATTATCGAAACCACGATTTTCGCTAAATGCTCCTTTCAGTTCGGCCTGTAAAAAACTTTTCTGTACTCTAATCCATCAAATTTGGAGCCCTGAAAAGGGCCGTTGATTATATGCTAAGCTAATATAGCACGCTCTCCTCGGATACGATGGGCCAGCTGGATGTCCTTGGGCATGATGTGACGCGTTTTGCATGGATAGCACACAAATTGGTATCTTCGAATAAGCCTCCTGCAGCGTCATAGCCGCGGAACTTTGGAAGCGCAAGTCGGTTTTGAAGTCCTGAGCAATTCCACGATCCAAATGCTGCAAAGGTAGCTGCGGATCAGCAATTCGGTCGACTTCTGATAGCGATGAATTTCACGCAAAGTTCCCGGTCGATAGCGATGTGGCTTCTCCACCTATCCTGCTACTGGTGCGCTTATCCGAGCTGCTTTCGTGGTGCCTTACCACCGAATGACTAACGAGCTGTCTGCGAAAGACTAACGAGCTCGAGTCCTCACGGTGCGAGAGTAGAGTAAGAAATGAACGAAAGCAAAGGAAGCGTCATTTTATAAACCATAAAAGTATAGAATCTAAATCCCACCCTTATTATATTCGTGAGTATACAGTAAGCTTATACAATAAAAAGGGTGGGGTTTACACTCGATTCTTTTATGTTTTATAAAATGACACTTCCCTTGCTTTCGTTCATTTCTTACTCTACTCTCGCACCGTGAGGACTCGTTTCATTGGGACTAAGCAGACAGCTCGTTAGTCCTTCGGTGGTAAGGCACCACGAAAGCAGCTCGGATAAGCGCACCAGTAGCAGGATAGGTGGAGAAGCCACATCGCTATCGACCGGGAACTTTGCGTGAAATTCATCGCTATCAGAAGTCGACCGAATTGCTGATCCGCAGCTACCTTTGCAGCATTTGGATCGTGGAATTGCTCAGGACTTCAAAACCGACTTGCGCTTCCAAAGTTCCGCGGCTATGACGCTGCAGGAGGCTTATTCGAAGATACCAATTTGTGTGCTATCCATGCAAAACGCGTCACATCATGCCCAAGGACATCCAGCTGGCCCATCGTATCCGAGGAGAGCGTGCTATATTAGCTTAGCATATAATCAACAGCCCTTTTCAGGGCTCCAAATTTGATGGATTAGAGTTCAGAAAAGTTTTTTACAGGCCGAACTGAAAGGAGCATTTAGCGAAAATCGCGGTGTCGATGATAATTCGTTACCGATAGGTGCCATGGATATGGATTTCATAATGAAGAATATGAAATACATGACATGATGTAGTGAATATATCCCCATATCGAAGAAATCACTTTGATGAAACTGTTTACCGTTTGTCGTTTTTAAGTGTTGGGAAAGGGCATTATTTTTGCTGAGTAAATTCCAAGAAAAAATCCATTCCTTCTTTAAGCGTGATTCATTCTGCTTCGGATCAACGGAACAGTGATAATCATTTCATACAAAAGATAAAATGTCCAAGAGTTATATGATTGCTATTTATTGAGTCGGAAAATTGTTTCAATAGCTTAATGATAGCTTCGAAAACAGGTTATAAAATTACGCTTCCTTTGCTTTCGTTCATTTCTTACTCTACTCTCGCACCGTGACGACTCGTTTGTTTGGGACAAAGCAGATAGCAGGTTAGTCTTTCAGTGGTAAGGCACACGAAGCGCACCAGCCGCAGGATAGGTGAAGAAGCCACATCGCTATCGACCGGGAACTTTGCGTGAAATTCATCGCTATCGGAAGTCGGTCGAATTGCTGATCCGCAAGCTACCTTTGCAGCTTTTGGTTCGTGGAATTGCTCAGGACTTCAAAACCGACTTGCGCTTCCAAAGTTCCGCGGTTATGACGCTGCAGGAGGCTTATTCGAAGATACAAATTTGTGTGCTATCCACGTAAAACGCGTCACATCATGCCCAAGGACATTCAGCTGGCCCGTCGAATCCAAGAGAGGGTGCTATATTAGCTTAGCATATAATCAACGGCCCTTTTCAGGGCTCCAAATTTGATGGATTAGAGTTCAGAAAAGTTTTTTGCAGGCCAAACTGAAATGAGAATTTTCGTTTGGATGCCATACAGCATCGAGAAAATTCCGGAAAGATCTAATTGTTGCTGAAAAATAATCTGCCAGTTACCTGGGAATTGAAGAATACATCCATGCGAAAGAGTTTATTTTAATGTTTTCTAATTATATGGCGAACACAGTGACCAAATACATTTGATTTCGTAATTTTTCAATCAAGTGTAATTAGCTGGAAAGCTTCTGAAGATTATTCTTTCCCATCAGTAGGATATTTTTGTATCCAATAATGGATGCATAACATGAAAAACGGAAAATGTTTCGTATCGCCAAAATTATATAATTTTCAATCGATTATTGCTCAGTCGCCGAAATTTTCATACTCAGAGAGTTCATTCTCCTCTAGTTTGCCTTCCAAATTGCCATCGTAAACCACACCTTCTCTCGATTCAATCACGCACGAAAAGCATACTGAAATGATATTCTGGTGGTGAAACCCATTCATTTTTCGTGAGGCGTCGTGCACAAATTACGTAACGCGATAAGGGGGGAGGGGTTAGATGTTGCGTTACTTTCTGTTTATTAGAGATAGGAAATTGCGTTACGAAAGGGGGGGGAGGTTCAAAATCCGGATTTTTACGTTACGTAATTTGTGCACGACGCCTGAGGACATCGACAAGACAACATCGTTACTGAACGAGCTGAACGGCGAGGGATCGAGGTATTCATTACCTGGCTTGACCTGACCTTAAATGCAATCAGTTTGTTTTAACTGTGAGGGAGCGCAGAAAAGCCGATCGATCAGAAGGAGAAGAGAAGGTGACCAAGAGAGTATCAGCATCGAAATACGGTTCCTCGGGAAGACATAGAAGCAGCCGCCACACACATACACATACACGCGCGCAACTCTTTTCGTTTGCTGGTTATCGAGGGGAAACCTGGAAAGAAATGATCGTTGCTGAAAAATAATCTGCCAGTTCCCCTTGGAATTGAAAATTACATTCAAGCGAGTTTATTTTAATGTTTTCTATCCATATAATACTGCGACCACATACATTTGGTTTTGTGATTTGTCAATCAAGTGCAGTTAACAGGAAAGCTTCTGAAGATTATTCTTCAGAACAAGGTTTTTTGTATCCAATATTGGATGCATAAAACCTTGAGTCTTCAAAGTAACACTCTCGTTTTTGAAGTCACCCAAATATTTATTTATTCATTCATTCAGGATGGATTTAGATTCAACTTCAAACAAATGATCTCTAAATCAACGATAGTCCTACGTCACCCTTGCGGTTATACCATAGATATAACCCACTTCCTGTTTTTATGTTGTAACAACAATCCTAGATGTGTTTGGTTGTTTTGTATATTGTATCATAGTTTGAGTTCAGTCGGTTCCGTACTTTTCGAGTTTGAACGAAGAGAATTTATATATATATATATATATATATATATATATATATATATATATATATAATAATTTGATTGTGATGCGATGTGATTTTTTATCTGTTCTTATGGAATGAACGAGCAAGGACAGCAAATTTCCCATAACAACATCTTTCGTAATGGACGTTTAGAAGAGTCACATGCATTCTTCTTGTAAAAAACTACTTTTCCGAAAAGCTCGTCATAAGAAATATTTCAATCAAAAACAATCCATCCCCATGCAGTGCTTCATTTATATTAGTAATTTTTTATTTAGAACTACAAATCATGCACTCGTTAAATATTGAAGTTCATAAAATCAAACTCAGCTTAACGGAACATTTTATCCTATATTGAAGTGTATTGCTGCTCTGAAATAGTGCAGCAAAAGATTGTAACTTTAAAATTAAATTGTAATGTAATGAAAAAAGGCGAGTGGATAATGTCGTTGACATAACCGGAGAGACGTGGGACCTTCTCATTCTCTTCCTCCACTTTTCATTCGACGGAAATATCACGATGCTAATGATGATGGGCACCATAGCCGCCGCCGGCAACTAGTTGCAAGCGGACTGACTGTGGAGTTGTTATTGATACTAAAAATTTGAACCCCAGAACGGACAATGTATACATCTATTTCTCTCAATGCAACTTATTCTATTTCTAGTGCCCAGGCACATTGTTTTTGAAGTCCGTGTTAGGGAAACACAGCTCGGTGGAAACAAAAATACCCCCTACTTGCACGTATATTTGCAAAGCGGATTCCCACAGGTATATTGATTTTGAAGTCTGTGTTGGGGAAACGGTAAGGCGGGCCAATCAAAACTTGGCAGTTAGGACGTTTCGATAACGCTTGACATTTTACAGTTATTCAACTGTTTATCTCATGGAAAATAACATTTTATTTTCTATTGTGATAGACGCGTAGATATTTTTCTTATCAATTGATGCAAACATCTTTCCGCTCTATTAAGAAATGTTCGAGTTATAAGCATTCGGAATCTTTCATTTTTTCCTGCTTGTTCTGTGTTTAGGTTTTCATTTCACCCCCATATACTCCGGTTAGACGTAGTCCCACGTCAAAAAAAAAGTTAAATGAGATTAACACTTTTCAATTTAAATGTTGATTACAAGGATCTCCCAATAGTGTTGTTTATCTACAGGCATCAAGGTACAAAGCTTCTTGACGATGATCACTTTTCTCGTCTGCTCAATCTCTATTTCGGATGAATTGAAGCTGAGTTCTGATTGAAGGGTGAACCTCGGATTTGACGAACAGCTGCACTCTTCTAAATTCTCCATAGAAACGCACCTTGTAATAACACTCAAAACATTCTCGTGTAAACTTTAACTGCTTTACATCGGAGTATTTCGGATGGCATTACTGCCGTTCTACGCATAGTTGTCCCATGTTCCAAAATCTGCACCTGGGAAAAACGCAATCGAAGTTTTCTCGCATATTTGTCTACCAAAAGCTTTAAGCATTTCAATTTAGCAATACACCGGGTTTTTATAAGCTCTATACTGTTGTTTAATGAAATGTGATGCAATCCCCTCACTGAATCAATCAAGCTTGATTACGGGTTTAAAAATTAATGGGGGGGGGGCAGTTATGCACAGAATATCAACATGGGACAATTGAACTTGATGTTGTTTTTTGATATACTGGGAACAAACAATAATTTTTTTGTGTTTTTTCGAAAGATTATGCATAGAAACATCGTTTTATGAGGAAATGAGTAATCTGCAACACCTTCGCAGAATATAAATTTCATTGTTATTAGGCATTCGCTAACAAGGTGTACACGTGTTCTCTTAATCTTTTTCTTATTTGTTTTCTTATTTGTTCGTTCTTCCAAACCAGAAAAGAGTGCATTAGGTCTACTGAAAGTGTTACATGAAATTCTTGTACTTGAACGGACTTATTCGATATGGATCTACAAAAAAACGTGGTGTTACAGTTATGAATAGAATATCAACATGGGACAATTGAACTTGATGTTGTTTTTTGAAAGTTGGGAATAAACTATATATATTCTTTTGTGTTTTTCCGTAAGATTATGCATAAAAACAACGTTTTATGAAGAAAAGTGAAAATCGTCAAAAAGTAACATGGGACAACTATGCGGAGAACAGCAAATTATCTTATTTAACACGGATGGTTTCAATAGCACTTGGGATTGGAAAAAAATCTGGGTTGTCCATAATTGTTACAAAAACGTTAACCTGCTCGACACATACTACAAAGTTGGGAAATGCGTAGAACTCTTCTCCCTGATGCTTCCTCATCCTTCGCTCAACGGCGGCATGTTGGAGAAAATAATTGGAAAGGGATTCTCGCATACTTTGATGGATGTACGCCAATTGGTTGTGGAAAAATGCAAATTCAAAATGGCTGCCACCACAAGATGACGCTATATATATTGTTCCACAGCCCATCAATACGGGTGACCCGGGTGACGTCTTTAGAGAACCCCTGTTGAACTGACAGGAGCCAACATATCGAGTATCCCACTGACATTTTCCCTTTGTTTTCACATGAATTGGGTATCCCACTGACAGTTCTGCTTGAGATTTCGCTAACGATCCTAGCATCAATCATAGCACCCGGCTGGGTACAACACAGTAGATCATAAAAATTCTAATCCAAGATGGCCACAGTCCCCAAATAACTAATTATTTTTTATATGGTTTCATTCAGCTTGACCTGTTTGTATGTATGTTTAAATGATTGAAGAGTTGTCCCGCATTAACAGAAAATTGGCCCTGTTCCTGCTGACTGATTGATCTGAAATTTGAAGGACGCCTTCAATTCTACTGTCATTATAAAACATCACAAAAATTCGCAAATTCCATAATCTCGAAAAATCCAATTTGGCCGTCGCTAAAAAATGGCTGAATGGCTTGACTTGGAGAACACAAAACATAATAAACAACATAAATTCAAAAAAATCATCGCCACAAAATGGTCGACTATGTATTTTTTGCAATTCCCTTAATATCGGTATCAAATGAAATGATTTGACTAATAGAACACATGACATCATGAGAATATTCCGAAGAAAATTAAGTAAGAAATAAACGTTGGATTTCCATTATCCACAGTTAGTTGTGTCATCATATACCCCACGAGTTTATTTTAGTCTCAACATTGCCCTAGATAAATGAAGGAACGGATGTGATAACTACTAACTGCTTCTTGCCTTATTATTTTCTAGCTTTTAGTACATTAAGGGAGGACCCCGAAAAATAATAAATGTTCGTGATTTTTTTTTCCGGATGTTAGGAAAAAAGTTATGTGTTCGGGTATTTTGGTTATTGTTTAAGGTATATTTGAAGATGTATTTTGCATTTTTTGAGTGCATGAATAATGCATATTACGCTGTTGACATCAGTTTTATAATGACAGTAGAATTTAAGGTTTGTTCCCAATTTCAGATCAATCAGTGATCAGGATTGGAGAGTCAAATTTCAATTAAAATGTGGGACAACTCTATAAACACTAAAATCAGTGTTGCCACACGTAAAAATTTATCTGAAAAGGTACAGATTTTTTCGTTGTTTTTGGTACAGATTCTGTTCGGTACCGAGTACAGATTTTCGGCAAAACTTACAGATTGGTACAGAATTTTTCCGCGTGTGAAATTTTTTACATTCGAACAAAGCTACATGAAGGTACATGATGATTTTCACGCTGCTTGGTATCGCTTGGTGCTGTTGATCATAAAAGCATTCACGATGCAATAATTGATCATTTTCATAAGGACGAAATGCGTTGTGTTAGAGGCGTTTTCAGGGTTCTACGATGAAAATATACAAAATCTGGAGAATAAATTCCGTACCCTAAAGGTGACATTACTCCGTAAAGAAATTACAGTTTCATAAAAGGAGCATGTGCAGGATTGATGAACGAAAATTAATGGGTTAACCCATTAGTGCCCAGCGTATGAAATTTAATACGCAAAAATGCCCGTTTTTGAAAAACTGTTTTTGATGAAACTAAAGTGTTAAGCGCATTTTAAGTGATACCACATGACAATTCAAAAGTGTTTTTTGTGTCAGTGTCATTTTATCTGTCATTTTTGTTGTTTTGTTGTGTATTGAAGCTTGCAAAGGTCGAGTTTAATGGAGTCGCAAAAGTAAACATAAATTTATCAAAGTTTTACCTCTTAAAAGATTTTAAATTGTTCAATTCTGTGACACAACACTACTAGACGAGTGTAAAAAATGGCTCAGTGGGAAACAAAATACCCCCGACTTGCACGTTTTGACAAAGCGGATTTCCCCAGGCACATTGATTTTGAAGTCCGTGTTAGGGAAACACAGCTCAATGGGAACAGAAATACCTCCGACTTGCATGTATATTTGCAAAGCGGATTTCCACAGGTACATAAATTTTAAAGTCTGTGTTGGGGGAAACCATGGATTTTTTTCCCGATGAGTTGTGTTTCCCTCACACGGACTTCGCGGGTGACTGGGTCACCCGCGTCCCGGCAAATGCCGGGTTTGCCGCCCGCACAGTACGCTACTGCGATAAAGTAATAATCCAATGCTTAGCAGACTTTCCTGATCTTGAATTTGAAAAACAAAGTTCGTCGCAAGTTCTTTTTCCTGGTTCGATTTCACTTATTTAGCAAACACTATTCTTGCATTTGGAAATGTAAAAGTGACGTTTCAAAGAAATAACAAAACAAACAACCCCCGTTCTGCAAACCGTAATCCCCTTCCTATTGAAGTGACGATGATTCTTCACCTAGTATATACACACACACACACACACACACACATATATATATATATATATATATATATATATATATATATATATATATATATATATATATATATATATATATATATATATATATATATATATATATATATATATATATATATATATATATATATATATATATATTTATATATATACAGGGTAACTTCGATATAACGTACATTTTGCTTTCAAAATTGTACGTTGTATCGAAATGTACGTTATATCGAAGCATAATAAAGAACTCTGAAACGTAGCTTATATTACTTCATTGTGTTGCTGTTTGAGTAAGGTTGATGAATAAAATCAATATTGATTCATTTAGAAATCCGGAATCACAAGACAGTAGTATTTCGGGATTGATTAATGTTACAACACAAGCTTTAGTATCAAAATACAGATAATTTATTGTTCTTTCAGAAAAAAAAATATAAAAAAAATATTTTTTTTGGACTTCGATCATGTGTACGTTATATCGAGGTAAAATGTACGTTATATCGAGTGACGTTATATCGAGGGTACGTTATAACGAGGGTACGTTATATCGAAGTTTACCTGTATATAAGTAACTGTGGGGCCATCTTGGATTCGGATTTGCCGTGATCTTCTGTGTTCTACCAGTCAAGCACTTTCATTTGATACCCATATTGATGGTGTTTTGAAAATAAAATATGGCGCCATTTTGTGGTGGTGGCCATTTTGGATTTGCATTTTTCATAAACAACTGTGTTCTACTAGTCAAGCCTTTTTGTGGGTATCAACATATTAATTATTCAATATGGAATTATTATACAAATTATTCGAAATTTCCGATTTAAAAATACGAAAAATCAGCAATTCCAATTGAAATCGTCCTAAAAATGCAGATTTTAAAAACTTGTATTTTTGATTCCAATGAAAGTGTGTATTCTGTTTGGGTTGGAGGAAATATGAGTTTTTCACAGCAATTGGGAATTTTTTGACTCAAGCGTAACTTTTGAAAAGGGCGCATCGATTTTAGTAAGAGAAATCTTTGATAATTTATATCTCAAAAATTATGAGTCGTACCGAAATAGTGTCTTAGAAAGAGTTATAGAGTATTGATGGTTGAATATGAAAAAAATGTACACTGAGAAAAAAATTAGTATTCTTTTTTTATTTACAAAATAAAAATTCAATTTCCAAAATATCCAAAATACACATTTTTTAATTTTTTTTTTATTTTTTCATACAAAATAGAAGTTATGTAGAAAATTCAAAAAATGGGCCCAAGATGGTAAAACTGCTTTTGACGAACTTTGTGGAACATCGATTTTTTAGGAATTTTCGAAACTTCGAATTTTTCTATGTTAGCTATCATTTTTAGCCACAAATTATGAATCCTGATGTGATTTAAACCAAATAAGTTATTATCAATCTCCTTCTAAATGTAGCCATTCTCGGAATATTTAAAAAAAAATTTCTAAATTGTTGTCTTTTTTATAGTATATAATCCCTTTTAATATGTTTGTCGTGTTATACCGTCATGTTCATGAAATTTTATGAATTTGCTTATAATTTCCAATTTTATTGATATTCAACCATCAATACTCTATAACTCTTTCTAAGACACTATTTCGCTACGATTCATAGTTTTTGAGATACAAATTATCCAAGATTTCCCTTACTCAAATCGATACGCCCTATTCAAAAGTTACGCTTGAGTCAAAAAATTCCCAATTGCTGTGGAAAACTCATATTTCTTCTAACCCAAACGGAATACACACTTTCATTCGAATCAAAAATACTAATGTTTTTTCATTTGTCGATTTCATTTGGAATTGCTCAAATCAAAAATGAAATATTCCGGATAACCGAGTCCGACCTGTAATTGGAAACACGGACTTATGGGGTTTCTCAAACAAACGACAATTTGACACCCCGATTGATGGGGGTTCGTAGAACTACATTTTTCTGAAATTTTTAGAGTCAATGTAAGTACCCTCAAGGACTCAAAATATGACCGGAATCTAGGAGCAAAGGTGATTCGAGCAGTCCATAGCAATCCTGGGCTCTCCTTGCGGGATTTGGTCAAAAAGTTCCCGGCGATCCACAATACAGTTTGACAAATTTGTATGCAAGATTTCCTTCGGTCGTATCATGCCAGCAAGAACCCCAACACTGCCCAGCAACATGGGTCAGTTCCAGGTGCATTTTCTGGATTGACTCTGACACGGGGAGCGGAGACAACAGAGGGAGATTATAAGGAATTATTTTTGAGTTTTCAATTCCATCACTATATGGTTATGATGTTGAATTATATTATTTTTAAGTTCCCAAAACTTGCGGTGTGCAAACAGAAGCCTTATAGAGAAAATCGATTACAACATTCCAACATGGAAAAATTCACAGCCGCCCGAGGCATCAATTATTCAAATGGATTTTCGTTTAACTGCCACTCGGTAATGGCACAATTCATATAATACGTCTCCCTGGTCAGCACACATGCCACCTACGCCACGCAACCGAAAGCTTCTAGGGCGCATAATGCACCATTCCACCGCTGTAACAGCTCCACCCCTATATGAACGCAGTCCTCGGAGGCTGACTGAAATATAAACCTATAAACGGTTATTTTTTTTGCGCCGCACTCTCTTAAGCTGGCGGCATCGATACGTAATGCCAATAACCAACAGCCTCAAATGGACTACATATTAAATGGTTTTTCCCCCAGAGCGGGCCCCGGAGTGGAAAACAAGTTGTTTTTTTTTGTTGTTGCTCCGATATTATTTCATACCGTCGCGCAGGATGCTCATCCAGCATTCCGGGACCCAACAATTTGTGAGTTCGCGTAACACAACCAATATTTTATCCCAGCCGTAGACGGCGTACAATGTACCTAGATGGAATTTTATTCGTCCACCGTGTCCCACACACATCGGTCGGTTGGAACCATCAATCAACGTTACTGGTAAACAATGGCCGGCCAACTGTTTTGATTGATCTTAAATAGACCAGCTCAGCAAACCCGAGGAGGGGCAAATATTTGCGCTCACCACATACATACTTCTTACGAAACCCGCTTCGGTCCCCATCCCGGAAACGGCGTTTACCTTGCGGCAAATCACGCTTCGGCGGCGGCGGCGGCGGCGGCGGCGGCGGCGGCTGCGGCAACGCGACATCAACGACCGAAGGCTAGCTTTTCCTCGCCGACCCACAATGATGGATGATTGCGAGAGGCCAGCAGTTTGGTGCCCATGCGGTAATGCGGCTGGAAAAAAGGTTTATTGAATCAATGAAGTGGTACGTATATTGATCACTATCTTAACAGGCATCGCTTTGGTCAAGATGTCACTTCGGATGTTCCGGTCAAACAAAATCGGGAAAGCAATCCGGCGGGATTAAGCTGTGTGGCTTGTGATTGACTGACTCAATTATCAGCGATGGAAATGTGATAAATTGGGTTGGTAAAATTATACGACTCGTTAGAGTCCATCTGGAAGGAAGAAGAAGAAGGATGAATGGTGTGCATTCATTTTTCATGATCCGAATGATCACTAACTGACCACAATGGTAGAATTACGTGATTTCTTGCCGATGTGTTATAAATATTCATTGAACAGGAATGGAGAGAGTGAATACGTAAACCGACGCTACGTGATGAAATATGAATTGGATTGAAAATTCTCTTCGTTTTGCAGAAAAGATAAGACCAATCGAAGCCCATGCCTTGTCTGAAATGTTTATGATTTTAGGCATAATCCGACATGGCCAGATAGATGTATGGAAGATTAAACCCCTGACAACTTGTGAAGATGCTAATCAAGCCTTCCGAATTATTAATGCAAGGAATGCAAATTATCGAGATATCCGTTTCCAAATCCCAAACCCTTTGTGACCATCCATTTTCTTGGCACAAGGACGAACAACGGACGCTTTGTGCGCTGCAGCTATGGCTCCCATCGGAGCTTCCGGTTGTATGCATTAAAGATGAGCTCACGTCGTACGTGATAATAGAAAATCGATTGTCTATGTGCATGTGTTTCGTCTGCTTTCCGCCCGGCTCGGTATAAAATTGCACACACAAGCATATTGCGCATAATACTCAAACAGAGATGAGTGTAAAAATTTCGATCCATTTATCGAAGTCGTCTACGTTGGTCGGTATCTGCCCGGGTTGGTACCGTCATTCGGCTTGCCTCCGACTCCGGGACGCTCTGCATATGCTAACCTCACCCTTTTTATCCTCCCCGGGTGCAATTGCAATGGCGATCGATGGCTTTGTTATAAAGTACTGCTGGCGGCAAAATAGCAACAGCAGAAACGCTGGCCGCATGTTGGCTACGATGCGCTGTATTCCGATGAGCATTGACCCGAGAGTTGGGCTATTGATCGATTCTCCTTTTTGCTTTCGCCGCACGGATTGAGGAATGCACTTTTTCCGCCAGTTGGAAATATTTGAATAAGCGGAAAGTTAATGAAATTTTCGCTTGGTCCAAGGAAGGAGTTCTGATTATATGCGGGGGATATATTTTGCTTCATTGCAAAATATTTGACGGGAAATAATTTGATGCGCTACATAATTAATAATGCGGTCGCTCGAACAGCATACCGCGAATGTTCGAATAATTTGATTGGGAGTTGCATTCCAAATTTATTACTTTTTTGTACAATGTAGCAATAGCTTGCAGCAATAGATAATAAAACCGATATAGACGAATCTTTTTAATAGATATACAGTTGGGTGGCAGCGAATAGGGTCATGTCACATTTCAAAGCGTTCAAAGTTTTGATTTTTTTATCCTCGAAAATCTTCCAAGGGGGGAGTAAAGAAAATTTGGTAAATCGAAATTTTTTTTCGATGCCAAATGGCTTAAAAATGCATGAAACTTTGGTGTCATCTCAAAAACAAAATTTGGCCGGAAATCGACCTTTTGGGACGTAGCCTGAGAGGCAATGAGGGTATGGAAAAAAAATAATTATCGAATTTAAAGAACCGACCATATACATTTTGTTCATTGCCCCAAAAAAATGACCTGTGCAAAATTTCAGCTCGATCGGATATGATTTAGGAGTGCCCCAAAGCTCTCAATGTCAGTCAGGCTATTGTCAAATACGCTATTGAAATCACACCAATCGGTATATAAGCGAGTGCCGCTCGGAAATCCGCTCAGTTACGATTGCGCAACGATTGAGGTACGATCGCTGGAATGGATGAATGTTTCCCTAACACAGACGTCAAAACCATGGACCTTGTGGAAATCGGCATAGCAAATTAGATGCAAGCAGCGGGTACTTTTGTACTCGCTTGCATTTTTGCATACCGGAATTTGTTTTCCCAATACAGATTCCGAAACCAAGAAGTTAGGAGAATCGGCATTGCAGATACATTCAAGCCGGCAATCCTTTTATACCCCCAAACATTTTTACACTCCAGAATTCGTTTTGCTATCAAAGTCTACAAAAGCGGGTACAAATGCAACGCTTTTGCTCGATTAATCAAGACTGCATTGGAAGATATCCCTTCATGTCGCCAGCTCACTGAACTTCTACGCATACCGTTTGATGATTAGGCAAAATGTTGATAACTATTTGCTGTGATAACTACAACCGTAATGCATGAATTGACTTAAATTGAGATTTGTTTGCAATTGAATTCGTAAATAGTTTCATTCATTCACTATTTTAATCAATAATTCAATCAGTACACAAAAGATAGCACTGCGCAGCGGCGATATCGTACCCAATGAGGATCATCCGAGGTGGGATTATTGCTAATTGAAGAAATACAATTGATTACTAAGCCAACGGCAGTCCTACGTCAACCTTGCGGTTATATCATAGGTATAACCCATCTATAGTTTTTTCCATACCTTCATTGCGTCTCAGGCTAAGTCCCAAAAGATCGATTTTCTGCCAAAATTTTTTTTTCAAGATGACACAATATCTCAACGTTTCATCAACTGCTACTTGCCTAATTATTTTTGGCTTTTAGTAAATTATCTGTATTATTATCATGACGATTGAACATGATAATGAAACCATTGAACCATTGAAGTGTTTTTTATTCATTTTATTTTATAGTTTTCATTACATTATCATTAGTATATTTCACTACAATAACAGCATTTTCTATAAATAACCGTGTTCTATTAGTCAATCTCTTTCGCTTCATACCCATATTGATGTTTTAAAAAAAAATTGTAAGGGGTTGTATCTAGAACACGACCGCATATTTACGACGTAGAACTACGCAATTATATTAAGCAATCCACTTGTTTACCTTTTCGAATATTATATTAGAATGCATCGTAGTTTTTGTAATATATTATGTTCTTCGTTACAAGCAAATTTGACAAACGTCCTTCTACGTTCGAAATGTTGCCTGTTATACCAAAATATGTGAACGGAAGAATTGTCAAACGATCATTGTATTTTATATTTCCCTTTGAAATTACTGCACATCTCATGTTTACGAAGTTCTCGAACCGCGTTCACCTCTAGTATCTTAAATGACGATTTTCCCAGGCTTCTCAGTTTAAAAGTACGTTTTAGGGAAACATATTCCGGTCTGCACAATGACAAGCGAGTACAAAAGTACTCAACACCAAAAAATACCCCTCGACTTGCATATATTTGCAAAGCGGATTCTCCCAGGCGCATTAATTTTCAAGTCCGTGTTAGGGAAACAGCTCAATGGGAAAAAATATCCCCGACTTGCATGTTTTGACAGAGCGGATTTCCCCAGGCACATTGATGTTAAAGTCCGTGTTAGGTAAACACAGCTCAGTGGGAACAAAAATACCCTCGACTTGCATATATATTTGCAAAGCGGATTTCCATAGGGACATCGATTTTGAAGTCTGTGATGGGGAAACCGTAAATCAGGCCAATCAAAACTAGACAGTTAGGGCGTTTAGATAACGCATGACATTTTACAGTTATTCAATTGTTCATCTCATGAAAAATTTAGTTTATTAATCGTGATAGACGCGGAGAAATGTTCCCTGTCAATTGATGCAAACATCTTTCCGATCTATTAAGAAATGTTCGAGTTATAAGCATTTGAAATACGGGTGGGGTTGGCACACAAATCGGCAGAACAAATATATAGGAAAAGGGAAATTCTTCCAGTTTTCATGATTTTAAACCGATTAGAGATTAGTGAATTATAATGTATAGTATATCAAACAAATATTGGAGAATTTTCGATTCGATTGGTATGCGAATCATGAGAATTCGTACACAGTGAAAATAGTTTAAACTTTAACTTTATTTCATAAAAACGTGACCTGTTTTCTGATTTGGCACTCTTCCTGAAAGACGTAGTTCTACGTCAAAAAAATTATACAGTAGGGTGCCAATGAAAATGGTCATCTCGAATTTCAAAAAGTTACCCCATAAAAAAAATTCACCACCTCGAGAAAACACACTATGCCAAATATCAGCTCAATCGGACTTCAGTGGCACAAAGCGGTCATTTCTATACTGGGGGGTAAGTTCAAAGTTTCGAAAACGAAAGCGTTTCGCCGGAGAACGAGATTTTGAACGTTAATAGCTCCTAAACAACTGACGGAAATGGTATGAAAGGCACTTCATTCGAAAGATAAAATGTCTACACGTTGTATCCTTGTTACTTTTTGATCCAAAAACTTGTTTCAATAGCCCTAAAATTGCTTTTAAAACAGGCTATTGAAACCGCACCTATTGGTATATAAGCGAGTGCCGCTCGGAAATCCACTCAGATATGATTGCGCAACGATTGAGGTATGATCGCTGGAATGGATGGATGATTCCCTAACACAGACTTCAAAACCAGGGAGCCTGAGGAAATTGGCATTGCAAAATAGATGCAGGCTGCGAGTACTTTTGTACTCGCTTGCGTTTCTGCAAATCGTAATGTTTCCCTAACACAGACTTCTAAATCATGAAGCCTGGGGAAATCGGCATTGCAGAATAGATGTGAGCTGCGGGTACTTTTTGTACTCGCTTGCGTTTCTGCAAATCGGAATGTTTCCCTAAAACAGACTTCAAAATCATGAAGCCTGGGGAAATCGGCATTGTAAAATAGATGCAAACTACAGGTACTTTTGTACTCGCTTGCATCTTTGCAAACCGGAATGTGTTTTCCCAATACAGATTACGAAACCAAGAAGATGGGAAAATACATTCAGATACATTCAAGTCGGCAATACTTTTATACCCACATGCGTTTTTACACTCCGGAATTCGTGTTGCTAACACGGTCTACAAAAGCGGGTACAAATGCCACCCCTTTCCTCATTTATTTTTGACTCCATTGGAAGATATCTCTTCATGTCGCCAGCTCACTGAACTTCTATACATACCGCAAAAGGCAGAATGTTGATAACTATTTGCTGCGATAACTACTACCATAATGCATGAATTGACTAAAGTTGGGATTTGTTTGCAATTGAACTCATAAATCGTTTCAATCATTCACTAGTTCAATCAATAATTTAATCAATGCACACAAAAGATAGCTCTGCGCAGCGGCGATATCGTACCCAATGAGGAACATCCGAGGTGGGATTATTGCTAATTGAAGAAATACAATTGATTACTGAGCCAACGGCAGTCCTACGTCAACCTTGCGGTTATACCATAGGTATAACCCATCCATAGTTTTTTGAAAACCAAAAAAATCACCGAAAATCGAGGTTTTCAAAAAATATGTTTGATGCCAAATGTCTCAAAATTACATAACTCGTTGAGATTTATTATTATCTCGAAAAAAAAAGACGGGTGGGTAATGTCGGGGACATAACCGGAGTGACGTATTTTAAATATATTGTTTTATTTTCTTCTCCTACGTGAATACCTACCTATTTACCTGAAAAATGGATTAGCTTACTGTTTACTCTTTATGAATATGTTGATGGTTCTGAAAAGAACCTTTGGTGTTGTGTTTTTGTTATCACTCGATATTCCCATCTTGTTCGGTTAAACCTTCTTGTTTAGCTATTGCGTTTGCCACTCGCCACAGCTTTCACAGTTGGAAAATTTCTTCCCATCCAGCTTGTGACATGTTGTTCAGTAAATTACATTTAATGCGACGTGCCGGAGAAACACTTTGCCACTCACTGAAACTAATTGTTGTCTTGATGAGCGCCGAACCGAAGCTGCTCTGTTCTTGATGCGGGTTTTCTGATTGTCGTGAGCAGCTTTGCAAGCCAACTCGAGCACTCCGACGGCCGAAGCTCTATAATCGCTGTTAGGTATACTGGTGCTCCGGGACCAATCCGTTCGGCCTAGTTACCCTTGCGGAGCAATCAGTGAATCTGACTAACAGGGAACTGGAGACCTGCACGGTTCGAGTGAGACTTTGCCTTTCCCTTAACTTGTCCTCCTTTGTTACGTCCACGATGCCGATGCCGTACAACCACACGGGTTTACGGTTTGAAAGAAAATAAGATATTTTTTTGGGGTCCGCGTGTTTTATACTCAACCGTACACACTCACAGGATAGAGACAAATCGGCAGACTCAGCCAGAGGGGCGAATCCAACGAGACGAACGAATGAGCGTTAAAAGGGAGCGATGGCAAAAAAAATACATTCACTAGAGGCGAATGAACTGAAAAGTGTAAACCCTCTTAAAGCCAAAAAGAAGAAGAAGAAGAAAATACATTCATTACGATTTGTTCGCTCGTTGGATTCACATGCAGGCTAAAATGGGTCCTTTTCAGGATCACAAAATTATTTTCAATCTAAAGAGTTTATTGTTTTGTTATCACTCGATATCCCCATCTTGTTCGGCTAAACCTTTCTGTTTAGCGATTGCATTTGCCACTCGCCACAGCTTTCACAGTTGGAAAATTTCTTCCCATCCAGCTTGTGACATATTTTACAATAAATTACATTCAATGGCACGTCGCATTACCACCACTCAGTATCGGATTGGAGGTAATTTTAACCTGTAATTGAACATTTGCGATGACAGTGGTACAGTGTCGACTTTCAATGTGGGGTCATAATTTGGACCCCGAACTCTATGTTTACAAAAATGTCCAACTAAATATGTCGCATTACTGGTCCGTCCAATTAGCTAAATGTCGAGATAAGTGTAAATTACTGTACTTTAAATCTAGAAGCAATTCAAGAATTGGTGAAAATCAATAAGCTGAGAACAACTGCCAAATTCACATACTCATCAGATCCTGACAAACAAATTATGAAAAAATCAATTTGTGTTTTATTATTATTTTGGATATTGTTTTAGAAAGCATTGAACTGTATTTCCTAAACTCTTTTTTGGGAGGTTTAATGGCCCTGAAAAGCGCCTTGTTTTATGGAATGGTTCCAATTTAGAAAACTTAGTACTCGTGGTTTTGAAAAAAAATCATTTCGAACGCCCTCGATGCCGCCTTGTTCTGCCACTCGCCACTCGCTGCAACTGCCTGTTGTCTTTATGTCCACCGAACCGAATGTGTTCTGTTCCGAATGCGGGTTTTCTTATCGTCGCGAGCAGCTTTGCCAGCTAACTCGATCACTTCGGCGGCCGAAACTATATAACGCCGGCTAGGTGGACTGGTGCACTGGTACTAACGCGCTCGGCCTAGCTACCCTTGCGGGGAACTCCAGATCAACACGGTTCGAGCGGGATTTTGCCTTTCCCTTCACTTTTCCTCCTTTACCATGTCCAGACATGGCTGCTTGGGTTGGTTTGTTGATGTGTTGTGATGCGAACCGATGTGGTGTACGGTTTGAATGAGAATGATCGTTACGGGGGGAGGGTATTGTATTATAGAGACTTTAAACTTTTTCAGTTCATTCGTCTCTAGCCTTGAGAAAGGCCCTTTGAAAACTCTACTCTACTCTACTCCAGCACTACCACCTCCACCCTCTTGCCTTGAGGAAGGCACTCGATTCCTCGCCGTCCAGCTCGTCCAGCAACGATGTTGTCCAGTCGGCGTCCACACAAAGAATGATGATCGTTACGGCAGCGGAGCGGGGATTTTTAAGCTGACTGGCTGGCTCGAGAATTACGCATGTGTGAGACTGCGACCAATGTTTCGTTCATTTTTTTCTTTTTCCTTTCCAATCGTGCTTCATTCTATTTCGCTGCTGCTCTGGTTGCCCGTTTTGGTCGGTACGATTTGAGGGGCACAAAATGGACCAATCAAAAATGGGCACATAGTGCATTTTGACAATGCTTGATATTTCACAATTATTCAATTATTTATCTCAAGAAAAATGAAATGTTATTCGTTATGATAGATGCATAGATATATTTCCTATCAATTGATGCAAAAACCTTTGCGATCTATTGAGAAATGCTTTATAATTGAAATGAGTTATAAGCGTTCCAAATCTTGCATTTTTCCTACTTGTTCAGTGCCTAGACTTCCATTTCACCCCCTATATCTTCCGGTTAGACGTAGTCCTACGTCAAAATAAAAAATACGGGTCTAATGTTTTGCGATAAAGAACAAAACTACCACTTTTGACGAAAATCTGAGAACCACTATATCGTTTGGCATGGAATGGCTGTATTGCCGTTTTGACGTAGGACTACGACTTTCATTTCTATACCGGGGTGTAAAATCAAAGTTTCGAAAACTAAAGCGTTACGCCGGAGACCGAGATTTTGAGCGTTAATAGCTCCTAAACAACTGAGCGAAATGGTATGATAAACACTTCATTCGAAAGATAAAATGTCTACGCGTTCTATACTTGTTACTTTTTGATCCAAAAACTTGTTTCAATAGTCTTAAAATTGCTTTCAAAACAGGCTATTGAAATCACCAATCGGTATATAAGCGAGTGCCGCTCGGAAATCCACTCAGTTCTAATTGCACTCAGTTCTCAGCGATTGGAGCATGTTGTCGCTGTTGTGGTGAAGCTCTTCGTTTATCATGAAAGCGCGGATGAACGGTGTCACCAAGAGCCTGTTTGTGCACCCTAGGCCAGAAGAGAATCCATCAGGAGGAGAGTGATGCCACAATCGGTTCCCCGAGAAGACATCGCTACACACACATACACGCGCGGAATTCTTTCCGTTTGGATGCCATTCAGCATCGAGAAAGTTCCGGAAAGATCTAATCATTTCTGGAAAATAATCTGCCAGTTCCTCTGGGAATTTAAAAATACATTCATGTGAAAGAGTTTATTTTAATGTTTTCTAACCATATAACACAGCGATCAAATACATTTGATTTTGTATTTTTTCAACCAAATTCGCGTAATTCGCAGGAAAGCTTCTGAAGATTATTCTTCCTCATCAGTAGGATATTTCCGTATCCAATATTGTATGCGCCCGCAATCGATTATTGCTCATTCGCCGAAAGTTCCGAGCTCAGAGAGTTCATTTCTCTCTAGTTTGCCTTCCAAATTGCCATCGTAAACCACGCCTTCTCTCGATTCAATCACGCACAAAAAGCATATTTAAGCGATATTCTGGTGGTGAGACGCATTCATTTTTCGTGAGGACATCGACAAGACAACATCGTTGCTGAGGATGCTGGACGGCGAAGGATCGAGATCTGCCCTGAAACGCAAGCAGTTTGTTTGAAACTGTGAGGGAGCACAGAGAAGCCGATCCTTCAGGAGAAGAGAAGGTGACCATCGAAGCAGCCGATACACACACACATACACGCACGGAATTCTTTCCGTTTGGATGCCATTCAGCATCGAGAAAGATCCGGAAAATAATCGGCCAGTTCCTCTGGGAATTTAAAATTACATTCATGTGAAAGAGTTTATTTTAATGTTTTCTATCCATAAAATATCCATATAATACATTTGGGTTTGTGATTTGTCAATCAAGTACAGTTAGCAGGAAAGCTTCTGAAGATTATTCTTCAGAACAAGGTTTTTCGTATCCTATATTGGATGCATAAAACCTTGTGCCTCCAACGTAACGCTCTCGTTTTCGAAATTCCCCAAATATTCATTTATTCATTCATTCAGAATGGATTTAGATTCAACTTCAAACAAATGATCTCTAAATCAACGATAGTCCTACGTCACCCTTGCGGTTATACCATAGATATAACCCACTTCCTGTTTTTTTGTCAAAAATTATTTTCCATGAAAAATCGCTGTTTAGAATTTTGCAATGACAAAACCTCTGTAACGTTTTTGGAGTATGTTTTGCTCCAGATCAACAGATTGAATCGTTTTTCCAGGCTGAAAGTTCTAAATTCACGATGCTACATGAAGAGCTGAAAAGCTTTTATTTGATTATTTTCACTAATATCAGCGAGGAATCTCAACGTTGTTTCAAATGATAGATGCAAATAAGATTCCGTAAAAACTGTGTATAAGCATCATCAAACACCCAAATGACTTGCAAATGTAAATGTTGTAATAAATAAATGAGTCTTTTTGACGTAGGATTACGTCTTTCGGGAACATATTGGGGTACAATTTGAAAATCTAAAATCGAGCACATCTTGAAAAATCTTGAAATGTATTCCCTAACAGAGATTCACAAATTCAAGGTACCTGAGGGAAATCAGCATATAAATACCCTCGTGGTCGATAGTTTAACAAATGACGCGCACAAACGGATAGTGCTCATTGTGACTAGCGTGGGCATTGCGGATTGCATACGTGCTGGTTGTTGGTTGGGAGCGTAAAGGAGTGTTTTTTTTATTATTCTCGTTTCAATAAGAATCTTTCGATGGATCGATTGAAGAATGATGTTTCAATGAACTGTATAGAACTTATGTTTGGTAGAATATAAATAAAATTTAAAATTGTAACTTTTATGTTGGTTGCTTCGTAAAATTTCATATCAATGACCGATCATGCATTGTAAAACTTTAAGCACAATTGTTAGTGTAAAACTGGGTAGCGGTTGTGTTAAAATGACTTGAAATATGAAACGGTATTTTTCTCCCAAGGAAAGTTCATGCGACGAGAAAAATTGGAAAAAAGAAGCAGTTCCATGAGTTTTGTTTCTTCATTTTATCCATACATCACACAGGTGCCATCTAGTTCAGGGCCACAGAGGGCGGCTTTCATCATATCCCATTCCACTATGGCATCTTCTGTCATGATACGCACCATCCAATGTCTAATAACCACCCTTCTGTTATCATCACTCGGTTGTGAACAAACAATAACTAACAACCCTAACAACAACGACCCTTTTCCGGACAACCAAATCCTTATCGAAGAGTTTAACAATGTAATTCTTCAAACATATCCAAAACAACAGAATGCCTAACGGAATCCTACGTCAACTACGCGGTCGTGTCTCCTACACAACCCTCCTGTGACTTTTTAATGCTAATAAAATGAAATTTTCTCTACAACGAATATTTTCGATGGTACACATTTTTGGAGGAAAAAGTACAGATGAGAATGATTTTTAACCCCTCTGGTACAAATGACAATGTGTCCAGCCACAATGTTTCCACTAGCAATCAAACTCAGACAAAAGTTGCAAAGGATCTGTTCTGTTTCTGCGGTTACTGATGATGTATGGATCGGATGTTTTCCGAGACACTTCCATGTCTCAGTCGAAGTAAACGCTGATGTCTGCTGTTGAATGTGATCAGACCGGAACGCTGTTGAGTTCGACTTAAACGAATTTCACAGATAACTTTACTGTTTTGGTTTCAACTTGTGTCGGGGCTTCTTAGCTCCGGGTGTAGTGCATCATTCCGCAGTACTAACACTGGCATAGTGGTCTTTTCTTCCTTTCTCCCGGTGATTATTGTGGGCTTGAACTATCCTGTTGCGCTCTAAGCCGCTTCTGGGACAGTTTCTTCTTAATCGCATGCACTTCCCTGCCAATGTCGTGCCATAGGTTGGTAATATGTTGCTCAGTCGCGTATTCTCATTTCTATAGAGTGTAACTTAATATACAGCTGGGAGAACATAGCTTGTTTGTGCCAATTGATCTATCAGAACGCTGGATTTTCGTTTGGATAATGCTTGTCAATTTTCAATTGATCTATAGTTAGTTTCATAAAATATGTAATTTTCTCCATTGAAATATATTTGTTAGGAAGTGTTAGAATCCGTTGATGCATAAATTTTGTAAATTCAATAAAAAAAAATGACCGAGAAACAAGAGCTATAACATTATCGATTCCAGTTGTTCGAAATATGTAGTACTAAATTATAATTTAAATGTCGAAATCAAATTGGGTGCGCTTTTCTATATGCCCGTCACTGTAATTCAATTGGAGTATAAACCTAGAAAAGTATGCTTTGTTAACCTGAACATCTACATTTGATACAATGTTGCAGTATCTTATGAAAAAAAAAACAAACATGTAATCCGAGCAGGAATCTATGGAGAGCTCCCATTGTTTATCATGCCCTGCCTTGGTCTTAAATTCAACCATTTAACAAAACGCTCTTCCAACTCGAACAATTTCATTCCCCAGAAACATAAATCTGCAAACATGGAGACGTTCCTGGGATTTCCTCCTCCAGTTGGCGAGATTCCTTCCCGCAGCCATGTCAGTTTGCATCGCGATATGACTTCTTCATTTCAAATTTTTTTCGGAGAATGTCCTCTGGAGAAAAACTTTTCTCCACAATCAGCGGGAACCCGACTGGAAAGGATGATGAACAGAAATCTCTTTCAATTTAAAATTTCCATCCGTCCCCATTCCTGCGCCAAACCGGTAAATGTTCTACGAAAGCGAAGGGGGGAAACTTTTAAATGAGCTTTTGATCTGGATTGATCCAAACTTATATATCGCACCTTGACCGAATGTGGTGCTCGAGCAATCGAGCGAGTTTTTTTTTCCTAACTCCACTCGAGCGGAAATATTTGTGTCGTTAAGTCACGTCCCTCGGTCGTTATCTGTGATTGTCATGACCCCCTAATTTTCGTTCATGTTTCCTCCCAACGGGAAAATAACTACGCAGTGCTAGTGAACTTTGTCCTTGCCGCGGTCCATGAATAAATTAGTAGCTATCCCCTTGGGGGAAGGTGTCAAAATATGAATACTACTGTATCTTTCATACGAGTTTAGAACAAGTACTGATTGAATACCAGGACACCCGCAGAATCAATCGCATAATGGCCAGCATACCCTATTGTGTTTCCGATCCCGAAAGTAGACTCATTCTAGCGGAAAAGACAGAAGACATCCAGGTCTCATTAAACTGGCACGAAGCAGAAAAGCCTTCAGCCAGAAAATTATTATCCACAGCTCACGTCGCCGCCGTCAACAGGCAGCCAGGAAACACCCAACAGAACAATAAAATCAAATCTTCTCGTGTCGGCTTTTTAAACCTTCTCAACCCTCAACCCCCACGCAAACAACGCAAACAAAGGTAAGCGGCGGGTTAATTCCGGGCCAGCATTCCCGAATACACAACACAACCCGGGGAGAAATATTATATCCAATTTTGTGACAGCTGCTGCTGTGGAAAGCACAAAGGCATGCAAAAGCCGCGCGCTTCATGCGAAACAGCACGTGAAATGCCGGTCCCCGCGTAAGCAAATCCGGTGGAAGTGAAAGGGTTCACTTGTTTGCCGGGGTCTAATTCAAACCCACGTAATCGTGGTTTTAAATCACGACCGGTTGCCTTAATTTGTCATGGCGGATTGCAAAGGTGGGATTTATAATACTGCATTAAATATTCGGAATTAACCACCAATTATACGCAAGAAAGGTCTTAAATTTGAAGCAATTCGTGAAATATTCTTACAGTTATATTGAGAGGGTTGATTTAACATTAATGTTCGATGTTGTTTAAAATGGTAAATTTATTTTGTCTTCTCAACAATGTATAACAACTATAAAGCACAAAGGTATGATAACGAAAGGCATGTATCGTTCATTCCGAGGGTACGCACGGTACTTTGTACTTCTGGTACAATCCACGATGATGTACTTCTCTAATTATCTTATATTTTGATCAACCGGCAAACCGGCAAAATCGGAAAAAATTATCAATATAAAATTTTGTATGAAGTTTCTAGATACATCAGGCTTAAAAAAATAAGTACTTATTGTATATTTACAAAATTACAGTCGATGATCTGAATCGCTGCAAAGAACTCGTTTTTGAACATTTATGAAATTGATATGAAAATTCTAAATAATCGTTCGTTTTTCGCGGCTCTTGCATAGATTTTTTTTTAAAAATTTTCAGAACAGAACTGTGTTAATCTATGAGATATTCATGATCAAGGACGAAACGGCAAATTTTCAATTCAATTTATAATCCCTCAGTTTCTATTGGAACGGTATGGAGGTCGAATAAAAGTTAATTATTTAGGTTAAATCGATTTGCTATTCTTTTGGTTATATTTTTTTAGAAACTTTCGAAAAGGAAAATAAATACATTTTTTTGTATATTTTTAGATTATTTGATATGTTTATCCACATCAAATTAAAAAATGTACGGACTTATAGCTCAAACGACGGGTGGGTAATGTCAGCGACATAACCGGGGTGACGTAGGACTATACAAAGGGGACAGCCTTTGTTAAATATATTTTTAAATATATTGTTTTATTTCCTTTTGCTGGACGCTGTGGATTAGCGCCCTTGAATTTATCACCGATCACACCTTTGATCGATTTCGAGACAACAAAAGGGTTGGGTTATCCTCAGTTGCTCTTAGCAATAAAATTTGTAAGTTTCTTCCAAAGGGATCAGCCCATCTGGGGGAAGTGCGGGTGGTGGGAACACCATTGTAAATGTTGGTTGGCCTTTCGGTGCCGGAGCTGCTGAAAGCCATGGTAAAAGGCTGGCTATACCGAAGTATAACCAGGTGGAAAAAAACTATATTTTCTCATACTAAGTACGTTGGACGTGAGGTGACGACAACAACGGGGGACGAAAAGCGGCAGTGGACAGTAACAGCAGGGGACAATGTTAACGCAGCAAAAACTATCGAACACCGATACCACTTTGAGAGGAAATCACTCACTAAAAAATGTCAATAAAATCACTGTAAATTTAGGATATGTAAAGGAAAAATCTCTAATCTATGCCCTCTAGGCGTCCTTACTTTGCTTACTCCTGTTTTCAAGAAAAAGTTTTTGGTCACTCACCAGTTTTATTTGAAAAAAATCCTCCAAAAACACCACACAATTGCAGTGGGGTGGCGGGGGAAGGGACTCGTAACCGCCGACAGCAGCGCCAAGAAAATGGCCGCCCCAGCGGTTGGAAGGAAGTGATGCAGAAAATCCTCCTTTTCACCTTCCGTTTCGATGCGGGTTGAAGAAGAAAAAAGGCGCCAAGATCGCGCGTCACTAGCCGGAAAAAAAAGTTGCGGGAAAAAATGGGTGCAAACAGCGCGATCCTCAGAGGCAGTGAAGACTGCCGGTACGAATGGCCGATCCCACCAGCAGTTGCGGTCGAGTGTCAGTAGTGTTGGGATGGCCTCTTCGGATATATCAAAACACCACGTTATTATTCACACCGTTATATTTATTTCACTTCACCACGATAGTGCAACCGCACCGTTCAACACTCTCTCTTAATCTATCACATTGTCATCTTTCTCTCCTACACTGTCATTCGTCGCAAGGCTATTATATTGACAGGTTTCTCTAACCGAGGGACAAGACCCTACAACACCCCCCCCCCCTAAACTTTCAAAACTAATGGGGAATAAAATCTTTGTAACGTGTTGGTTCTATTCTCATTCTTTTTGTGCATTGCTGATGATCGTTGTCTTGGTTCTCTGGATGTTCTAGCTTGTTCAGGTGAGCAGCGTTTCTCCGAAGCTCCTTACCAGTCAGCTGTGATTTTACCGTTGTATCACTGCCGTGCTTCTTTACCACAGCATACTCTTCAGGAGCAAATGCTGTGTCCAATTTATTATCTTTTTTCGTTCTCTTGACCAATACGTTATCACCAACATCAATATCACTATCACGAGCTTTTCTCTTGTTATCGGCGTAAACCTTCCCTTTTTCTTTCGATACCATATCTCTATCCCGAACTTCTCCATCCTCAATCTTTGAAAGTGGCACTTGGGGCAGCTTGTTACGGATTTTCCTGCCGAACATCAGCTCTCCTGGAGATTTTCCTGTTGTTGAATGATTAGTCGAATGATACGTTAACAGATATCGCCGCATTTCTTCTTTCCAGTCCTTACCTAACTCTTGTGCAATTCGTAGTCTCTTGAGTAGAGATCTGTTTTGACGCTCCACTTCTCCGTTCATCGCGGGCCATAATGGAATGGTGTTGACAATTTTTCCATTCACCTCACAGAAACCTCGAAATTCTTCACACTTTTCATTGAATTGAGGCCCATTATCTACACGTAAGCTAACCGGCAGACCGTAACGGCTGAATATAATAGCCATTTCAGCCATTGTATCAGCTGCTGTTATTGAATTCATTTCTACCACTTCCATGTATCGACTATAGTAGTCAATCACTACCAAGAGATATTGTCCATCCGGCAACGGACCAAGAAAATCCGCTGCAATATCTATCCAAGGCTGATTCGGCAATTCTTTCCGAATCATTGGTTCAGGGGCACTTGGTGTTGCCACCAATGAACATCCTTTGCACTGCCTCACAAACTTTTCAACTTGCTGATCCATATTTGGCCACCAAACATTTGTTCTCAGATGGCTTTTCATCAGTCTCATACCTGGATGACCTTCATGGGCTAAATTTAAAACTCTTTCTCGAAATTTGCTATTTATAATTATGCGATCCACTCTCATCAATACACCATTCACTACACAAAGTTCGTTTGCCAGTACTTTGAATGCCAATGGCAAATTTCTGTGATCGTCTTTCTGAATCATCCGCACTACTTCACTTAACTCAACATCATGTTTGCTTGCTTCTTCGATTTCTTCCCACCTGAGAGCAGAGGCGGTAGCAGCATGCTCCACCACTTCCCGAATAAAAACCTCTTCCTTAAGATCGAATGGAACAGCACTTGTCGTTGATAACCTTGAAAGTGCATCTGCAATATTTCGGTCTCCAGGGATATGCACGATCTGATAATCGAAAGATTGCAACCGCAACACCCATCGTTCTATGCGTGCGCAAGGTTTGGATCGGGGAGTAAACAAAAACTCCAGTGCCTTGCAATCGGTCAACAAATCAAACTCTTTACCGTATAGGTACATTCGAAATCTTTCCACACTCCAAACAAGAGCTAGCGCTTCTTTTTCAGTTTGACAATATCTACGCTCTGTGTCAGTCAATGTCTTAGAAGCGTATGAGATGATTCGAGATTGTCCTTGCGAATCAGTTTGTATCAGCGCTGCTCCTAATCCTGTAGGACTCGTATCAGCCACTACAGCTGTTTTGTCTAAAGGATTAAAAAATCCTAGCGTTGAGGCAGCCGCCAATGTTTTCTAAATCTCTTCAAATGAGTTATTTTGAGTCACTCCCCAGTTGAATTTCGTCCCATTTTTCGTCAATTCTATTAAAGGTTGGGCCACCGTGGGCAGGTCGGAATAAATTTAGTCAAATAGCTTGCCAGTCCCAGGAAGCTTCTAATTTCTGATTCCGACGTTGGTGCACGAAACGATAGAACTGCAGAAATTTTTGTTTGAGAAGGCCTGATCCCTTCCACTTTCATATTCCATCCCTTCCTTCCATATTCGGTGGCCCAAGAACTCTAATTCTGTAACACCAAAGACACATTTATTCCAGTTTAATTCAACTCCCCTGGCTTTAAGTTTATCCAACACCTTTTTAAGGTTTTTATCGTGAATATCCTGTTTCCCCCTTGACGATAATATCGTCAAGATACCAATAGGTACCCTCACAACCCGTCAATATCTCTTCCATGATACTCTGAAAAATTTCGGGAGCGCTCACCAACCCAAAGGGCAGCCTTTTAAAGCGGAACATACCCCGATTGGTTATAAACGTGGTAATGTCTCTCGACTCTTCAGTCAGTTCGACTTGGTGAAATGCTTCTTTTATGTCTAACTTGCTCCACATTTTTCCATGACAAAGCCGTGCCAAGTACTCCTCAACGACAGGCATAGGGAAACGCTCACGCACAATCGCCTCGTTAACTCGTCTAAGATCTAAACAGATTCGTGGCTCACCTGATGTCTTTCCAACTACTACAAGCGGTGATACCCATGTAGTTGGCCCTTGCTTCACTTCGATAATATCTCGGTCCAGTAGTTCCTCCAGCTTCTTGTTCACTGCTTCCTCCATGGGAATCGGTACTCGACGTAATGGTTGAAACACTGGTTTCACATGTTTTTTCGTACAGATCTCGGCTTGCACCCCACTGATCTTGCTGAATGGCTTTTTCTCTGCTTTAATTTCATTCACGTGCAGACCCACCTAAAGATATAAAATTATAAAGTAAGATTTTCATAACCAATATAAATTAAACTAAAAATAAGCAAAACGAATCTGAAACCAACCTTAAGGACACCTAGCTGTTTGGATGTATCATTCCCCAGGATATCTCTCTGTCCGCCTTGTACTACGAAAAATTCTGCATCCGTTTTCGTATTTCCCACTATTACTTCAGCTTTAAATGAACCAATAATGGTAAGCGGCTTGTCACTACCATAGCCTTTCAAGACTTTCGAGGAACCTTTTATAGTATTTTTGACCCGAATTTTATTTCTTTTCATCAAGTATCCGGTTTAATCAAATTCGCATCTGCACCAGAGTCAACCAGAAGCTGCACAGATACACCGCCAATAATACCCGGAAGGACATTTGTCATGTTTCCGTCATAAAATGCATAAAACACTTTCTCTTCATTTTGTTCATTTTCCAGCGTTGGCGTATTAGGATCAACCCTTTCCATAGTATAAACCCATTTCGGATTAGTAATCACCTTCGTGTCAATCTTCCGTTTGCGACACGTTTTTTCAAAATGTCCTAGCTGTCGACATCGGCGACATGTCCGACCTCGTGCTGGGCAATTGAAAGATTTTGCAAAATGGCCTTCTTCACCACACGCAAAACAGGAGAGCTTGTTCTTATCAGCGAGATTGTAAAAATCAGATCGCTTCCCTGATCTTCTCGGGGAACTTCTCTTATCCCCTCTTCTTCCATAAACCGTAGGTCGGATCGTGAATGGTGGCGATTTTTCTAAGTTGTTCACATTACTGACTTCGTAAGCAGCACGTTCTTCAGGAACAGGAGTCAGTTTTTTTAGATTCACCATTTGCAGTTCGGTATCTTCGATGCTCGCAGCAATCTCTTCTATCTCGCTTAAAGAACGGTCCTTTTTTAGAATGCTCCTTCTCAAATCATCCGACCGGCAGTTTTTTACAACGACGTCTATCAGGTATATTTCTTTCAGAATCCCTCCAACTTCGCTGGACTGTTTCTCAAAGTCACAGTTTCTAGCTTGCTGCCGAAGTCTCAGAACGAAGTGTGAAAACCTTTCACCTTCCTGTTGCTTGATCTGGCGCAGCTTTCGTCTTTCTATTACATATTGACGGCCTGCTTGAAAGTAGCCATTTAGAAGGTCGATTGCTATGTCGTAGACATGAGGATCTACAGCTACCAATGGCACTTTATCATGGCCAGGCAAACTACGAAATACTCGCTGCAATTCAACTCCACCAAGATGTAACAGTTTAGCTTTCCTCATTTTCTGATCCATTATTCCATAGGCTTCGAAATAACACTCCAAGGAGCCTTTCCAATTATCCCATTCTTGCGATAATTTTTGTTTCTCCATAGACTCGCAACGGAAACAAGGTATTTGACGTACTTCTTCCATCTGTGAACAAGACACCCACAACCACATTGAAATTATTTTTATTCATGAATATTATTTAATTATATGGTAATACATTTTGTTATACTTCATGCCCCTAATTAATTTGTACAAACTGTTATTATGCGAACAGTACTTTCCTTCAAACTCCTGTACGCTACTGGTACTTTTCAATATCACTCTTGTACGCTACTGGCACTTTTCTGAATTACTCTTGTACGCTACTGGTACTTTCTTTTTAATTTGCTCTGTACGCTCCTGGTACGTTTCTACATTCAATTTCCTTTATATGCTATTGGTACTTTCTTTTTAAATTGCTTTGTACGCTTCTGGTACGTTTCTTCATTCAACTTCCCTTGTACGCTACTGGTACGTTTTCCAATTTCTCTGGTACGCTACTGGTACATCTCCCAAACCATTTTTCTACGCAACTGGTAGAACATTCCTTTTATTTCGTACGCTGTTGATACAGTACAAAATAACAAGAGTCTCGTACGCTACTGGTACATTTTTAACCACTCTTCTACTCGATTGGTTCAGTTCAATATATCACGTTAATTGTACGCTACTGGTACATGTCCAAGCCATCTACGCTTCTATCGAGAAGTTCAACTATCGTTTTATTTTGTATCATGTCAGTATTATTTACAATGTGCTTGTACTTTTCTTCCAACAACTCTTTCACCACTGATACAATGGTATAATTCCGTAACTGTATAACTTCTTATGCTTTCCTATCATACATTATGCACACAACCTCCAGACACTGATCTCATCATACA
Organism: Toxorhynchites rutilus septentrionalis; assembly: GCF_029784135.1. Classification (NCBI taxonomy): domain Eukaryota; kingdom Metazoa; phylum Arthropoda; class Insecta; order Diptera; family Culicidae; genus Toxorhynchites; species Toxorhynchites rutilus. The sequence goes on from NC_073745.1 coordinate 115,662,788, forward strand.
ATAAATACATCATCTTCTCTGCATTACATCTCATGAACTGAAGTAAGTAATAAGTAATTTTATTACACATTTCGATCAATTTACCCATTTACAGCTATTACAAAATACAGCAGAATTTAGCGGATTCAACCATATTTTTTTCATGATTTAATCTGAATAAACAATCAATTCATTGACTCAGATTGAAGCATGGAAATCATAAGAAAATAAAACATTGAATGTTTAGTTTTCTTTGTCGAACTTCTTTAAATTGACCTAGTTTAAGATTACAATACTCGCACTCAATAAATGATTTCTGTTCTGTCTGTCGATTCAAAGTCAAGGTCAATGTCAAACATCAACCACCTTCCTCGCAAAATGGCTTTGTATGAGAAGCAGCGGTACTCTGAGTATGTTCTTCTCTCTTTCGGTAGCCATCACAAATTTCAATGCATCGATTTCAATGCAACCACGCACGAAAACAAAGACGCAACTGATCTTCATCTCATAGCTTTTGTCTTCCCTTTGTTGTCAATAAATTAGAGTGAAAAGAAAAGCTCTCGTTTCTGTCGAGATGTATTTCTGCAGACGGTGTACCTGCCTTTATTCGTTTTCTTTAATTTCACTAATGAATATATTACAATATTAAAACTCATACCTTTTTATCCTCGTCGCCAGGTTGTTGGGATGGCCTCTTCGGATATATCAAAACACCACGTTATTATTCACACCGTTATATTTATTCCACTTCACCACGATAGTGCGACCGCACCGTTCAACACTCTCTCTTAATCTATCACATTGTCCAAAATATATATTTTTATCAAGGCTCATATGGCGTTAGCCTCACGGGGCCGGGAGTTCAATACTTTGACAATTTTTCTTATTATCTATGTTAGTAATATGTAACCGATTACTCGCGGTTGGCTCGAGGTTAGTATTACAAGTGTTTTCGTAATTCGGATGTTGCTGTCTCGAATGCTCTGTACGTGTGCCCGACACGGGATACTTCCTATTGGGATGCAACTGACCCTTAATCAGCAACGCCCCCCTAGTCTGTACCTCATATCTAGCGTGGTGCGTCTTCCTCGACTCGAGGAATCCAGGATAGAATGGTCACTAACCGGCGCAATCATCAGTTCATATATTTTTTTTTTGGCAGACTTATCTCACTTCTTAACTAGGCGAACCTAGCCAGAATTTTCACCTGCCCCCGGGCTTCTGAATGCCAAAGGGGGACTAGGCTCTGCGGAATGCACGTATCTGCATGCTCGTGCTGTTTCAGTCCTGACCGAGAAATTGTCGGACAATCGCGCAGGTGCTAAGGATGACCGACTTTTGGATGCCGGCCAATTCCTTCTCCATATTCAACACCTTTAGCGCTTCCAGAAGTATCTTCGGGACAATTCCAGTTCCAGAGAGAACGACTGGAACAATTCTTGGGACCTCCCTTAGCCCCCACAGTTCCTTGAGCTCCACGGCCAATGGTCGGTACTTGCAGATTTTGCGACCGTGGGTCTCCTCCAGATTCTGGTTCAGTGGAATAGCGACATCGATGATGGTGACTTTGCGGTCGCTCTTGTCGTAAACCATTATATCTGGGCGGTTGTGGTGGATCGAGAGGTCGGTCAGAACAGTGCGATCCCAGTACAGCTTGAAACGGTCATTTTCCAGGACAGGTGCAGGCAGGTACCGGTAGTTTGGTACGTTGTCTTCCAGTAGAGCACATTGGAGCGCCAGTTGTCGATGAACAATACGGGCCACGTTGTTGTGGCGCTCGGTGTAGGCTGCGTTGGCCAAAACGGGACAGCCTCCCATAATGTGCTCTATGTTTTCACCTGGTTGATGGCACATCCGGCAAATGTCATCAACGTCTTGATGCCAGACGTACCGCGTGCAGTTTCTCGTCGGCATTATCCTGTCCTGGATGGCTATCATGTCGGCTTCTACTACTGAAGAGAGTTCACCACGCGTTAGCCACAGATTAGATGCGGCCTTGTCGACGTGTGGCCGGTCCAGTTGATGGGGGTGGGCACCATGCACTGCCTTCTGCTTCCAAGCTGCAATCTTCTCCTCCACTGTCTGCAGATTGCAGTTGAGTTGGTACTCCGCTTGCGCCAAGTGCAGAGCGCTGTATCCTCTGTCGGCGGCGCAGACAGCCCGGTATAGCGCGTTTTGGTTGGCGCGTTCTGCGAAGTACTCGCGCAGTTGTCGTACCTGGGCAACACACAGTACAGATATGTCGACTATTCCAAGTCCCCCTTCTTTGCGTGGCAGTGAAACTCTCTCCAGTGCCGATTGAGGATGGTGCATTCCGGCCTCTTTAAATGCTTTCCTCATCCTCCTCTCAAGGTCCTCTAGGTCAGTTTTGCCTCATTTGACTACACCAAAACTGAAGGTCAGCAGGGGAACCGCGAATGTGTTGAAAGTCCTCAGGACACAGTTCACTCGACTCAAGAACTTGGCTCGCAGCTCCGTCTTGATGTCGGAGTGGCGAATCCCGGTGAGCTGTCGGAATCCAAGATATTTATAGGATTCGCCACGAACCATGTCTCTTATAAACTCGCCGTCATAGACCTCGTAACCTCCGGATTCGGTAAGCTGCCCTTTCAGCAGATGGACACAGCGGCACTTGTCGAGGCCGAACTCCATGCAGATGTCCCTGCTTATGTCTTCGACAACCCGGATAGCTACACCTAGACGCTGACGTGAATCAGCGTAGACCTTGAGATCATCCATGTAGAAGGTATGGGTCACTTCTTCGTGGGCGCCGTCGCCATACCTTATTTTATAGCCATGACCGTTTCTATTGAGCGTCCTACTGAGGGGGTTCAGTGCCAGACAAAACCAAAGCGGGCTGAAAGAGTCGCCTTGGAATATCCCCCTCTTTATCTGCAGCGTTCTAGACTGCAACACATTTTCCCCATCACTGAGGTGCAGAGACGTACTCCACTGCCTCATCGCATGCTGCAGGAACCTAACGACGACGGGATCAATTTTGTAGAGCTCCAATACCCGGATGAGAAACGAGTGAGGTATGGAGTCATAAGCCTTCCTGTAATCGATGTAGGCCATACTTAGGTTCCGCTGGTTATATACCGCCTGGCCGACTATGGCTGCGTCGATGATGGCCTGGTCTTTGCAGCCATGCGTATTTTTCCTGCATCCTTTCTGCTCTTCTGCGATGATGTGATGCTGTTCGCAGTGAGCAGAAACTTTGGCGGTAATTATGTTGCTCAGTATTTTGTACAGACTCGATAGGCACGTTATCGGTCTGTACTTTGATGGGTTCAATGTGTTGCTGTCTTTCGGAAGGACGAAGGTGACGCCACGGGTGGCGAATTCAGGAAGGTTGTGTGGGTCACGTAGCACCTTGTTGAAGCACTCAGCTATCTTTGGATGTGCGACGGTCAGCTTCTTGTGCCAAAAGTTCTGGACACCATCGGGGCCCGGTGCTGCCCAGTTCCTCAGGTAACGCGAGGCTTTGTGGACATCGTTCTCTCCGACGATGATAGCTGGCATCTCTCCAATTTCACCACAACTCTCCTCCTTCCGTCTTAACCACATTTGCCCGTCGCGACTGGGGTCTCCCAAATACCAGCCCAGAAGTTCGTCACATCGCTAATATCTGGCAAACCTTCGCGGTAGTCGGGCTTCTCGTCGCTAATGTGGTCGTAGAACGCTTTCTCGTTATCTCTGAACATCCGATTTTGTTCCTGGCGCTTTGCAGAGTCAGAGTAACGTTTCAGCCGTTTTGTAAGGACGCTCAATTACTGTACCAGTGTGTCGAGTTTTTCCGTCAGCTGGTGAGCTCCCAGCTGGCGAAGTTCAGTAGGCCGCACGATCACAGCAACTTGGCGACATAATTTCACCGATCTGCTGCCTCTTTTGTACGCCATCAGTCTTCCAATTGCGGCGCGCTTGTTTAGGATCCGTTGCTCCAATCTCCTTCGCCATGGAGGCTCACGCCTTTCACGGAGATGTTGGAGCAGTCCACCTCTTGGCCTAATACGGTATCCTAAACTTTTGGCGGTCGCCACTGCGGCACAGTAAACTTTCAGTTGCAGCTCCTCCATGTTCTCAGCATCAACCAAGTGCAGCAGAAGAACGTGCTCGTTCATGAGCTTTACTGCACTTGTCAGCCTGCGGGAATGCTGCAACTTCGGGATCCTGGGGCGCGACAAAGGGTCCGTGTCGCGGAACTGTGAGATCGCCTCGTCGTAATGGAAGACCAGATCGCGTAGTAGTTATTGATCTGGCTGTGGATCTTCCGGCTCAGGGGGTTGTTGTACTGTGGCCTCCACTGGTGCTGATTCGCGTGCCTCACTCGCGAATGAATTGCTCAGCCGTACTGAACTTCGTCTCGACACATCGCTTGCTCTGCTTGTTCTGGAGCTTAGTTCTCTCTGCACCTGCTGCTTGATCTCATCGACTTGCGTTTGGGAGAGCATATTGTTGCGTACAATAGCTCTACGCCTTGCGTTCATCGCGTTTTGGTCAAGCCTCCCGACGAACTCTGGATACGCTTCCTCGAACATTGCGAGTATTCGAGGGCGACCGCTCATGTCCGTCTCCAAAGCAGTGCAGATGTAATAGGCGCGGATCACGAATTCGTTCATTTCGTGTGTCCACATGATCCGTCGCCTAGTAGTACCCACAAGTGTGGACGACTGTCGTCTGACAGTCGCAACACGCCTCGTAGGCGTAGCGTTTCGTTGGTGAAGTCGATGGCTGCTGTTTCCGTGTGGCGGTAGCTCTTCGGGTTGAACCCGGCTGGTGGCCCGCTCTTGCACCTCGCCCTCCAGCCGCTGGCCGCTCGCTCTTACGCCCGTTCCAGGACCAGCTCCAGTTCGGGGACTCTCCTCGGGTGATCGCATTCGTAGTATTCGTCTTGACCTTAGCTCCATTGTCTGGGTGTATCTCCTTTGCCCGGGAGACAGCGGGTTGGCAAGGCCTCCATGACCCGGGAGGCCTTCCCCGGGAGAGATATAGCGCTCTGACTCGCTCGCACCCCCTCACTTAGCCACTTTCGACACCCGTTCTCGGAGCCAAGACCAGGTGTGTGTTTCCAGTTCACGCCCGATCTAAAAATGTCGTCATATGATCTTCGTGGAGGCGTGAGATAGGAACATTTGAGATCAACAGGTAGGCTCCTACCCTAGTGTTGATCCCCATTTGAGAACCAGAATTTTTTTTTCCCTAATAATTTGAGTCCTGGAATAAGGATTGGTCTCATGTTTTTATAGAGAGTTTTTCTATATTGAAATCACTATCCCGAATCCATACTTACAACGTGATTTCTGGTTTGTAAGCCATGGTTACCCAGTATGTAATTCTACCTGTAAAGGTGGGGCCATTCGCAGATGTTTTGACGACAGTGACTTGCGCGGGATTATAGACCCCAAAGTCTGTACCATTGGATAGGCGAAAACGCCGGCGCTGAACAAAAGAGCTAGCTATCATTGGTGGTGATATGAATATCTGCTTTTGCTCAGCACTCAACACCTGAAACTGAACATTAACCGGCGTACTTGTCGAAAATTCGACGTACAGACTAACAGGGCGGGCGGGACGGGTGGTGATGACGCCAAAGTCCGCAGCGGACAGGTTCGCGTTGGCAACAGCAGCTCCCGTGACGTAGTGTGTCAAGTGCTGTGAAGCATCAGAGTAAACGTTTCCCACACCGCTATAGTTACCACGTCTCTGTTTACCCATTGCACTCGAGCCTATGAGAATATATCCAGGTCAATTTACCTCATAGGACTTACGTTGTACGTTCTTTATTTCAGCTTCTAAACGGGCGACTAGAATTAACTATTTAAAAGTTGGTGCGCCACGTCATCAGTCGCATCAGCTTCAATGCGCTACAATTAAGTAGTTGGAGATAACATAAGCTATCTGATTAATTGAATGAATTTCAGTTAATAATCACATTGTCATCTTTCTCTCCTACACCACAGCAGTAGAACTCCATACAAAAGTGTCCACAGTTTCATCGCTTGTTTACGTGAAGAATATAATTTTTTCAGGCACTCTTGATTTGAGAGTGTATGGATTTCTAGCCATCTTGATCAAGGTCTTTAATGAAGAATGGGAAGATGGGAAGGTTTATATAAACATGTTTATAATTACATAAGTTTATTCAAATATTAATATTGCTCTTATTTAACTATTCAGTGCAATTTTATCAAAATTTGAAAGAGAAATTAAAAAAGGAATGTTTTTTTTCAATATTTTTCTGAGATGGTTATTAAAAATCCATGGTTAATATTGCTTTATTATTTACCCTCTGTCAGCACCGCTGGGCAACCGATCAACTGTGGGATTGGAGCCGTCAGACTTGGGTTAAAAAGGAAAACAAAAACAAATTTACATTATTACTGGAAACGCGGAAAAATTTATTCAATCGTAATCTTTGAAATTGCTATAATTTTTTATGAATTCTGCTGTTTAGCTGCTTGAATTTATATCCGCTTAGGGCATTTAACCTGTAAGTAGAGAAGAAGGATAATTTAATATGAGTTAACATGAATTAAAAATTGTAAAACTTACCTTAGATTCGTTCGAGGTTAGCAGCATCCAAAGGAGTACGGCTGTCGTCCGTCCGAGAAACCGTGTCCTTCATAAGCTAGTCCATAAATAGCTAGCGCTGAGGCAGAATTGTGTAGTGAAGAAAGAGAGCTGAAACTAATCTTTTTTGAGCTGAGCAAATAAAACTCTGCTACAAGAAATTAGTGCCTTTCTCTGTCCGTGCCCGAACAATCTCAAAAAAGATTATCGGATTTGTCTGGCACGATGACACAATCGAAAGCGGATTATACGGCAACGCTCTGTGGGTTGTGCGCTTTAAGTTCGAAAGAAGATGTCGGAATGGTCGGATGCGACTCCTGTAAACAATGGTATCACTTCAAATGCGTTGGAGTGACAGCGGATGTTCAAAAGGAGAAGAAATGGTTCTGTCCAGAACAGTCCTGCCAGGAAAGCGGAGTGAAGTATTTTAAAAGGCAAGAAACCATGAAGAAGCAGAGTACGAAGAGAAAAGGTAAAGATGAACCTGATAAGTCGAGTGTAACATCTGAACCACCATCGGTGTCGATTCCGAAAGGCGTTTTGAAGGCTCTGGAAGAAGAGCAAAGAAAGCTCGAAGAAGAAATGGCTGTTGAACGATTGGTTAGGATGAAGAAGATGGAGATTGAAAAGGCGATGAGAAAGAAGAGAATGCAGATGGAAGAGGACATCCGTAGAAGGGAAATTCAGCAAGAGAAAGAACTGCTGGAAGAAGCTCTCCGAGAGAAGGAACACCATTTGGAGAGAATGAAGTCGATGCGCGATTCGTATAAAGGAATGATGGAAAATATGGAGAAACAGTTGAGCTCGCTAAAAACTGGACCTAGTAAGCCGGAACAAGCAATAGGTGATGATTTCAATTCGATGGAAGGACCATCCGGAGCGAATGCACGGGTGCCACCACGCGTTCCAGATGTTCGTGGAAAAGTCGCAGTTACGATTTCGGGATCGAGTGACCTAAAAAAGCAGAAACATGGTGGTAACGATTCAGAAACGGAATGGACGGAGCATGACACTGATAACGAAGCAGAAGATCAACCGAAGCAAGACCCCGTTTTAGAAGAGGGCCGATCCGTTGCGAAGCAGCAGCAGATGGGGCCTACTACGAGTCAGTTGGCCGCGAGAAGCAGTGTAGCTAAGCGTCTTCCTATTTTCTCCGGAAGACCCGAGGAATGGCCATTATTCTATGGCACATATAAAGCGTCCAACCAAGCGTGTGGATTTTCGGATGTAGAAAACTTGGTTCGGCTCCAAGAATGTCTTGAAGGACCGGCATTGGAGACTGTACGCGGACAGCTGTTGCTACCGAAATCGGTGCCGAGGGTGATTGAAAAGCTGCGACAGCTTTACGGCCGGCCTGAGCAGCTCCTTCAAAGTCATCTTGAGCGGGTGCAACGTCTTGACCCACCGAAATCCGATAAATTAGTCACGTACATTCCCTTTGGTAACACTGTCGAACAGCTTTGTGAGCATCTAGAGGCAGCGGAGTTAGAACAACACCTTTTAAACCCCCTACTCATTCAGAGTCTTGTGGACAAACTACCAGCAAACGATAAGAGAGAGTGGGTTCGCTTCAAGAAGAGGCATCAAATCATAACTTTACGAACGTTTACAGATTTCCTTTCCGCAATAGTGGCGGAAGCCTGCGAGGCAAATGTTATTTTTGAAATTAAGCCTGAGTTAAAATCATCGGGCGGCGGCAGTAGTAGCAGAGGAAAGATTAAGGAAAAAGGTGTGGTATACAACCATTCAGTATCGGTCAATTCTCCTAAACCACGAGAAGGAGTGTATACGAACCCGAAGCCTTGCAAGATCTGTCAACGTACGGACCACCGTTTACGCTATTGTCAAGACTTCAAGAATCTGCCTGTGGCTGATCGTCAACAAGTAGTCACCCGTTGGAAATTATGCAAGATTTGCCTCAACGACCACGGAAACGCAGCATGTAAGTTTAGGATCAAATGTGACGTCGAGCGATGCAACGAAAGACATCACCCTCTCCTTCATCCAAATGAAGAAGCGATCAACACTCACATTCGGACGGATAATTCTGTCATGTTTAGAATGCTGCCGGTAACATTACATTGCGGCGAAAATTCCGTTAAAACCCTTCGTGATGGATGTGGCAACCTTTGGCGCAACAAGTTCTCCATGTTCAGCGCAATTCGTCAAAAATTGCAATGCAAACGAATACGCGTCATTGTACCCAGAAGCAGCTTCAGCAATTATCGACAAACATTATGTCGATGATTATTTCGACAGCGCAGATACTATCGAAGAGGCTGTCGAACGAGCTAACCAGGTGAAATTTATCCACTCCAAGGGTGGATTTGAAATGAGAAACTGGGTCTCTAATTCGCCAGAAGTTCTGCACTGCATGGGAGAACGAAATGCCATTCAATCTATCCATTTTAATCGTGATAAGGAGACCGAATCTGAGCGAGTATTGGGAATTATTTGGAACCCGATGCAAGACGTTTTTTCCTTTTCTACTAAACACCGAGAAAACCTGGAAGTCTACCTCAATGGTTCCGTAAGACCAACCAAGCGAATTGCTCTCAGCGCAGTAATGGGGTTTTTCGATCCTTTGGGATTGCTGGGAATCTTTACTATTCATGGCCGGATTTTGGTTCAGAACCTTTGGCGAACTGGCTGCGAGTGGGACGAGGAAATCGACGACCATTCGTGGACAAAATGGAAGCAGTGGACGAGTTTATTGGCCGAGGTTGAGGCAGTTCGAATTCATCGATGTTACATTGGAGATTTCGTGTTGTCGGCCGTGGAATCCATGGACTTACATATTTTCGTGGATGCTAGCGAATTTGCTTTCGGAAGCGTTGCTTATTTCCGAGTAGTAACTCATGGCGTCGTGCGATGCAGTTTGGTCATGTCACGCAGCAAGGTGGCTCCATTGAAGAAACAATCAATTCCTCGCCTTGAGCTGATGGCTGCGGTATTGGGGGCACGGATGCAACAAGCGATTCTCACGAACCATACTTATAAAGTGCAGCGTACATTTCTCTGGACTGATTCTAAGACTGTGCTTAGCTGGATCCGTTCCGATCAGCACAATTATAAACAGTTTGTGGCGTTTAGAGTGGGCGAGATATTGGAGTTAACGAAGTTGGCAAACTGGTTTTGGATTCCATCGAAAATTAATGTTGCTGATACTTTAACAAAGTGGGGGCAAGGGCCGCCCTTGGAGAGCAACAGCCAGTGGTTCAACGGTCCGAACTTCCTCTATGAGACAGAGAACTCTTGGCCATCGAGAAATCTACCACCACTCAACACAGATGAAGAAAGGAAAGCACATGTGCTGCATCATGACGTTGTTGTAACGGAACCCGTGATCGATGTACAGCGTATTTCGAATTGGAATCGACTGGTGCGTACCGTCGCCCAGGTCGAACGTTTTATCAGTAACCTGAGGCGTAAGAAGGAAGGAATTGCTGTCCACACAGTGAAGGCGACGAATAAGCAACAGTCGCTGATTATCACATGTGCAAAAATGAGAGCAATCAAACAATCTCTTCAGATGGCCGAATTCCAGAAAGCAGAATCTACATTGTGGAAGATGGCCCAGAACGAGGGTTTCTACGATGAGATGAGAGTACTGAATAAAAACCTTGAGAAGGCGCCTGATGCTTCGTTGGAGAAAATCGCACGTTCAAGTGTTTTGTACAAGCTAACGCCAATGCTCGACGAACAAGGTGTTATGCGCATGCGTGGGCGAATGGAGAAGCCAGGGTTCATTCCATTCGATATGAAATTCCCTATCGTACTCCCACGCAGTCACAATGTAACGCGAAAGCTCATCCAATCTTACCACGAAAGGTTTGGGCACGCAAACAGAGAAACTGTTTTTAATGAACTTCGTCAAAGATTTCACATCACAAACCTCCGTACTACAATACGCCAAGTGATGCGAGAGTGTATGTGGTGCAGAGTTCACCGAAGCCAGCCCAGCGTTCCCTTGATGGGTCCGCTGCCGATCCAGCGGATTACTCCAAACTTACGTCCCTTCAGTTGCGTAGGTGTGGACTACCTGGGTCCGATAGAAGTGACGTCTGGCAGAAGGAAGGAAAAACGGTGGATAGCTGTTTTCACTTGTATGGCAATTCGAGCGATCCACCTCGAGGTCGTATTCAGCCTCACCACGCAGTCGTGTCTTATGGCAATTCGAAGGTTCATCGGTTACAGAGGAGCGCCAGATGAATTCTTCTCGGATAATGGCACGTACTTCAAAGGGGCGTGCAAAGAATTGATGAAACTGAAGCAGGAGATAAATCAAGAATGTGCTGAGCGGATTACAAGTGCTACTACGACCTGGAATTTCATTCCTCCCAGAACGCCGCACATGGGAGGCGTCTGGGAAAGGATGGTCCGCTCAGTAAAAGAAGCGATGAAGGTGTTAGACGACGGCAGAAAACTAAACGACGAGATATTGGTAACTACCATCGCAGCAGCTGAGGATATTATTAACACTCGTCCGCTGACGTACATACCTCAAGAACTGGCAAACGAAGGATCGTTAACTCCGAACCATTTTCTTCGGGGAACATGTGCCGGTGGTGACATGAAGCTGGAAGAATGTATGGACCACGCGGGAGCCTTGCGTGACATGTACAAACGGTCGTTATTTCTTGCTGATGAAATGTGGAAGCGCTGGTATCAAGAGTACCTCCCAACGATTAACAAAAGAACCAAATGGTTTGAGGAGAGGAAGCCTGTAAAAACCGGTGACCTGGTGTTCGTGGTGGATGGATCAAACCGGAAATGTTGGGTCCGTGGAATCATCGAGGATGTGATACCAGGTTCGGATGGAAGAATTCGACAAGTGAACGTGAAAACTTCTAAGGGGGTGTTTCGCAGATCGGTGGCGAATCTGGCGGTACTGGAAATCAGTGACGGTAAATCCGGATCGTCCAAGGAACCTGTACCGATGTTACGGGCGGGGGAAGTGTCAGCACCGCTGGGCAACCGATCAACTGTGGGATTGGAGCCGTCAGACTTGGGTTAAAAAGGAAAACAAAAACAAATTTACATTATTACTGGAAACGTGGAAAAATTTATTCAATCGTAATCTTTGAAATTGCTATAATTTTTTATGAATTCTGCTGTTTAGCTGCTTGAATTTATATCCGCTTAGGGCATTTAACCTGTAAGTAGAGAAGAAGGATAATTTAATATGAGTTAACATGAATTAAAAATTGTAAAACTTACCTTAGATTCGTTCGAGGTTAGCAGCATCCAAAGGAGTACGGCTGTCGTCCGTCCGAGAAACCGTGTCCTTCATAAGCTAGTCCATAAATAGCTAGCGCTGAGGCAGAATTGTGTAGTGAAGAAAGAGAGCTGAAACTAATCTTTTTTGAGCTGAGCAAATAAAACTCTGCTACAAGAAATTAGTGCCTTTCTCTGTCCGTGCTCGAACACCCTCCATTATTTGTTAATTTCTCCTGCTTTTCGTTCTTTGACCTATCTTTTTAACAATTCAAGGTTTAAAATTACGACGAGATAAAAATTTGGTGTGAAAGGGCGAATTGTGGAAAGTTGAAGTTTGTTAAAGTTTTTCTGTAGTATTTAATTTTTGAGTTTGTGTGAATGACAGAGTAAAGTTGATTCATAAAAGAATAAGATTTCATTTGATATGACGATTTTTGAAATCGACTCAATGGTTGTAAAGTTATGACGTTTTGTAAGTTATGTAAAGTTATGACGTTTTGACGTAATCTTACTTACTTAATCAGCAAAAGGCCCTAGTGGCATAGCTGTACACAAAAGTTGTCTCCATTCACATGAATTTTATATTTTTTTCCAATTCTTAACTTTCAAACCAACATATCATATCTTTCCATTATCCGCAAACATGCCAAGCAGTAATTTAAAAAAAACAAACTCATAAACGACAAAAAGAGTCTTAGATTGTATATTTTTTATATATTTTTCACAGTTTTACAGTACCATTTGCTTATTGGCGTTTTTTTAGTTGGAGTGCCTTTTAATTGGCGGTTCACCAGTTGGAGCACTCGCCAATCAAAAAGCAATCATCTGTCATAATTGTATGTCAGTTTTACTATGTTGTTCCAATGCCATTTTTATTGAAGGGTATTTGAACGTTAAACTCAAAAAATGAAGGCACAGTATAAAAGTATTTAGTTTTGCAGTTTGTTTGACAAATGTATTCGTTTGAAAACATTTATGAATATATATATACATATATAAAGTGAATTATATCACATCCACTATTCAAGGAAGTTAATGATATTTTCTAGTATCAATCCAAATGCAGTAATTCTAATTATTATTATGGCCGCACTAAAAGACATGAAAAACAACAAGAAAAACGCGAACTTTGAAATTTGTGAACTATTGCAGTATTACTTCAGCCATTCCATGCCAAACTGATATATTGGTTTTCAGATTTTTGGAAAATTGGTACCTTGTTTTCGTTATTTTTTTGGGTGATTCGATTTTTTCACTTTTTCCCAAAATGACTTTTATCAAAAACTCATAACTTTTGAACCACTAAGCCGATTCAGATGATCGATACATCAAATTGAAGTAAATTAGCTAGTCTTTTTGGAAAAATATCATACTTCCAAGAAGTTTGAATTTTGTTTTCGTAATTCTTGATTGTATCCGTTTTTGTAGTTTACATGGTTTCGGGACCAACGGCGCTATATTTTTCTATATATATATTTTCTATATTATTCTATATATTTTTTTGAAAACTGAGGATTTTTTTACACATTTATATTTTTTACTCAAAATTAGATATATTCTTTTATCTTTTTTGAGTTATAATTTTTTAGAGTTAACCGATAGTTCGGAATATTAATTTCTTCCCCTTTTTCCTATTTTAAAAAATTCATAACATTTGAACTGCTAGAGCGATTCTGATGATCGATATATCAAATTAAAGCCAACAATTCAGAGTTGTTCGAGAAATAATAAAACGAAAAATAAATTTTGGAAAAATATTGCACTTGCGTAAAAGATATTTTTGTTTTCGTGATTAATAATTGCATCTGTTTTTCATAAATAAAAAACAATTTTTTTTGCACGTGTGAAATTATTGACTTAAATTAACTATGTCGATTATATGAATCGATTCAGTAGATAAAAGTTGTGAATTTTTAAAAAACGTCATTTTTGGAAAAAGGAGAAAAATGGTTTTTTGAACCATCGGGGTTAATTTTGAAAAATCATAATTTAAAAACGAAGAACACATTTTTGGATATGTTATCTAAAAAATCCTCAGCTTTCGAGAAAAAATATAAAAAACATAGCGCCCTTGAATGAAAACTATAAAGAACAATAATCAAGAAAACAAAATTATTTTTTTTGCAAGTATAGTATTTAAAAACAAACTGGCTAACTGGCCAATTTGATATGTCGATCATCTGAATCGGTGAATCTAAAAAAAAATAATTTTGGAAAAAAGGAGAAAACTAGATTTTTCGAACCACCCTAAAATGGAATGGGATCTAATATTTAACGAAAAGGAACAAAACTACCAATTTACACGAAAATCTGAGAACCATTATGTCAGTTTGGCATGGAATCTATATATAATAGTAAAAAATATAGTTTGGTGTTAATTTCCCCTGCAACTAAAAAACTGATTACTAGAAACTAATTGACGTTAACGTTTTATTACCTTGTAAATTCTAGATACAATACCAACAGAGGGTATTTAAAAAAATAAAAATAGTTTTTTATGGGATGTGTTCAAAACTGAAAAAAAAATATTCAGAAATCATATTTTTATGTTGTTTTTTAAGCGCACCTACATTATTTAGTCGTATAATTATTGTATCATTCAATTTATTCCGATGAGAATGCTTTAAAATATTTCAACTGATGCTCTTACCACATTTTAATTTTTTTTATTCAATGTTCAGTTTCTATGGCGAAGCTTCATTCGTAAATTACACATTTGTCATCATTGGTGGAATACGATGATAAATGTTGTTATTAATAGCACAGCAAGTTATGATTACAATACAAATTACAATGGATTTATTTTGATAATGCATTATACATAAACCGATAAAAATGCATTATAATATCTATCCACAGCGTTTTAGCGTCTATATGTATATTTTATTCAATTTCAGTTCGTAATTTCTATCCCATTCGCCGTGTTTATCATTATGATGCTAACATTAATAACATTATATACGAACCTCCCACCTTATATATGATGTCTTCCACCCTTTTAGAGACATCTTAACATTATGTTAAATTTTTAGAGCGTAAACTATCTGTCAATTTTTTCACTGTTTACATTTTCTTGCCAAAATCGTTGCCCCTTTTTTCTCTCAAGTTCCACTTCTCTTCTCTGCCTACACTGTCATTCGTCGCAAGGCTATTATATTGACAGGTTTCTCTAACCGAGGGACAAGACCCTACAAGTAGCACCTTGAGTCCAAGCAGGCAGGCACAGGGTTGCCAATAATATTTTTCAAAAAACTGGAAGATTGATCTTAAAAAAACTGGAAGAAAACTGAATCCTGTGAAATCGTGTTATTTTAAGAATTTCGGCTTTGATTTATCTAAAATCATTTTTTTTACTTATTCCAATTCTTAAGAAATAGTTTTTTCTTTCAAAGCGAATGTAGCTCATAAAATAGCGAAATAAACTTTCAATTACCCATTCGAGCAGATCAAAATAAAGTTTCCCACCACCCGAACATTACTGTCAAACAATATTTGAGGATCTTTTCTTCTAGAACCTCTAGAAAATATGGTTTATTTTAATAAAACTTGAAATATCTCATATTTATTGCCAGAACAGAGGATCCAAAACCCCTAAGGAGAACGGAACATATCTTCGGGTTCCTAGAGGAGTTCTCTCGGCTTCTCAGGTTTCCAAAAGATAACTTTCCCCTTCGAGATTGGAGTTCGATACATCGCCGGTCCGATTAGCTCTGAAGTTCTACCGGTTATCTTTCCAGGTTTCCCAATAATAACTCTCCGCCGTCACGAATGGAGTTCTATAAAGTGTATAAGCTACGAATAACATAAGATATCGGCGGGATGATTAATTTTAGAGGAGTTCTCTCAGATTTTCCACAGTTGACTTTTCATCGTTGCGATTGGATTTTGATTGAAAAAGATGCGATAGATAGTATAGCCGGTCCAATTAATTGTACAGGTTTTCCTTATAAGGTTATCTAAAAATAATCTTTCCCGCCATGTTATGACAAATGAAATTTTCGGATTTTCATTTCGTCGAATGGTCGATTGATGTTAACGAATGTAAACGGAAGGAAGATTGCTTGGTTATTTACATTCATATCAATTAAAGTCAATGGAACATTGGAGGTCCTATGAACTTCTGAGCTTCAGAAGGATTTGGAGGACCTATAACGTCTGACGTTTATACAAATTTAAAGCCGGCATAGCACGCGGGCTCTGTGAACCATTTTGGGTAAGATTTATTGTTATGAACACTGCACCAGTCGTGGTTGAAATGGTAGATCAATTAGTCTGAACTTCAAAACGTTTTGGAGGACCTAGAACATATAATATTTATATAAACTCAAAGACATTGTAGCACGTTGCTGCTTGGGTAGGCACCATACGCACAGTGCGCTAATCGTATTGAAATTCAGATTAAACTTTCGAATTCTGGAGAAAAATATCTTTGAGAGTGTGTAGGAAAAGAAAGATCGATCCAAGGTAAATACATCTTGGATCGTTCGAAAGAAAAATATCAACAAATAAAATTGGTCGAGGAATAAGAAGAGTGAGAGAGGGATAATTTTTATACATCGTAAATTTATTTAACAAAAACTTTGTAAAATGATGCAATCATATGAAAAAGCTGGATAAAAATGGACGATATTTAAAAAAACTGGAAGTTTCTAGGGTTTAACTGTTTGACTGGATCGAGGAAAAAAACTGGAAGAATCCAGTTTAAACTGGAACATTGGCAACGCTGGGCAGGCAGGTATTGAATTAAAGAGACTTTAAACTCTGAGAGTTCATTCGTCTCTCCCGCTCTCTTCTATACGATGCGAGTTGAGCTACAAATATAATGAAAAGAATGTAAAAGAGGTCGGGTTTACATTCCATTCTCTTATGGTATATAATATCACGATTCTTTTGCTTTCGTTCATTTCTACCTCTACTCTCGCACCGTGAGGACTCGTTTCATCGGGACCAAGCAGACAGCGTAAATCTACCGGTGGTAAGGCACCTCAAAAGCAGCTCGGAAAAGCGCGCCAGCCACAGGAGGTGTGAAGAAGCCACATCGCTACATACCGGGAACCGTCTCCTTGCGTGAATTGCTGATACGCAAGCTACCTTTGCAGCGTTTGGTTCGTGGAATTGTCCAGGACTTCAAAACCGACTTGCGCTTTCAAAGTTCCGCGGTTATGGCACTGCAGGAGGCCTATTCGAAGATACAAATTTGTGTGCTATCCACGAAAAACGCGTCACATCCTGCCCGAGGACATCCAGCTGGTCCGTCGTATTCGAGGAACGTGCTATTACCATAGCATACAATCAACGGCCCTTTTCAGGGATACCAAATTTATGGATTAGAGTTCAGAAAAGTTTTTGCAGGCCGAACTGAAAGAAGCATTTAGCGAAAATGGTGGTGTCGATGATAATTCGATACCGATGGGCGCTATTAACTATGGAGTCCGGATTTGGTAATGACGAATACGAAATATATGACAGTGGATATTTCATCATATCGAAGAAATCACTTTGATGAAAACTGCCTTATAAAACTCTTTGTGTATGAATGCCGCAATCGATAGTCAACTCTAATTTGCGCTGGGTATTATTTCCTCGGAGGACTCGATTCCTCCTTTGAGCATTAATAATCTCTTTCTGTCAAAACGAAGTGGTATGATAATCACATTATTCGAAAGAAAAAATGCAGAAGTTTTCTGCCAATCTCCTTTCAACCTCCAACATCTCTTTCTCCCGTTTCTCCTCTGCAGTCGGACCTAACGGAGCATTTAGCGAAATCCAAGGTATCGATGATAATTCGATACCGATGGGTGCCATTGACTATGTATTTAATAGTGAAGAACACGATATGATATGGTGTAGTGAATATTATCGAAGTGGATATTATATTACATATCAACATTTGTTTACGAATGCTGCAATCGACCGTCATTATTGAGAAGTTGGAATTGTTGGGAACACACATTCCTGCTTGCCGCCCGGCGATAGAATGAGGCCAAGTAGGTAAGGTAAGGTATTGTATTATAGAGACTTTAAACTTTTTCAGTTCATTCGTCTCTAGCCTTGAGGTAGGCTCTTGGAAATTTTACTCTACTTTTCGCCCGTTCCTGTGGTTGTTTGTAATGTATAGCTGTTTGCTGGGGGATCGCAGATAAAATGTATGGAAAAGTAGGGGTTTCTTTCTTCCAATTTTTCATCAATTTGAACTTTATATGAGCTGAAAAATCGCAATGTATCGCATATAAACAATTGCTGAGAATATTTCCTATTAATGTGTGCCTTTGGAACCAAAATCCATTCATTAATTGAGGAGGTATTAACGTTCAAGAACTGAACACTTTTTTACAACGAAATATTGAAATGGGCCCCAATATTGAAAGGTTAGACGGCCTACGTCAAAAATGTTTCTGGGTCGATTAGAAAATCAATCAATGAACAGTTCTGCGATTGGACTCATATATATATATATATATATATATATATATATATATATATATATATATATATATATATATATATATATATATATATATATATATATATATATATATATATATATATATATATATATATATATATATATATATATATATAAATGAATATAAATGAATTTTTGTCTGTCTGTCTGATTCTTATGAACTCGGAAACTACTGAACCGATCGACATGAAAATTAGTATAAAGGTGTGTTTAGGATCGGGGAAGGTTCTTATGATAGTTCGAGACCCCTCCCCCCTCTCGTAGGGGAGGCTGCCATACAAATGAAACACAAATTTCTACATTACTCGAGAATTAATCAAGCAAATAAAATGGAATTTGGCATATGGAGGTTTAATGGTGGTTTGACACTCCTTTCCCTTCTCTAAACAGGGGGAAGGTTGCCGCACAACTCGAGAACTAATTAAACAAATGGAATCAAACTTGGCATGTTTGCGATAAAAATGGATTTTAATTAGAATTAGGATTAGAAAGTAATTGTCCGATTTAGGGCTGAACAGTTCTGCGATTGGACCTATGAACGTGTGCTTAATAAGAAAACGTGGATGTGATAACGAAAAAAAAACTTTGGGCGGTACGAAGTTTGCCGGGTCAGCTAGTCTCTTAATAAAAATAAAATCAAAATTTTCAGTATTGTTAGTACTTCAATTCTTGATTAAAAGTGTGCACTTTCTGTATTTTTTTATCAATCGAAAAAGAAGTAAAACAATTGAACGGATCAGCGTTATGGGGATACATTTGGCCCAATGTATCCCCAATACCGCATTGAACGGAGCGGTATTGGGGATACATTGGGCCAAAAAAAAACTTCTAAAAAAAGTGCGAACATAGCAGTTTGCAAAAGTACAGTAGATTTTCAAAAACACTGCACAAACCCGGTTTCGGGTACTTTTTCTAAAATCGATGTAGAAAATTTGGATAAATTTGTTCACGTCAAAGAAATAATTTTCACTTGTATTATATTTTTCCTTTTCGAAACTGCTTTTCAATTTTCTGTGCGATTATTGTTTCATCAAAGATTTATTATCAAAGATGAGAGGATAATTTTTCATTCAATCAAGAATATATTGGTATTAAAAGTGCTACTGGATAATTGTAGAAATCGAATGTATACTAAATAATTAGATTAGTTAGATTTGTTATCAACTTGTTAAAGAATATTTATATTTACTTACTTTTTTCCTAACTTTAGTAAAAAACGTTGAAAATAATAATAAAAATTTAGTTTTAATTTAAAATTATTTAGCTTATTGAAAAATTTAAAAAATATATTTCACCGATTTCGTACTTTATTTCTTCATGGAAAAATTGAAAATTTTGTGTGGTCGAATACATTTCACTTATTCAGCGGGTTAACAAATGCACACGTCGATCTGCTTATATATATATAGCGACATATAGCGTCGTATTTTCGAGAGTTATTTGTTAGAAAAACTTTATTATAATACTTCCACCGGGTAACTCAACCGAGATTTACTACATCTCACAGCAATAAAAATAATCGATCGCTCTCCCTACCCTTCCGGTGCCTTCTACCCAGTAGAAGTCTGCGTCGTTGGGGGAAATAAACCACTTCTTTCACGCGAGAAAAATACATAGAATCATTTATGTTTCTATATTAAACATTCATTCGCCCGTCCCCGGTGTCACGACTTGATTATTTTGCCATAACTTGTGCGCGATATGAAGTTGGCATTTCCAACGCAACATGCTCTCGATATAATCCCTCGTCGGCAGAGGAATTCATGCTTGTTTTTCCACCCAATACACTCTGGAGATGCAGAGTTGGCTCAGCATTCTCCCAACCGCCTCCAAAACGAAGACGACAGCACAAAAAGCGCGAATCGAATCGAAACCGCGCTGATATAATTCATTTTTATATGCGAAACTGCGAAACGAAGCCCTCGCGCGTCCTCTCTTGATTCCAGCTGCCACCACTCGAGTGTGCCTCTCTCGAGGGAAATTGATTAATTTTGTATGTCGAATGCAAATTTCACCCGTTTTCGGCGCCACTTATCGCCGAGATAAAGCGAATCGATGATGATTGATGAATAATTGAGCGCCTCCATGTGTGTGTGTGCGTGTGTATGTGTCTGTTAGAGATACTAAATTTGTGGTTACGAATTGATAGGAAATGAAATAACAGTCGTTTCATTACCCAACAAAATATATTAACCCCAACCGTGTTGGCAGTTGACAAGGCCAAGCAACATTGTAACTCGAAGGAGAACAGAAATTCCAGCTTCGCAATAATGCCACTCATGTCACATTCCGCTGCCGCAGGCCTTAAAGATAGACACTTCATTGGGCCAAATGGTTTAGGAGGACTTTGTTGGTTTGCACGTTCCAAACACGGCCGTGGAAGATAAAATTCCAAGACGTGGAAGTAGAGGTCCCATGTATTCCTTCCGCCTCCTTCTCCTGCTCCCAATAATCGAGTGAAAACAGAAAAAAATCCAAAGCCACACATTCCTGCCGAAACCCACACCCAAAGTTCACACATACCTGTGTGCGAATTGCGATTCTTTACTTTTTGTGTGTGTAAAGATCATAAAAAAGGTCGACAATAAATAATAGGCCAAATCCACTCCGAAAAGGGAAGTTGCTGAAACGTGAAAACTGTACACACAGAGAGCGCTACAATCCAGCCACTCCGGGCGTAATCCGAGCAAAAATCTCGTTACGGAAAAGTCAACTGCGAATTAATAAATAAACGCGACGAATTTGGAATTCATCAATCATTGCGAAGGGGCGATTGGGCGTTTTTTCGTGTGGCCAATCGTTCTCGATTGCGTGGGCGATTTTTACGCAAACACATACATACATATTGGTCGTCATTGGAGTTCTGGGTTTTTTCCTGGAGACCACATAGTAATCGTGCAGGTATGCTTGAAATTCGTTGAAAAGTGGGATTGATTGTTTGGAGCACTTGAGACCAGAACCATATCCACATGACTGCGTTTGGGAAGGAGCTCAATCACTTTGGATTTCCCAAATTGAAGCGAATTATTTATTGCAATGCTGAAAGGATGTGATGGATTAGTGGGATTGTTTTCGGCTGGAACGAAAGAAAAATGAACACGAACAACAATTTGGATTCGCAGAAGTTTACATTCGGGCGAAGGAGCGATTGTGTTTCGACTATACAGGAGGATTACGATTTGACGTCGTTCGAAGAAACTTTTAGAGACGTTGATTTTTTCGTTTTGTTGCAAAAAAGGGGAGCGACATCCGATTGAATCTGCCTGCTATATTTGACTGTTCTAAAAGAATCAGCTTATTCGTGCAAGCATGTGCTCCGCGAATGAAATCACATTTTTGTCCTGAACTAGGGCTTTCAAATATGTTCAAACATTATCAATCTATTTCATAGTTGTTTTACTGACATGCATATCAATCAGAAACGATGCATTCGGTAACATGTGTTTTTAAAAAAATAATGTAGTGATATGATTGTTTCAATGAAAACGAAAACTTCTATTCAAAGTTTATGGTCATAAAATTTCAAATGAAAAATCCTGGGGCTATCACCCGGGAATATCACTGAGAAAATAAAATTTTATAGGTCATCGTTCCTCTGCCGACGAGGGATTATTAGTGCACCCGTGGCCGAGTGGTTAGCGTCTCACATTATTAGCCGGGTGCTCGGGTTCGATTCGCGTTCTGGTCGGGGGATTTTTCGTCAGAGAAATTTCCTTCGACTTGCTGCACTGTGGTCACGCGTATTCTAGAGCTTGCCCTTCGGAATACATTCAAGGCGTGTTATTTGGCTTAAGAAATCTCAACTAAGTATTCAGCAATTCCAAATGAAATCGTCCTAAGAATGCAGATTATAAAAACTTGTATTTTTGATTCCAATAAAAGTGTGTATTCCGTTTGGGTTGGAGGAAATATGAGTTTTTCACATCTATTGGGAATTTTTGAAAAGGGCGTATCTATTTTAGTAAGAGAAATCTTTGATTATTTTCTATCTCAAAAACTATGAGTCGTAGCGAAATAGTGTCGTAGTTATAGAGTTATAGAGTATTGATGGTTGAATATGAAAAAAATTTACACTGAGAAAAAAAAATTAGTACTCTTTTTTTTTTTTATTTACAAAATAAAAATTCAATTTGCAATATCCAAAATACATATTTTATAATTTTTTTTAAATTTTTTCATACAAAATAGAAGTCATGCAGAAAATTTAAAAAATGGGCCCAAGATGGTAAAACTATTTTTGACGAAATTTGTGGAACATCGAATTTTTCGGAATTTTCGAAACTTCCAATTTTTGTATGTTAACAATCATTTATAGCCACAAACTATGAATCCTGATGTGATTTGAAACAAAAAAGGTTATTATCAATCTCCTTCTAAATGTAGCCATTCTCGAAATATTTCAAAAAATATTTCTAATTTATTGTTTTTTTTTTTATAAAAAAAATCCCTTTTAATATGTTTGTCGTGTTATACCGTCATGTTCATGAAATTTTATGAATTTGCTTATAATTTCCAACAACTTTTCCAAATACATCATTATGGTTCATTTTTTGACTCAAGCGTAACTTTTGAAAAGGGCGTATCGATTTGAGTAAGAGAAATCTTTGATAATTCATATCTCAAAAAATATGAGTCGTACCGAAATAGTGTGTTAGAAAGAGTTATAGAGTACTGTTGGCTTAATTTGAAAAAAATATACACTGAGAGGAAAAATTAGTACTCTTTTTTTTATTTACAAAATAAAACTTTAATTTGCGATATAAAAAAATATGTATTTTTCAAATATTTTTTTTCAATTTTTCATATAAAATAGAAGTCATGTAGAACATTTGAAAAATGGGCCCGCGATGGTAAAACTATTTTTGACAAACTTTGTGAAACATCGAATTTTTAGGAATTTTCGAAACTTCGAGTTTTTGTATGTTAGCAGTCATTTTTAATCACAAATTATGAATTCTGATGTGATTTAAAACAAAAAAGGTTATTATCAATCTTCTTTAAATGCAACCATTCTCGAGTTAAGATATGATAATTTATAATCTTTTTATAGTAAATAATCTCTTTCAATATGTTTGTCGTGTTATACCATCATGTTCATGAAATTTTATGAATTTTATTATAATTTCCAACTATTTTTTTGATTGATTGAAGTTTGTATTAAGATAAAAAAGATTTTTTAGTTTCGCTACTTAAT
Organism: Toxorhynchites rutilus septentrionalis; assembly: GCF_029784135.1. Taxonomy (NCBI): domain Eukaryota; kingdom Metazoa; phylum Arthropoda; class Insecta; order Diptera; family Culicidae; genus Toxorhynchites; species Toxorhynchites rutilus. The sequence goes on from NC_073745.1 coordinate 115,686,217, forward strand.
ACAATATTTTTACCATCTTGGGCCCATTTTTTAAATTTTCTACATGACTTCTATTTTATATGAAAAAATTTAAAAAAATATAAAAAATACATATTTTTTGATATCGCTAATTAAAATTTTATTTTGTAGATAAAAAAAAGTACTAATTTTTCTTCTCAGTGTATATTTTTTTCAAATTAAGCCAACTGTACTTTATAACTCTTTCTAACACACTATATCGGTACGACTCATATTTTTTGAGATATAAATTATCAAAGATTTCTCTTACTCAAATCGATACGCCCTTTTCAAAAGTTACGCTTGAGTCAAAAAATTCCCAATTGCTGTGGAAAACTCATATTTCCTCTAACCAAAACGGAATAAACACTTTCATTCGAACCGAAAATACTCATGTTTTGTCATTTGTCGATTTCATTTGGAATTACTCTATTAATAAATGACGCTAGTTGATGCATACGTTGAGATGGCAAAAGTTCCACAGAGAACGTTAACGCCATTCAAGAAGAAGAAGGTCATCGTTTAGAAAGGCTCTTTTCAATTGATCTCTACTTTTCAAATCACGTCTGATTGTTCGACAGGTTTTGATTCATTTCAAACGACGGAAAATTAATGACCGTTATCAATAAAGAATTTTTAACAATTTCTCAAACACTGAGTTATTTTTTTTATGTTCAAAGTAACAATTCATAACGACAAATAATTCTCTAACGCTATGAACAGCAGCTTGTAGGAAGTATTCGATGGAATGGCAGATATCATCTGCATTATTGATGATTTGGAGACACCAGGCAGCTTTCTTTGAAGGAACAATAATATGTGCTTATACAGCTATTTCATGCCAATCCGATATAGTCGTTCTCAGATTTTCGTGAAAGTGGTAGTTTTGAATTATAATTTTTGGAAGTTAACCGATGGTCTGAAAAATCATTTTTTACAATTTTTCAAAAAATTACGTTGTTCAAAAATTCATAACTTTTGAACTATTGGACCGATTTAGATAATCGACAAATGAAATTGATGTCAAAGTCTTCTTTGAAAAAATATTACACTTGCAAAAATAGAGTTTTATTCGCATAGATTTAGTCTAGTCGCACGAAGACTAAACACATGTTAACATTGAAAAATCATCAAAAAATTAAAAAAAACTGCGCCCTTGGTCCCGATACCATATAAACTATAAGGAACCGATACAATCAATAACCACTAAAACAAAATCCTTTTTTTCTCAAGTGTAATATTTTTTTTTCAAAGAAGTCTAGCCAAGAAGTAATTGGTTTCAATTTGATATGACCGATCTGAATAAGTCTAGTAGTTCAAAAGTTATGAAATTCTGAGAATAGGAACAAAAAAACAAAAATGATATTTCGAACTATCGGTTAACATTGAAAAATCATTACTTGTAAAATAAAAAGAACAAATCTATGATTTTGAGATATTTTATGCAAAAAGTGCAGCTTTCAAGAAAAAATATAAAAATATATAGCGCCCTTGGTCTGAAAGCATGTGAGCTATAATTTTGTTTTGCAAATGTGACGTATTTTTTTTTCAAATAAAACGAGATAACTGACTTTAATTAGATATGTCGATCATCGGAATCGGCTTATTGGTTCAAAAGTTAAGAGTTTTTGAAAAAAAGTTATTTTTGTAAAAAATGGAAAAAAACTTTTTTTTGGATCACCCTATAATGCGGGGCTAATATTTTGCGATTAGGAACAAAACTACCCTACTAATAAAACTACTTTTGATGAAAATCTGAGAACCATGGTTTGGCATGAAATGGTTGTAAATTCGGATTAGAATACCGAATTAGCGTATCTATTTATATAAATAAAAATGTAAGACAAAATCTGTTGGTAAGCGGAAAACCCGAAGAAGGGATGGTCCGATTTTAGCCTTCTTTATTTTGTTGTATTCGTCTCTTCCCGTAGATCAATATAGTGGAGAGAAAATCCGGAAAATTTTCGGAAAACTCTGAAGGAAGGTCGGAAAATTCGGAAAATTGAATTCCCACATGTTCGAAAATTACATCATAATAAGCGTTGTTAGTCCATTCGATATTTGTGCTACCGAAACTGATCTTTGTTCGTAAGTGGAAATGGATTTTCAGGCGAAATAACGCATTTCCATATCTTATATCTATATAAATAAAAATGTAAACCCAAATGTGTTGGTAAGCGCAAAACCCAAGGTAGGAATGGTTCAATTTGAGTCATCTATATTTCGTTGTATTCGTCTCTTCCCGTAGATCAATATAGAAAAATCGGAAAATTCGGGAAATTGATTTCCTATATGTTCTACAATTAGCTATGCGTTGTTAGTCCATTTGATGTTGGCGCTAACGAAATTGATTTTTGTTCGAAAGTGGAAAAGGATTTTCAGACGGAATAACGCATTCCTGTATCTTCTATCTATATAAATAAAACTAGAAGGCCAAATGTGTTGGTGTGCCCTAAACCCGAGGAAGGAGTGGTCCGATTTGAGCTGTCTATTACCAAATGCTTGATGAATCTTGAACGAGAATTTTGTCTGAAAATAATTTTATATTATAAGGACGATTTTTTGTAGAAGTACTAGACAATATATAGTAAAAGGAAATTGTAAAGGGTCAAAGGGTAATCAATCAATGAAGAGTTCAGTGATTGGACTCACTAACGTTCACTTAGTAAGAAAACGTGGATGTTTGAAAGTATTCAAATCAAAAAATCTATTTTGGGCGGGACGAAGTTCGTCGGGTCAGCTAGTTTTTAATACACTTGCAAATTACATTTTTACTTACAAACAATTTGTTTGCAGGAAAATGTTAACGAAGATTTATTAATTGAAACAAAAGTTTATTTCGTTCAGAATAGTTTCTTTCACATAATGATTAGCGTGAACAAGTTTTTTTTTGGAGAAAATGTAGAAATCACAATATTTGGTTATGCATAATAAAGGGTGTGTCACATCAAATTGCATCACGGAAAAAACGCTGTAGAAATTTAATTTTTAGGAATTATATCTTCAGCTTTCGCTTATAATCAGATAAGAGTGTATAGATCACGTTGGCCATGCTTCACTGTCAATTTTTCGTAACTTTGGAAAAATGTCGTCGAACGAAAAAGAGCGTCGTGAATTAATCCTGCGCACTCATTTCGAGAATCCGGAGTTGTCACATCGGGACATCGGTAAGATACTGGGAATCGTCCAATCCACGGTCAGCAGAGTACTAAAACGATACTTCGAGAACCTAACCATCGACCGGAAGGTGAAGAACGGCAAAAATGGATGCTCCGTCAGTGAAAAAGATCACAAGCGCGTAGTTAAGCAGTTTAGACGTGATCCGAGAAGTTCGGTCCAGGATGTCGCCAATAAGCTGAATTTGTCAAGTTCATTCGTCCAGTGGACCAAGCAGCGGGAGGGCCTGCGTACATACAAGGTTCAGAAGGCTCTTAACTGTGACGAAAAGCAAAACATGGTGGGGAAGACGCGAGCCCGGAAGCTGTACACCGAAATGCTGACGAAGCCGCATTGCCTGGTAATAGACGAAACCTACGTCAAAGCGGACTTTCGTCAGCTGCCGGGCCTGTTGTTCTTCTCCGCAGAGGATAAATTCAGCGTTCCGGAGAAGATTCGCAAGCAGAAACTATCCAAGTTTGCCAAAAAGTACATGGTGTGGCAAGCGATCTGCTCTTGCGGAAAGCGGAGCGCCCCCTTCGTGATGACCGGCTCGGTAAACGGGCAGGTTTACCTTAAGGAGTGCCTACAGAAGCGCTTACTACCAGTATTGAAGCAGCACGAGGGCCCGACCATCTTCTGGCCGGATCTCGCTTCGTGCCACTATTCAAAGGACGTGTTGGAGTGGTACGAAGCCAACGGGGTCACCTTCGTGCCAAAGGAAATGAACCCGCCCAACGCGCCGGAGCTTCGCCCAATAGAGAAATATTGGGCGATTATGAAGCAGGCCCTCCGGAAGAACCCAAAAGTTGTCAAATCGGAGGCGGACTTCAAGAGAAAATGGATTTCTGTTAAAAAAAAACTACAACCTGACGTTGTACAGAACCTTATGGACGGGGTAAAGAGGAAGGTGCGAGCATACGGGCTTGGGCTCGAAGTATGAATAAAAAGAAAATGCCAAAAGTTGTTTAATAGTTTTTATTTTACTGTCTAAAATTTTCAAAAGGATCGGTCTACTGGGCGAATTTCTACAGCGTTTTTTTCCGTGATGCAATTTGATGTGACACACCCTTTAATGTATTTCATTTCATATCAAATCTCAGAGCAATTCCATGCCAAATCGGCCGGCCGCTGTTTGGACTTCTTCGATTTTTTAGAAACTTGGTACTCATGATGGAAACTACCTAAAATCACTTTATAATATACGAGTAACGAGCGTGATATACTCAACTAAAAAAAACCCCGTGATATATTCGAAACAAATATTTTTAAATGAAAAATATTTTTTTACCTTCAATATGTATGATTTCAACATTTTTTTCCTGCAACATGCAAAACTTATAGAAAAACATTTATAACAAACAACACAATACAACACGAAATTATTGTTGCAGTGCAATTCTCATAACAATTTCTCATATCGTATGTAGCACTTCACCAACTTAATAGAAATTTGAACCCCTTCCTGTTGACCGATTGATCTGAAATTTTAAAAATACCTTTATCTCTGCAGTCATTATAAAACTGCGTATTTCATGATTTTACAAATCCAATATGGCGGCCGCTACGAAATGGCGGATTACATATTTTCTCAAAACCCCATCAATATCACTATGGGTATCAAATGAAAGGGCTTGATTAGTAGATAACACAGTTATCTATAAAAATGCAAATCCAAAATGGCTACTACCACAAAATGGCGGATTACATATTTTCTCAAATCAAACTCCATCAAAATGGGTATCAAGTGAAGGGGCTTGATCAGTAGATCACAGCTATTTATGGAAAGTTCAAATCCAAGATGGCCGCTGTGACAAGATACCCAATTACTAAACGGTTTCATTCAACTTTACCTGTTTGTATGTATGTTTGTATGTTCGATTGTCCCGCATTAATAAAAATTTGACCCCGTTCCTTTTGACTTATTGATCTGAAATTTGGAACAAACCTTTATATCTGCTGTCATTATAATACTGCGTATTACATTATCTTAAAAAATCCTATTAGATCGCCGCCAAAAAATGGCTGAATAGCTTGACTACATTATGAACAACATAAATTCAAAAAGGTGTATGTATTTTGTAATCGCCTCAATATCGGTATCGAATGAAATGGTTTGACTAATAAAATACAGTACATCTTCAAAATATTCCGAAGAAAATTAGGTAAGAAATACAAATTTAAAAAAAAGTTGAATGGTTTTATTGTAGAGAAGTATACTAATCATATCGAAAATGTACTAAAAACAAGGAAATAAAAAAGTAAAGAAAACTGATTTTAGTTGTACTAAAAGCTATAAATTAATTGGGCAAGTGGCAGTTGGTAGTTATCACATCCCTTCCTTCATTAATCTAGGGCAATGTTGAGACTAAAATAACTACTGCTGCTTGCCTAATTATTTTCTAGCTTTTAGTAAATTGAACCGTTTAACATAAAAAAGGTTTTTTTTACTCTTTTTTTTTCTTAAGGGGGTATTCTAGTCTAGAAATCTGAAAAAATCGAAATTTTTTTTTTACCATATTTCTGTAGTTTAGGCATTCAAGAATATACTCTAGAAAGGACTTAGTGATGTGGTATCTAACCTGTTACGGCCATCACAATGAACTTCAAACGCGTTTCTCTCGGAACTAGTTTTTTTTCTAACTGGCGTACACGATATCTCAAGTTCTACTGAACCGATTTATGTCAAATTTATATGAAAATAATCTGCATACATCTCTCTATCGCATGAACCAATAAAAAATTATAACTTTTTAATTTTACTATTTTTAAAAAATCGGTAAACGCAAAAAAATCGTTTTAAACAGCATTTTTGTTTTCAAACGGCCGCCATTTTGTTAAAACCCATGTTTTTGACTTGTCCGAGGTTCATGCCATAGCGACATCTTTACTGATTCAGAATCTGTTCGATTTTTTTGTTTCAGATAACCAGAAGGACTGGAATCGTGTACGCCATGGCACAACTTTTTTTTGAACACCCTCACTTCACCAGCATGTACCTATTCTAATTATGAATATTTTTTTTCCGTCCTATTTTTGTTTTATTGTTGAAAGATAGATAAACGAATAATGATATAATGGATAGTAAAAATATTCTTTGTTTTATTTTTACGGAATTCGAAAAAACGTCCGAAATTCGTGTCTCTACACTAGAATACCCCCTTAATGTCAGTTTCTGAGAATGAGAATAATAATTGCGCAATTCGGATACGTCCCTGTTTATTCCAAAAAGTTTTTTTTCTTAGACGCGTGTTTTTTCATCTGAAAAATGTTCACCGGACGGCGTAACAGTAAACCTGAAAGCGAGGGAAGTAGTAACGACGAAATAGTGCAATTTTTTGAAAGAAAGATCAATTATTTTAATTGCGTCCTTTTAAATAGTCAGTCGTTATTTAAATTGGTCAAATAATAACAAAAATTGTAATTTTAGGTAGTTTCTTTCATTTGGGTCGGGTCAGCAACCGGTTGATTTGGGGTGGAATCGCTCTATACGGGAGTTGTAAAAACAAAAGTAGTTGACCATTTTGAACTTGTATTTTTATGATCTAATGTGTTCTACTAGTCAGACCTTTTCATTTGATATCCATATTGATTGGTTTTTGAAAAAAAAACATATATCGTCATTTTGGATTGGCATTTTCACAAATAAGTATGTTCCACTAGTCAAGCCCTTTCGTTCGATACCCATATTGATGAATAGAAAAAAATGTCGCCATTTTGTGATGGCAGCCATTTCGAATTTGAATTTTTATAAATAACTGTGTTCTACTAGTCAAGCCATTTCATTCGATACCCATATTGATGGGGTTTTGATAAAATATGTAGTCCGCCATTTTGTAGCGGCCGCCATCTTGGATTTTCAAGACAATGTAATACGCAGTTTTATAACGACAGTAGAAATAAAGGCGTGTTCCAAATTTCAGCTGATTAAGGACATCATTTTTTGTTCGAACAGACGTAATACATGAAAATCCATTGTATTTTGATCTGGCAATAGCGAAGGCTGTGATGGCGTTGCTCATGATAGCGTCTCGCAAAAGAATGTACTCTTCATAAGAATCGCAGTCGCAGTTTCAATCTAAGTTGTTTTTTTACTCCCATCCTTTGTATCTCTATTTTTTTTATTGTCGTTCTGTGTGGATTGCATTCCAATGATGTTATCAGATCGTATATTTCAGATCATCTATTTTCGGTATCAGACCTGCTGTTTGCTTACAAGATTTGAAGATTTTGATTAATTTAAGGTATTTCCAGGACTCAAATAGCCAAGATACGACATACTTCAATGTTTTTCTACAGTGTCTTGCTCAGTGTTTCTGAGTATGACTGCCATTTCCAGTTTTTCGCGGTGGTTTATATTTTGAATTTCTTCCTGATTCATTGGTGGAACAGTAGGTATATAGGAAAAGAAAAAAGGAAAAATTTCATCCTAACATATTACAATTATCTATTAATAAAACGGACTTAGGTTGTAGTTTTATTTCGGACTAGAAACGCATCTCCGGAACAAAATGATTACAGAGTGACAAAATAGTTGCTATCCTATCCTAGGAAATTCCAGATAGTACAACATGGAGGGCTCTTCGATCTTCGAATTATTATCAATGACAGATTCTGGTTATTAGAAACTTAGGAAATTGACTGGAATTTTAACTGGTTTGAATCCTGCAACGGTTGTTCCCTCCAAATGGAACGTCAATGTAACGTTTTAATGCTTTGAAGAATAATATAAATTCGTTGCGATATATAACCAGGTCAAATATTGATTTTTAATTCTCCAAACTATCCTTTGCCCGAAAATCGGCCGATATTTTCACCAACATTTCAAGTTATGCGAATACCGAATCTCTTTTTAAAATGAAGGCATCACTGCACTTAAACGACGCAGGTACTACAAAATTAGGTGCAATTTTTTCAGTTTGTAAGCGAAGATTTTTAGAAGGAATTATATTATCCAGTTCTCGTTGTTTTAGAAACCACATGTATACAGCCATTTCTAGCTGACTGTATGTTTCTTCAAAATAAAATACAGATTTGTTTATTATCAATTACTTTGAATGCCAAAACAGTTTTACTTTCAGCAGTTTATTTTTTATTTATATATCAAAAAATTGTAACTGAAAATAATGTTCAGATGTCTGATTAAACGAACATCATCGACAAAATTGTTGGAAACGAGCTTTTTAGTTTCCCATAACATATTAAATGCACTTTTAGAAAATCTTCCTCAAAATTGAGTCTAATTTGAAAACTTTTATATATCGAAACAAATAGTGTATATTACGACAAAGGTATCGACATCATATAGAAATTCCACTATCATTTTTTGCACTATAAATAATTGGTTATATCTCGTGAACGGCTAGTCCGGCAGTTTTTCATGTAGAATCGCATGTAAATTCCATTTTTTTCACAAACTGTTGAAATTTCAGAATTTTTTAAGAACTCGTATCTTCATTTTGGTGAATTTACCACGTCACTCCTGTACGTCAAACTTTGTTAAATTGGAAGGGTTTTCCAATAAAAATATAGAGAGAGACACGTTTTTATAAAATAAAATTAACGTTAATAACTATTTTTGCTGCGAACGATTTTTAACGATTTGCGTACCAATCGAATCGGAAATTTTCTAAGATTTGTTTGATATGCTATACATTACAATCCCAAAGTCTGTATAAGGTTTGAATTGATGAAAATTGGAAGCATTCCCATTTCCCTATACATTTGTTCTGCCCATTTGTGTGCTTCTCCGAACAGAGCTGTCAATAACGGGTAACTTATGCAGCCGCTGGAATAGAAACAACGAAAGGGATGCATAGTAAGCAAGCTGTCGCTAGCGTATAAGTATTGCATCTCCTCTGAGGAAAATTTCCAGAATCTTTCTGTGCCCGAAACAAAAAAGGTCGTTTATTCTGCTTGTTTTGTTTGCTCGACCGAGAGCGGAGAAACGATCATTCTCGCGATGTTTCATTTTTTTCGCTGCAACTGTGTGCATCTATTAGACGCATGTTTGATGCTTTTTTAACATCGATGCACGGGAGATGCCTCTCGTTAAATACTCAGTGCAATGCGTGCAGTAGGGTGCCAATGAATGTATGGGAAAAAATCGACCCTAAAATTTCAAAAAGGTACCCCATAAAAATGTTCACCGCCTCGAAAAAACACCCTATGCCAAATATCAGCTCAATCGGACTTAAGGGAGAATCGAAAAATCACCCAATTCTGGTACTTCTCGATGATTAATGCAATTTTCAGACATTTGGCATCAAGCTTTTTTTTTGAAAATCTCGATTTTCGGTGATTTTTCGTTTTTCAAAAAAACTCAAATTTTAACGTTTGTGACATCAGTAAATGAAGTCCGAATGAGCTAATATTTTGTATAGGGTATATTATCGTGCAAATCAACATTTCGTAGCAAGTTCCGAATGAAAAATCGAAATATCTATTTTTATTGGCACCCAAAACCATACTTTTCGTTTCGTAGTACGAAAAAAAATAAGCCGAAATGCCGATTTTCGACAAACAAAAATTTCGAGATGACACAAGAACTCGACGTTTCATGCAGTTTTAAGACATTTGGCATCAAAATTTTTTTTCGAAAACCCCGATTTTCCTTACTCCCCCCTTGGGTGATTTTTCGATTTTCAAAAAACTCAAACTTTGACCGCTTTGCGCCACTCTCTCTTAAGCCCGATTGAGCTGATATTTGGCATAACATTGGTAACTTTTTGAAATTCGAGATGACCATTTTCATTGGCACCCTAGCGTGCAGTGATATAAAGAAACAAATTGCGACATATGACCAATTAATGTATTCATAGTCCATTTGATAGTTCATTTCCAACAACTTTGTCGAACATCATATTTTAATCAGACATCTGGATTTTCCGTTACGATTTTTTGAAAGAAAGATTAATGATTTTGAAAACGCCTTTTTAAAGAATCAGTCGTAATTTAAATTCGTCATATGATAATGAAAATTGTGATTTTAGGTAGCTTTCATCATACTACATGGGCAGGAAAGTCCCGGGATTTTTCAACAGATGGCGCCACTAAAAATGAACAAGATTCATTTGTAACTAGCTTTCGCTAGTTTCATGACATTTCGCTTATTTGTTCACAAACTACAGTTGTTCAAGTGTCACTACCTGAGAACTCGTTGAAATGGGAAAAATGGGCTGCACAAGCACCGCAAGTGCGCCTCGTTCTGGAAGATCAAAAGAGGCTACGAAACCAGAAATCGTGAAAAAAAAAAGTAAAAAAAGTGCATCGACTCGTTTTGAACGATCGCAAAGTGAAGTTACGCGCGTTAGCTGAGGCCGTAGGCATTAAAAAAAACGGGTGGGATACATTTTGCACGACATTTTGGACATGGAAAAGCTGATCGTCGACCAAAAACTGCGGCGCGTTGATGATTCAACAACCGGTTTGGCGTTCCCGGCTTCAATGTGATTGAACATAGTTATAATTCATATTATGTACAATAAGCTAAAAAAATATTGAGGAAAGTAGCAGATTATTTATGTAACTTGTAAAATACATTGAATTTTGATGCCTAAGAGCTTCCTGCATTGTTTCACAATAATGAAAGCAAAATCTATTAAGCAACCTAACCAGCCTGAAGTTATTCGCGGTGCAAAAAAAAGGCTACTCCTACTATCCGATTATGTAAGTAAAACTCTATAAGCATCTCAGGGTTTTCTTTTGGCAAAAGAAAAATAAAATAATCACACATTAAAGCAGATAAACCGAGAAACACGCAGACCAGCCAGCGAAAGAGGAAAGGCACACAGCAAGTGGTGGAACAAAAAATTGAACTGACCACTCATGGGAAAAAAGTGGTCTCATCTTCATCATCAATTTTCCGGCAATGGTTGAGATGGGATCTGCGGTTGGAGATAAAAATTCGATTAATAACTTTGGGCAAAAATAACATCCATCCGAGTGTATATGCATTATATATACATTCCAAGAAGCGAGATGTTGTTGCTCGGGCCTTGGCAGAAAATATGCTTCCATTGTTTCGGTGGAGAATGGGTCCTATTATCATGCCATCATCAGCCCAAACAAGCGGCGTAATGTATCCTTTGAATCATGCGAATCACTGGGCGTTTTCCCGTGCCTCAATCCCCGGACCCGGGTCACTGTGGGTTAATCAGATATTACACGTTACATGATTGGCTCAAATTTATGCAAGCAAATGAGAGGGATGCTAATGGTAGTGATTCATCCGAACCGAGGAGATGGATGGTGTCAGTTTTCTCTGGTTAGGCCTTGGAAATTGTGAACATTGTACCACAAAAAAGTTAACGCTGATAACGATGCGAATTTTCGGTAATTTTTATCCACCCACTTCTAGCCATTTCCGAGTGAACGTTCGCACGCTACAGTGGTCAATAACAATTAATTTAAACAAATTACAAAATGAATCACCGAGCTGACCCCAAACAGAATTGTATCCACATTTGCACGTTTTACTCGTTGCGTTACCACACCCGTCCAGGCCAGAACCTGGGCTGCGAACAACTGAATCAATGTTTCAGCATTGCCGTACCGAAGGCGCTGCCTATAAATAACCATTATCTGATGACAAATGAATAAATAATTGCAATTCGGGTCGATCCCACATACAGAGATTAATTGCATATTGGCACTTGCTCTCAGTTCTGTTGTATTCCATCAAATTGCTTCACAGCGAAAGTGTTTGTTCGATTATTACGCTCTCACCATCGAAGTGTATGTTCGAGGTAACATGTAATTTTTCCCGGAATCCTTCAATTAACCTGTAAAGGCCAAAGTGGATAATACCTTGAAATAACAAGGTGTGCGGCAGTGCCTTCGTCCTCTCAAGGATTCTTTTGTTTGCTCTAATTAGAGCCTTCATCAAAGCCTTTGATGAGTGGGATAAGACAAAAAACACTTCTGACACCTCTGCATCACTTTGATGATATTTTTATCCCTGTACTCAGAAGCACTTCATGTGCCGACTTTCACTGAGAATATGTATGCCTTCCGTGCCTATTAGAAGCATCCGGCATTGCATTAGTCTCCGGAAACGTGTGCCCTGAATTCTTATTTAATCATAGATCTGTCAGCCGGAGCCGGAAGATCCTGCACTCAAAACGAAGATGAACAAATGCGAACGAATCGTACCGCACAAGGCAAACCCAAAACAAAGGAATTCTTCAAGAGTGGAATTTTCAGAACATCAACGACCGAGAATACCCTAAAACTTCATTCCGGCAACTGTTTCTTTCTGCTTCCAACCTGCCTGACCACCCCCATCAGGGCAACATGAAAAATGAAGGTGGCAAGTATGTTCGTGTCATGTAGCGCACAAACCCTTGCGCTGCCTGGCGTTTGACATGGGACAGGAAAAGTTATCAAAAAGGCCACAGAAACCCCCCTCCCTTGCCCCAACTTCCACCCTGCACCGGATCACTTCCAACGCGCTACTCTTCACATTAGCACACAGCTCGTAATCACGTCCGGCCCCCAGAGCTCAAGTCTTCGTTCTTCATCGCCAGCCTCGTTCATCATTTGCCTCGGAGATAGCATGAAGAAGCCACTATGTCAAGACATCAAGATGCACTGTTCATACGCTTGGGTACAACGGTGACAACACGGCAAACAGCAAGCCCAACTTTAAGGCACACACTGAATCAGAACAAAAGAGATTAGTGTGGGAGGGGTGGGATTGCGAAAGTGAGACGATTCCGACACTCGAGGGAATATAAATAATAACGAAAAAGGTGGAATAAATTTACTCTTCCCATGACTGGATTTGCAAACAAACAACCGCCCGCTTTTTCTCCATCTTTGTCATCGTCTAGTTGTCATACGTGACTCGGAACGGAAGTCAGATTTTATTTGATACAAACAACAGCGGCTTCCGCGCGTACCTTCCGCTTCCCTCCACTGATTTGTTGGTCCGTTGGTTAGTGATGGGGTGAGATGTCCGACTAACCTAGGAAGATGTGTACGTGATGGTTTCAAAAGATTATTTCGGAGCATAGGCCTGAAATCCGAGAGCGAATGGAAGAAGATGATAAGGCTGGGTTTCTGGACTAAAATTAACCAGACATTTACAATGTAGACTATGACATGGTTCTTTTATAATTTGGACGCACCTCTTTTACTGTAGCGCTCCTACTGCTCAGTTCTGGAATGATTTGACAACCTGATGTCTGAAAAGTTGTCATCATTCTGTGGTCAATGTTTTGTTTGGATTACAACTTCAATTCTTTAACAAAATCAACAGGGTATACCAGGTGTTGAAACAGTCAATTTTCGGAAGAACCTCAACATATTGTTGTTCGAAGTAACCTCCATTTGTTCCTACACATCCCTCAGGCAAATAGTAAATGATTTTTGACGTAAAACTACGTCTTTCATTAGAGGGCCAAACCAAAAAACAGATCACCTTTTTATGAAATAAAGTTAACGTTAATAACTATTTTTGCCGCGAACCGAGTTTGACGATTTACATACCAATCGAATCGGAAAACCCCTAAGATTTGTTTGTTATGCTATATATTACAATCCCCTGGTGCGTAAACGGTTTAAATTGATGAAAACTAGAAGCGTTTCCATTTTCCCATACATTTGTTCATTTGCACATTTGTGAGCTTTCCTACCCATGCCGTTGTGTAGAGGGTGAATGTGATCCTCTTATTACATCCAATGTATTTCGCTTGCAATGCTTTTATACATACCGTGCCTATGCGACGCATCCCTGCCGCCCATATTTCACCCGCTTTGCGGTTGACTTCAACCCTGCATCGCCCAACCCAACCACGCAGCACGGGCTCTTGGCCTCGGGCATTTTGTCAGCGGTGAGGGCAAGACGTGTGCTCTGCGGCCAAAGCATAAAGCATCTCCGAAATGGCTGGTCTATTTTGGTGGCTGAAATCGCACATTGGCGATCCTGCCAGGAGCTGGAATTTTCTGGCAATATAACTACTTGTGTTCGTCGCAGCTAATTAACCGTTTTGCTGATTATTTTAGTGCGGTGTGGAGTGAAAAGGCAACAAAAAATCGAAAAAAAACAAATACGTGGAAGTGAGAAAAACATGGCTGTCGTCCCATCATTGTGATTTTTGTGTTATCGCCGGTAGCTGGAAAGATGGTTGAACACGAGTGATTTCTTTTCTCACGTTTCGTTAGTTTGTTGAAAGAGGAGAAAATGTGTAGTGATGTGCGTTTCTTGCTTGAAATGTGATGTACATTGTTGATAGAACGGATCGGAATCGTATTCATTAAAAGTGCCATTGTGATTTTTGTGTTATCACTAGTAGCTAGAAAGATGGTTGAACACGACTATTTTCTCACATTTCGTTTTTTTTTGAATGAGGGGAAAATCTGTAGTGATGTGCATTTTTTGCTTGAAATGTGTAATGACGTACAGTGTTGATGGAACGGATCGTAATCGTGTTCATTAAAAGCGGATCGTGCCGACCGCGCTAGATTCAAATAAAAGCGGATCGTGACGACCGCGCTAGGTGTTATTCAAAGCGGATCGTGACGACCGCGCTAGATTCAATTAAAAGCGGATCGTGACGACCGCAGTATTTATAGCGGATCGAGACGACCGCAGAGTTTGTAACGGATCGAGACGACCGTGCTTTGAATATTTGTAGCGGATCGAGACGACCGCAAAGTTTGTAACGGATCGAGACGACCGTGCTTTGAAAATTTGTAGCGGATTGAGACGACCGCGTTTTGAGTGTTTTTAGCGGATTCAGACGACTGCGTTTGATAGACGTGGTAATCATAAACGATGGTGGATCGGAACACCACGTGAAAAACGTAATGGATTTTGGAAATATTTTGAGAGAGCGAGTTTGGTTAACCAGTATGACGAAAAATGCGGAGTAATAGATGAAGTCTTTATTTTTTGCACAATCACCAGACAACTGCATAAACCGGTGAAAAAAAATCATAATCACAGTGTCTGTAAATGAATGAACTACCGGGAGGAATTGAACGCAAAGGCTCGAGAAGGCGCAAGGCAGGGAGCTCGACGTCGTTTTAAATTAGGAGAGACAACGTTGTTGAACGTCAGACTTGTGCAAAAGGGGAATAACGATTCTACCCTCGTAAGTATACCGTGACGGAAGAACGGGATGACATGGTATACATATTTGATCATGTAATCGACAACATAATGAACCATTTATCCCTGAGTTTCGGTTTTTTTTTCGGAAGAGGGGTGATGTGTAGAGGGTGAATGTGATCCTCTTATTACATCCAATGTATTTCGTTTGTAATGCTTTTATACATACCGTGCCTATGCGACGCATCCCTGCCGCCCATATTTCACCCGCTTTGCGGTTGCCTCCAACCCTGCATCGCCCAACCCAACCACGCAGCACGGGCTCTTGGCCTCGGGCATTCTGTCAGCGGTGAGGGCAAGACGTGTGCTCTGCGGCCAAAGCATAAAGCATCTCCGAAATGGCTGGTCTATTTTGGTGGCTAAAATCGCACAGCCGTCAATAACGATCAACGAAGGGAAATGAATTGAAGTCTCCGTGAACAAAGAAAAGTCACAGAAGGGTTGTGTCCGAGACACGACCGCATAGTTGACGTAGGATTCCGTCAGGCTATCCGTTGCATGCTGTTTTTAGATTGGATTGGAGAATTAAACCATTAAACTCTTCGATAATGATTTGGTGGTTGTTGGGTATTGTTTGTTCACTCCACCAGTGTTTACAATCGAGTGATGATGATAGACAGATGGTAATTAGTCGTTGGATGGTGCGTATCACGATAGAAGATTCCTAAGTGGAATCAGAGTGGCCCTAGACGAGATGCCTCCTGTGGTCTGTATGGATGAAATAAAAAAAACCAATGTAATATAAGATAATTATCATTTTTTCTCATCAGTGAAAACATGTTACTTTATTATAGAGAAAACATATTTAAAATAGAAAAAGCTACTTTTCTTTTATAATTTTTACTTTCTGAGTGTTTATTTAACCCATTTCCAGTTTCGCTTCAAACCCGACGTAGCACGATGCTATATGCGAATTTTATTTCGACTAACAGCACCTAATACGACATGTAGAGCATATCACTTTTTCGAATATTCCTTCACTTTTCTTTTTTTTTCTCGCCATACAAACTTTACTTAGGTGAAAATGAACACGACGAAACAGACAGCTTAAACTGGACGATCCGTTCTCGAGCGGGAGCACACATTGTTTTTTTTATTTATGAAAATTGAAATAAATCGTTTCAAGTTTCACATTTTTAACACAACTGTAGTTATATACAATTTCACACTTACACTTACACTAATTGTTTCACAATACACGATCGGTCATTGATTTGAAATTTCACGAAGCAACCATCATTAAAGTATCAAATTCAATTTTTTTTTTGCTAGAATTAATCGCACCTTGTAATATAAAAATGCCTCCGACTTGCATATTTTTGCAATGCCGATTTTCTCCAGGCAGCTTGTTTTTAATGTCTCTATTAGGGAACACATTTCGGTGGGAACAATAGTTCCCATGTATTTGCAATGCTGTTTTCTCCGTATCTCCAATTTCGACCAATCATAACGAGGTATTTACGTTTGATAGAGATATAGAGATATTTCGATTGTTTGATAGTTATTGTTTTTTTCCTTTATTGATTTAATTAGGCTCAAGTGGATAAAGAGCCACCATCAAGGAATACATTTTGAAACTATTTGAATATATTATAACTACATAATGATTAACTTAAGTCTAATTAGCTAAAACTGCAGTGCAATATAAAAAAAATATAATTTATTCCTTCGTTGCCTCGTCGGTATTATCCTTGTCTTGAACAGTGCCTGTGGTGGGTCGTAACAACTACATCGCCAGTTGATGTAGCAACGGTATCCTTTGGTAGTGAGTGCCTCCTTGTTATGTTAATAGCTCCTGTAATGATCTTATCTCAACGGGTACTAAGTTCTGTTTTTGTAATAGGAAAGGAAGGGAGAATGGACAGTGAGAGTAGGAGATGTGACCTCAATAATAACATTAGCGCTTCTTAGGAAGACATATATGGGGAACATAAAATTAGGGTCGCGAGTGGCTAAGATATCGCGAACTGGCATGCGTGAGTGTACTCCTTGAGCCTCTAAATCGGCAACCAGTTTAATTCTTTCATTGCAAAATTCATTACATGATCAAACAACGTGCTCGATGTCATGATATCCTTGACCACAATTGCATAAATTGTTAGTAGCAAGACCTATGCGGAAGAGATGCGCTTTTAGCGCGGAATGATTGGACATCAATCTGGACATAGTTCTAATAAAATTTCTGTCAAGATCTAACCCTTTAAACCAGGCCTTGGTTGAAACTTTGGGAATAATAGAGTATAGCCATCTCCCAAGGTCATCTCTGTTCCATTGGTTTTGCCAACTGGTGAGTGACTGCTGTCGGGAAATGGAGAAGAATTCCCGATACGCTATTTGTCTTTCAAAAACTGTGACCTGCATACTACCCATCTTAGCGAGTGTATCCGCTTTCTCATTACCAGGAATAGAGCAATGGGAAGGAATCCAAATGAAAGTGATTCGAATACTTTTGTCAACAAGAAAATTCAATGCATTCCTAATTTCGATAAGAAAATATGATGCTTTCGTCTGTTGTTTCAAGGATTGAATGGCTTGTATACTGCTAAGACTATCCGAGCAAATAAAATAGTGATCAGGTGGTAAGGACTCAATGGTCTTAATTGCATGATATATTGCAGCCAGTTCGGCAACATACACTGAACAAGGGTCTTCAAGTTTATGAAAGCTAGTGTAATGTTCATTAAAGATACCAAAACCAGTGGATCCGTTGATTCTTGAACCATCAGTGAAAAACATTCTTGAAGA
This sequence comes from Toxorhynchites rutilus septentrionalis, assembly GCF_029784135.1. Lineage (NCBI taxonomy): Eukaryota > Metazoa > Arthropoda > Insecta > Diptera > Culicidae > Toxorhynchites > Toxorhynchites rutilus. The sequence goes on from NC_073745.1 coordinate 115,704,230, forward strand.
ATTGATATGGTTATATTTTGAAGCGAAACGATGATCGAAGATGATCTGAAATGTCTCGAGTTTCGTCCTTCATAGAAAAATCGATCTCAACGGAAGATCTGCAAAAAATCGGAAAGCTAACATTATTGACTGCTGAAGGTTTTATTTCTTGAGAAATGTAATGAGAGTACTGATCCATGGATCTCGACCGTTGGTTCAACTCGAGAAGCTTCTTACAATTCTCAATTACTAATGGGTTCATGATTTCGTTTCGGATTAAGAAGCGATAGGACAGTTCCCAAAACCGAACCTGCAATGGTAAAACACCTGCCAAGACTTCAAGGCTCATGTTGTGTGTTGATTGCATGCACCCTAAGGCTAAACACAAGCAACGATACTGTATCCTCTCCAGTTTTATGATGTGGGTTTAGCAGCAGAACGGAAACAAAACGAACCATATTCCATGACTGACAGTATTGTAGTTTTGTACAGCCGTATTAGGTCTTCTGGATGACCACCCCACCATGTTCCAGTAACTGTCCGGAGAAAATTTGTTCTCTGTTGACATTTTTTATACAGATACGCAACATGTTTTCCCCATGTACATTTAGCATCAAACCAAACTCCAAGATATTTGAAGCTTGTGGATTGTACAATGGTTTTGTTGAACAATTGAAGCAGAAGTTCGGGAGGTTGGTGCTTCCTAGAAAATACAACCATTTCTGTTTTCTCAGTTGAGAATTCAATACCTAGATTCACAGCCCATGTAGATAAATTATTTAAGGAAATTTGCAGCGGTCTTTGCAAATCAATAGCTCTAGTACCTGATATAGATACAACACTATCATCTGCCAGTTGCCTCAAAGTACACCCATCTGCAAGATGATCATCTATATCTTTAATATAGAAATTATACAGATGAGGACTTAAGCAAGAACCTTGAGGGAGACCTATGTAGCTAGTTCTAGAAACGGCACAATTTTCATGAGAAAAGTGCATGTGCTTTTCGGATAACAGATTAATGTTTGATAGTTAGTTTCATATAATATATTATTTTATTCATTGTGATGAATTGTTATGGAGTGCTCAGATCGATTGATGCAAATATTCCGTGAATCCATCAGAAAATAAGTGAAAAAAAATTGTAACTACATGAGCCGCCGCATATGTCGTCAATTTTAACCAATCAGGGTAAATTGTTAGGATAGGGGCTGAGATTTATCAATTGTTCGATAGTTAATTTCATGACATATATTGTTTTATTCAATTCAGAAAAATTATGTTCCGAAATCGATCAACGCAAAAATCTCATCAATCCATCATGAAATGGCTGAGTAATAAGCAGTTTGAAGTTTGAAATTGGCCAATTTTCACGATGTGCTCAATTTTCGATAACCCAATATGTTCTCGAAAGACGTAATCCTACGTCAAAAGAAGAAGAACGAAGGGGGATATTTGCCTTGAGCATAAATATTGGATCTCGCTGACGCAAACTTTTAGTATCGTTTTAGATGCGAAGCAATGAATATTGCTTGTTCTTCCTTGTTTTGCGTTACTCGAAGACGTTACATGTCTTCGGTTCAGGTTACTCGCTGATATCCCTGGCATTGTATTCATTACATCAAACTGACGCCATTCCATCAATTTTCTGGACTACACAATTGTGTGGGGAATCATCAAACTAGGCTATCATCGGCTCAAAATTTGATTATTAAGGAGCAATTGGTGCTACAAATAATTGAACATATTTTAGAACTACAGTGAACTGTACCTAAGCCATATATGCCATCAAAGAGGATATATTTTGCAATAATATAATAATAGCAATATATTCTAAAGGGTGTGGCACATCAAATTGCATCACGGAATCCGCATTGCCTGGTAATGGACGACGAAACCTACGTCAAAGCGAACTTTCGTCAGCTGCCGGGCCTGTTGTTCTTCTCCACAGAGGACAAATTCAGCGTTCCGGAGGAGATTCGCAAGCAGAAACAATCCAAGTTTGCCAAAAAGTACATGGTGTGGCAAGCGATCTGCTCTTGCGGAAAGCGGAGCGCCCCCTTCGTGATGACCGGCACGGTAAACGGGCAGGTTTACCTTAAGGAGTGCCTACAGAAGCGCTTACTACCAGTATTGAAGCAGCACGAGGGCCCGACCATCTTCTGGCCGGATCTCGCTTCGTGCCACTATTCAAAGGACGTGTTGGAGTGGTACGAAGCCAACGGGGTCACCTTCGTGCCAAAGGAAATGAACCCGCCCAACGCGCCGGAGCTTCGCCCAATAGAGAAATATTGGGCGATTATGAAGCAGGCCCTCCGGAAGAACCCAAAAGTTGTCAAATCCGAGGCGGACTTCAAGAGAAAATGGATTTCTGTTCAAAAAAACTACAACCTGACGCTGTACAGAACCTTATGGACGGGGTAAAGAGGAAGGTGCGAGCATATGGGCTTAGGCTCAAAGTATGAATAAACAGAAAATGCCAAAAGTTGTTTAATAGTTTTTATTTTACTGTCTAAAATTTTCAAAAGGATCGGTCTACTGGGCGAATTTCTACAGCGATTTTTCCGTGATGCAATTTGATGTGACACACCCTTTATGGTGGTTTGAGGGCTGAAGTCAGTGGAAGTTATTTTAAAACAATATCTAAATTTTGAGCTTTGATGTCTTCATTTTTCATTTCTTTGCAATGTCAACTTTTCCGTCTCCATTGAAATATTGTATGCTTACCTTGATAATTGTATTCCATTTCAGTGTGATTTGATGACACAAAAGTTTTGACTTTTAAAAACAAGTTTAAATCCGTTTGAAAGGGCCTGGCTGGGTAACGAAGTTTAAAGTGCCCCCAAACCAAATTACCCGCTCTATGGAAAATATTGTATAAATTTTTACAATATAATAATATATTGTATAAATTGTATAAATAAATAAAATATTGTATAAATTGTATTACCAAATAAGAAATTTTGACTATTTTTTGAACCTCTGTGATGTTTGATGGATCTATGGTAAAAAATGTACTTTTCAATTTTCTGCACGTCATTCTCGATAAAAAATATTAAAAGTGCGGGCTAATATGATGTATCGAGAAATATCATAAAAAAAAATCATCAAAAATTGGAGTATTTAAAAAAAACATTTGAAAATTTTGTTTTGGGGATTTAGAAATTCAGTACTGTTCTAATTTGTATTCAAATGTATTTCTACGCTGTCTCTAGATATGGGTGTTTTTTTTTCAGAATTTTAACAGTATTGCGCGATACAAAAAATATATATTTATAAACTTTTGATTTTTTTAGAATTTTGAGATTTAGTACTGGTTTTGTTTCTATTCAAATATGTTTGTATGTGTTTTTTATATATTTATGATTTTTGATGGCACAAATGATCCCAGTGGAACTTTTGCTTTCGCAAGGTAAGTATTATTTGTGTCATTTTTATTAGTAGTACTCAGTTGGGATTTGTATGCCGAATAACACACCTTGAATGTATCCTGGAATGGCAAGCTCTAGAATACGCGTGACCACAGTGCAAATCGGAGGAAATTTCTTTGACGAAAAATCCCCCGGCAAGAACGGAAATCGAACCCGAACCCCCCGCATGATAATGTGGGACGCTAACCACTCGGCCAAGGGAGCACCATAATCCCTATACGGTTCTCTATTGGGCAATAGTGAAAAAGGTATTTTTCCTTTTTTTCACGCCATATTCAATAGGCTTGGAAATGAAAATTTGAGAGAATACTCAAAGTGCACCATAGTAAGCGGTGTACCGCGACAAATTATAAGAAATATTTATACAAAATAAAAATTTTCAAATGAAGGCTTTTTTTTGATTTTTTTTTTATTTTTAGATCCCCTGAAACATAATGTTAATTTAAATTTACCTTTTATTGATGTGTGATTTTTTTCAGAATTTTAGAGAGTTGTGCGGTACATTTTTGGGTAACTTGAAATTTTGGAATCATTAAATTATGTTTTGAGACACACATGTGTTCGTACATGCTTTTTTTATATTTATGATTTTGTTTCCATAATGTATCGAAGATTGAACGTACTATTTTTTCCTAACCGTTTGTATTTTCATTTGTATGAAATCGATTATTATTAAAATTGTGGAATTAAATTTATAAGTCTAAACATATCAACATTTCATCTATTTATAGAATTATTCAATTTCGTATTAAAAAATCGAAATGCCAAAACAAATTTGAATGTTCGAAGGTATCATAGCAAGATGCACTATGAGTATTTTTACCATATTATATTTTCCAAGCTATTGAGAATGTCGTAAAAAAAGAGAAAAAAACTACGCTTTTAGCCATAGCTCTTATAGTGAACCATACACTCTGTCCAACTTCTATAAGACCACCCTGATTCTATTTCGTTGGAACACAAACAGTTAGAATTTCAACAAGATACATTCATACATTGTTGAGTGCTAAGAGTAAAGTATATTTAACGTCAATTCCGTTCAAAAAAGTTGTTTGTTTTTTTATTGTGCTTAAATATGATAATTTCAGCTGTCCAGTTTCTATAAGACCACTTCAAAATTCATAAGTATTATTAATGAAAAATTCAAAGCGATCGGCTGATTTACAGGCCAATAATTGGCAACTTAGCCATTTCGGCTAATAACCTGGAAAATTCATGTTGGTGTACTATTTCCCAAATTCTGCTGAACGGATTTCTCGATATTTTTCCATTTTTCGAAATGGCAACCGTGAACTCTTCAATCGTGGTGTACCGCTTTCCTTCAGTGTAGATTCTGCGTACAAGGATCCCCTAAGATTTTCAACAGGATTCAAGTCTGGAGAGCGAGCCAGTCAGTCCAAAAAATGAAGTCTTTGGTCCCTAATCCATTTCTTAGTTTCCTTGCTGGTATGAATAGTTGCATTATTTTGCTTGAATGTCACGATATCCACGCAAAAACGGTAGGAGAGATGATTTCAGAACATGTATGTAGTCCTTGAATGATGTGAAAGCTTTCTTGGGCTTTCCGGTTACACAGAATCCCACCCAAACCATGCACAAGCCTCCACCAAAATTCCTGGTTGAAAAATACTGTTCCCCCTTCGGTAAATCACGCCAGTAACCGTTGAACCCATCAGAACCATCCAAATTGAGCTTTTTTTCATCACTGAAGATAACCTAGCGAAGTTAAAAGTAAAAAAAAAAGAGCAACTTTTCGTTATGGTATATAGCAAAATGTATTCTTTTGAAATCATCCTTTGTCATGACATACCATGTCCCATTGTTGATTCATGTGAGCTTTGGCAAAACTCAGACGTCTTCTGATATGAGATGTTGTAAGATTAGGAGCTTTAACGTTTTTAGCCCTCTTTATGTAAGGACTTTTTACCAAAATTTGTCGAATTGTCTCCCACGAAACATTTAAATTGAAATATTTCTTTATTTGCATAAGAGCGATTTTGAAGTATTCGAAGCTGTTCTAATTATTTCCCGCTTATCCCGGTCACAGAGCTTCGATTTACGTGGAGCTTTCTTCTTTTTGTCGTATCCTTGAGGATTCGTCAAATAATTGAGAACGACTTGATAGGATCGTCCAAACCGACGAGCAATTTCTCTAATTCCAACATTTTCTTGGTGAAATGCATCGATTTGTCCTTTTTCGCTATCCGTGGGCACTTTTCCTTTCGGCATTTTCTAGATTTATTCATCAAACTAACCAAAAACAGCGGAAAACGTAACTGGTTTTATAGAAACATGACACTTGAAATACGCAAAAACATTTGTTTACGCTCAACGCTTGCACACACATATATGAAAATCATGCAGTGTATGATAGTTACCAATACAAATACACTAGAATACAAATTGAAGCGTTGTTTGTTTACAATGACACAAAGCAGCAAGATCACCCTGGTCTTATAGAAGTTGGACAGAGTATGTTGGGATTTTGAAAAATTATCTAATTTTGAATTTGCAACAATACTTTCCATAGCGCTCGTGATAAGGTTTGGAGATCTTTTTACGACTACACTTATACAATACAATAATAGATATTAGGAAAATGAAAAAAATATATGAAAATTACAAAAAAAATTGAAATAAAACAAAAATATTAAAAAAATTATTAAATATTTTCGTACCGCTCAGTTGTCGAAATATTCTGAAAAAAGACCCCCAATATCAAAGAACACACATAAAAAATAAACATATATATATTTAAATATAAATTTGACCTGTAATCAGAATAACAAAAAATCGAAATTTTGAAATTCATTTTTTTTGTACCGCGCAACACTGTTAATTTTTTTTATAAAGTTGCACATATCTGGAATAGGCGTAGAAACACATTTAAATACGAATTAGATTAGTACAGAATCTCTCAATCCACCAAAATTGTTTTTCAATATTTCATGATTTTTTTAGTACTTCCATTTTTGATTATTTTTTCCCAAAAATATATTTTTTATTAAGGCACATGTGGCGTTAGCCTGACGGGGCCGGGAGTCCAATATTTTGACAATTTTTGTCTTACAACTATGTTAGTAATATGTAACCGATTACTCGCGGTTGGCTCGAGGTTAGTATTACAAGTGTTCTCATAATTGGTATGTTGCAGTCTTCGATGATCTGTACGTGTGACCGACACGGGATACTTCCTATTGGGATGCAGCTGACCATTAATCAGCAACGCCCCCTAGTCTGTACCACATATCTAGCGTGGTGCGTCTTTCTCGACTCGAGGAATCCAGGATAGAATGGTCACTAGCCGGTGCAATCATCAGCTCGTGTAGAGTTGTCATTAGCGGTACAACCTTTGGCTCTTGTTGAATGATCAGTGGACTGCACAACCTTCGGCCCGTGCATCTGTAAAGAGTGTGTGTATGTATTGCCGCGACTAAGTAAAAGTTTATCGATCGGATAGGAGGGATATGAAACGGGGACACAACGAAAGAAACATCATTAAACGTTGACATCGGCGTTTCTGAGGAACAGGTATAGATGAAGCAGAAGATCAGGATCCCGGCTACCTAAGATATCCCGGACGGGGATATCCGATTGTCTGCCTTTTGCTCTCAGTGCTCTAGAGAGCTGAGAGCGAGCAGCATGGAACCGGATACACGACCAGACAACATGTTCGATGTCGTGGTAGCCATCGCCACAATCACAAAGATTGTTTGCTGCGAGCCCAATGCGATAGAGATGCGCGTTTAAGTTGTAGTGATTGGACATAAGCCGAGATATCACGCGAATGAAATCACGACCTACATTCAATCCCTTGAACCATGTACTCGTCGAGACCTTATGGATAATCGTGTGTAACCAACGACCGAACTCATCTTCACTCCACATGCGCTGCCAACTAACGAGTGTGTCCTGACGAGGAATGTGAAAAAATTCATTATAGGCAATTTGCCTTTCAAAAAGTGTGCCTTCTGAAGCACCCACCTTAGCTAGCGAGTCCGCTTTCTCATTCCCCGGAATCGAGCAATGAGAGGGAACCCATGCTAAGGTAATTTTGAATAATTTTTCGACCAAAACACTCAATAGATGTCTTATTCTTGTTAGGAAATAAGATGAGCGTTTATCAACTTTCATTGAGCGGATTGCCTCTATTGAGCTGAGACTGTCTGAAAAAATAAAATAATGGTCGATGGGCAGTGTTTCAATGATCCCTAGAGCATAGTATATCGCACCCATTTCTGCGACATACACGGAACAAGGATCTTTGAGTTTGAAAGAGGCACTGGAATTTTCATTGAAGATGCCGAAGCCAGTGGACCCGTTTATGTATGAACCGTCAGTAAAGAACATTTTATCAGATCCAACATTCCCATATTTTTCCGAAAATATCGACGGAATAACATTGGAGCGTAGGTGATCTGGTATTCCATGGATTTTTTGTCGCATGGACAGATAAAAAATGACAGAGGAATTGCAAAAGTATGGGAAGCAAACTTGGTTGGAGATGCCTGGTGAAGGGTGCACGTCGTGGGTAAGGTACTCATGGTATAAAGACATAAAACTTAACTGAGGAGTCAGTTGCAGTAGATTTTCGAAGTTATCAATCACCAATGGATTCATGATCTTGCAACGGATGAGAAATCTGTAGGATAATTCTGTGAACCGAAGAGTAAGCGGGGGTACTCCTGCCAAAACTTCGAGACTCATCGTATGTGTCGAATGCAAACACCCCATGGCTATACGCAAGCAACGATATTGTATCCTCTCCAGCTTGAGAATATGAATCCTGGCAGCTGATCGGAAGCAAAAACTGCCATATTCTAATACTGACAATATCGTTGTTTTGTACAACTGAATGAGGTCTCCTGGATGGGCACCCCACCATGTTCCGGTTATTGTTTGGAGAAAATTGATTCTTTGCTGGCATTTCTGTTTCAAATACGCAATGTGTCTCCCCCAGGTACATTTAGAATCAAAATATACACCCAGGTATTTGAAAAACATAGAGTGTTGGATCGTTTTGCCGGATAGGTAAAGCTGGAATTGGGCGGGTTCGTGCTTCCTAGAAAAAACGACCATTTCAGTTTTCTCCGTAGAGAATTCGATACCCAGCTTGAGGGCCCACGTGAACAGATTGTTCATGGTATCTTGCAACGACTTTTGCAGAGCGACGGGATTAGTACCCGTGATGGAAATAACTCCATCGTCTGCAAGTTGTCTCAGCGTGCAGTCTCTAGTTAGACAATCATCCATATTATTGACGTAAAAACTGTACAAGAGGGGGCTAAGGCAGGAGCCTTGCGGTAGGCCCATAAAACTGTAACGAGAAGATTTTGAGTTGCCATGAGAGAAATTCATGTGCTTTTCTGACAGTAAATTGTACAGGAAATTATTCAGAATTGGTGAAAGTCCACGATTATGAAGCTTCTCTGAGAGAATTTCCATGGAAACTGAATCAAATGCCCCTTTGATATCGAGAAAAACGGAAGCCATTTGTTCTTTGCGAGCAAATGCGATTTGGATTTCAGAAGATAGCAGCGCGAGACAATCATTTGTCCCTCTACCTCGGCGGAAGCCAAACTGCGTATTTGACAGCAAATTGTTCGTTTCGACCCACTTGTCTAAACGAAGTAGAATCATTTTCTCTAACAATTTGCGAATACAGGATAACATTGCAATCGGCCTATACGAGTTGTGATCGCAAGCCGGCTTGTTGGGTTTTCGTATGGCTATCACTCTCACTTGTCTCCAGTCATGCGGGACAATATTCAGCTCCAGAAACTTGTTGAACAAGTTCAGCAAACGCTGTTTTGCCAAGTCGGGAAGATTCTTCAACAAGTTGAATTTAATCTTGTCCGACCCCGGAGCTGAATTGTTACATGAGAGGAGGGCAATTGAGAATTCTACCATCGAAAAATTCTCATAATCGCATTGGAGCGGAATATCGCGTACGACGCTTTGTGCAGGAACAGAATCGGGACAAACCTTCCTTGCAAATTTGAAAATCCAACGGTCAGAGTATTCCTCACTTTCATTGGTATGGTTCCAGCCACGCATTCTCCTAGCCGTATTCCAAAGAGTGCTCATAACGGTCTCCCTTGACAAACCATTGACGAACTTTCGCCAATATCCACGCTTTTTTGCTTTAATCAGACCTTTTAGTTTGGCTTCTAGAGCTTGGTACATTCGAAACCATTCCACTGATCCAGTTTTCCGGAATTTTTTGAAAGCGGATGATTTTTCAAGGTAGACCTTTGAACACTCCTTGTCCCACCAAAGTGATGGAGGACGACGTCGGAAAGTGGTAGCAGGAACACGTTTGTTTTGAGCTTGAAGTGCGCTATCGTAAATCAAACTTGATATAAAATTATACTCTTCAAGGGAAGGAAGTTCATGCATCAAAATGATTGCTTCAGATATTAATTCTGCAAATTTTCTCCAGTCAATATTCTTCGTGAGGTCATACGTAATATCGACTGACTCACTAGATTTTGATTCATTGGCGATCGATAAAATGATTGGTAGGTGATCACTACCGTGGGGATCTTGGATTACCTTCCATGTGCAATCCAGGGATAATGAAGAAGAGCAGAGAGATATGTCTAGCATGCTTGCCCGTGCAGGAGGGTTGGCTATCCTAGTTGCTCCCCCAGTATTTAAAACTGTCATGTTGAAGTTGTCGCACAGATCATAAATCAACGTGGCACGGTTGTCATCGTAGAGTGACCCCCATGCTGTTCCATGGGAGTTGAAGTCACCTAAGATTAACCGCGGCTCCGGCAATGCCTCGATAATATCAAAGAACTGATGGCGGCCTACCGTAGTCCTGGGAGGAATATATATCGAAGCAATGCAGAGTTCTTTGCCATTGATTTGTATCTGGCAAGCGACAACTTCAATGCCTGTAATCGATGGGATAGTGACTCTATAGAGGGAGTGACGTTTTTTGATCCCCAATAGTACGCCACTAAACGAGTCGTTACGATCTAGGCGAATAATGTTGAAATCGTGAAAATTCAGCTCGTCGGCTGAACAAAGCCATGTTTCACAGAGAGAAAATACATCACAGTTAGAACTGTGAACTAAAAATTTATATTGGTTTTGTTTAGGGATGATGCTTCTGCAATTCCACTGTCATACAGTGGAATTGCAGAAGCATCATCCCTAAACTAAACCAAATCCTTAAACTAATGGTCAAATCCTTGACCTCTTGCGCTGAATTAGGCATCGAGGGAAATGAACGCTGCTAAAAAGCCACATTTTTCTTTCAAAAATGTTCTCACAACCGGAAGCAAACATAATACTATGCTTTTGAGAGGATCATTTATATTTAAAGCATTTAAAATGTTATCCACAAGGTCTGAAAGCGCAAGCAGGCCAGGTAGTGGCTGTTGCTTCGACCGCGAAAATGGAACAGACGTGTTCGTTGTTGTTCCGGGAAGTGCTGAGGACCCCTGGTTGGTAGCATGACCACGTAAACCGGGAGGTACTTGCTTCGGCCTATTCTCAGCACGTTCAGTTCGAGGCTTTATTCCAACTTGGGAAGTTTCGGTATTCTTTCTGGGGAGTGATGGAAAAGAAGTAATTTTTCTTTTCCTGATGGCACCCTGCGATGTACCGGAACATCCGGCATTGGGAGCGTCAGCAACAGGCTCGTCGTTCTGCAGAATGGAGTAGGGATTGTCCTGTGTCGTTGGCACGGAACTCTTAAGCATTTCTGCAAAAGTCCGCTTGGAACGTTCCTTTAAATAACGCTTGAGTTTTTCCCCTCGTTGTTTGTACACCGGGCATTGAATAAGATCATGAGGAGTCCCGCCGCAATGAAGACACTTGTGCTCTTTCGCGCAAGGATTCTCATCATGGCTCTCTCCACAATCTGCGCAACGTTTTTTATTGCAACAATAGGCGGCCGTGTGACCGAGTTGCATACATTTGTTGCATTTCATTACCCGGGGTACAAACAATCGAACAGGTAAACGAAGTGCCCCTATTGCAACGTAATTTGGAAGGGCGGAACCCTCAAAAGTCACACGAAAAGAGTTTGTCCGATTGAGAATTCTTTTGTCATTTTTATGTGACACAGATTTCAGTCGATCGCATGCAAGAATCTTCACAGTTTTTAGTGAAGAGTTCTTGAAGCGACCGACACCATCGATTATCTCTTTTCGTGTCAAACCTTTTTCGGTTATTACGCCGTCTATTTCGACGTTGCAACAGGGTACGTATACACGATACTCAATCGCAAAGAGGTCGCAGCGCGTTATTTTGTTCGCTTGGGTCCTGCTTGAGACGACAACTCGTAGTTTGTCTGGCCCCATCCGTGTAATTTCGGTAACGTCAGAAAAATGTTGAGTTAGTTCCTTCGAGATACGAATGACATTGAGAGGTTTGGATTTTCGTCTAAAGTACACAATGCATGGGCCTTTGGAGCCTTCAGGGTATTCTTTAGGACGAAAATCCTGTTTCTCGTCGATTTCCTCATCTTCGGAACTATCAACTTCGTAAACAGAATTTTCTACCTCAATTTCTGCTTCATCCTCCTGCTCTTCAGGAGGAGGTTCGGTATCAGAAATATTCAATTGCGTCAACGGGGGGTCCTTTCCGCCCTCAGCTATATTAGAAAAATCGGCCAACTGTTCGATATGAACAGAATATAATAATTATCAAAATGAATAAGTAAAAAAAAATATTATAAGGTTATGCTGCGGATAATATTTATATTAATTTATTTTATTTATATAAAATTCTAAAATGAAAAAAAGTTCCAATAAAATTTCAACGGTAATGTAACCAAGAAAAAATAGACACCCCTAATGCCAACGTTTGCCGATTTGGTAAACACACAGATGAACAATGGTGTAAATCGAGCACAGATGGTAGAAGGAATGATAGGAGGACAAAAGAAAAATAAACTTATACTTGCCGCTGCTGTGTGGCGTGTGTGATAAATCTGTCTGAATTGTATCCTCTGCGTCTCGGTCGCGCACCACTTTGAGCTTCGCTCTACTCGCAAGCGCAACCGATGAAAAAAAAACACAGTCTGATTCGATGTGGAAAAAACACCTTTGTTGGATCGTTTCGAAAACCTATCCGATCTACTTGCGAGTTATCGAACGAATCAATTTGATGATGTTTTTTTTGATAATATTTTATATGATGCACTAAGACCAAGGGATTGCTAAGATGGCCGCCTTTCAGTAGCCAGCATAGAAAATCATGAGCATAGAAATCATAACCTAAAATTCAAAATGAAGTGCTCCGCGCGATTCTTCGGCTGTGATTTGAATTGCAAATCGTCAAGAAAGCTTCCGGATGGGTATCCAAACATCGCTTGCCAAAAAAAAACTATCCAACGTAATCAAATATTAACATATATGACTCCAAACATTAAACAATACGTGAGCCCCCTAAGCGCGAGCCCTGTTTTATGCTGCCTACGCTCAATTTGCATTGGATGGGATAGGGTTGCCAGAGCCCCGACTAAGACGCACTTTCAGTTTTTTTTCAGATTTTCTATCTCGAAGCTATCGTGAATGGCGTGCAAAAAATTGAAAAGTACGTTTTAACATGGATCCTATGGTAAACCATATAGGGGTTCAAAAATTTTTTTCATTCGGTGCCCTATAGAATACATTCCACATTGCGGGTGATTTGGGTTTTGGGCACTTCTTACTTTCTTACCTAGCCAGGCCTTCTCACAAGAAACCTTCGCTGCTTTTATTAGTAGTTGTGATGCTATATTTAGCTCAGTAATACTTGTTTACAAAGTTTTAGGCATACGTAAACAAGTATGAGTGCATTGGACACGCGAAAAGAAAATAGAAATTAATTTTTGTCTATGGCTCAACGCACTGTACGACGTCTCCAATTGAGGGGTTGGGGTTCCGATTTTAAGGGCTGTTCACTTTTTGCTAGAACTTCCGTCTTTCGACTTCCCCCCGATCCAGACTTCTTGGCAGTCACATTCAACAATTTAGCTAGCTTCGTGTGTGAGAAGACTGTAATTTTACATTGCGCGAGCAAAATATTCAAACGTTACAAACATACAAAACAAATACCTAAAATTTAAGAATGGCCGGATTTATAACGTTCCACCCTTTAGCTTGGTCAAAAAAACTTATAGATTGCTTAATCTGATTGATTACTAAGGATGGCCTATGAGTTGTATTTTTGTTGTAATTCATGCGAAATTGGTATTAGTTTTGTAAAGTAATGATAGTCTCTCTTCTTATTCTGTTGTTATGCTAAATCGACATTTTCCGGTTTTTGAAATGTTCCGGGCCTGAACTAAACAATAAAATTGATAAAGCTAGGCTAATAAACGAAGATATCACACTCAAGAAATTGATTTTGGTTGAAATTGGTTCTAATGTCATGTAATAAATACAATTTTATACGACTATTGATTGAGCGGACAGACACTTCCAAAACATATCAAATTATTTCATGAGGTCAATAGAGGAGACATTCTATCAATTCATACTTGTTCAGGTCATACGATTTGAGATATAATATTTGGCAATATCCAAACATGGTTTGCACGATTCGTTTCCTTCGAAAAACAACCACCCTCACCCCAATCCCACCAACCCCGTGAGAAAAAAGCACACGTGCCCATTATGTAAAGCACATCCAATCATTTGTCAACTCGTCAGTGGCAGGGCAGGGCAGGGAGGTTAGTTGCGCTCATGTGATAGATTGGCGTCTTGTAAGTGGAACCCCTGGAGGACTCCACATTCTGCACGGTTTCGTCATCATCATCATTTACGCTCTCACGCGAAAGTACTGCTGCTTCCTTCTTCGCCTCCGAGTTTTCCCCACGATCAAAGCTCATGCTCTTGACGCCGGGGCCGGCAAGAAGTGATGGGTCCACCCTCGTTTTTCGTTATTAGGTACTAACTTTTGCATCTTGCTCTGCGACGGATGGACGCTGTTGGGGAAAACTTTATGGGCTGTGTTAATTACTTACTATGTATTCTGCCTCACCACCTAAGCGCGGTGAGCCGTTTATGGTTTCACACAGCCATTAGCGTTATTTGAGGAAGAAAATTGGCTTACAGCAAAAGGAAGGACTGGATATCAATTTGGCGCAGCCTGCGAGACAGGCTGGAGTCTGGGAGCTATTACAAATAATAGTTCATAGTTGTTGTTGTTTTTTGCTCCTAATAAATTAGTGAAATATGGTGTGGATTTCAAAATGTATCATCGTGTTTAATTGCAATTACACCTCACCTGGTGTTTCAACAGCGCTTTCCACTATCCCGTTGTCTTGAATGCGTCAACGACACGAATTTCATTTCAAATTCCGGGAAAGCACGCTCGTATTTTCTCCGATGATTTACCAGTAAACAAGCAAATCCATCCAATCTCGCTAGTGAACACGTATCCAAAGCTTTTCCGTGCTGTAGCCATTTTGTTGCTTCCCTCCGATTTGTTTTGGGTTCAAGGGTTGTCTTTTCCCCGGCCGTAACCGTTAGTCGCGCTCGGGAGTTTTCCATGTTTCCCTAGTCATGGTGGTGAATCCTCGACTAATTAAAGGTTCTCCAGCCCTCTAATGGGATTCCCACCGGGTATGACATGTGTGATTTGAACTTTGACTCGGTGGAGCCACGCTTGCCTCTGCTCTGGGTATTCTCCACCGATTTATCACGGGCGAAGTGGCACAAAACTTAAGCGTGAGTCATTATGGTTGCTTCGCACGGAATTGGCGTCCCAATTCCCAGAAGCGTCCGGCGAAACTGAAAGACTACTTTCCAAACGTTAGGCGCTTCCTCGTTTGGATATTTTTTTTCCGGGAAACACGTTTGAGATATTTGTACAACATGAGTTTAGCTGACGTGATTTTTTAACCTGCTCATTTGATGTTTTCTTCCTCTCTTCCCTATTTTCAGATTGTCATGCAAGCATCGTCTCGAAAGGTGAGTGTGTGTTTACTGAAAAAAAAAAATTATAGGAGGTTGTGTCCAGGATACGACCGCATTGTTGACGTAGAACTACGCTGTTATTCTATATAAGTCGCTTATTCATACCTTCGGATATTATTCTATAATGCTGTGAAATTTTAGAAACAACTGCTTAGTAGTATAATCTCTGAAATGGTTTTTTCATTGTAGAATTTGTTGACGATAATTGATTGATGATTCATTCTTGCCCTCGCAAAACAATACACTAGCTGATCGTAAGTCGTAATTTATTTCATGTCAATGCAATGAAAATTTACCTCGAATGCTTTTCTTTTTTTTTTGCCTTTTTCGCAATTGACATAGACTCGGCTAGACTCGATTATATACATGTTGCACCAGCACCATTTTTCCACATCTCATAACTACATCAATATATCTTTGGCACCGCATGGGAACAACAACAATGACAACACTTGCAAGTCTCAAATATCATGCTACATGTTATTTAGTATTGCCTTAAAGGAATCGCACCTATAGGCATCGTTCGTACAACGTAAACCAAGCGCCAAACAAGCGTTCGCCATAGCATGCATACAGAGCCATACATTGGTGGCTTGAAACTACTAGGAATATAAAACACTTCATTTTGCGCTATTCTCAAAAGAAACGCTTCTGTTAATATTACTGGCCTCGAAAAAAGTTGTATTTCTTTCTCATGCTCGAGAGAAGCGCAGCTATCACCCTTAGTGGAGGAAGTTTTGCTACTGGCAAGCGAAACCAGATACAAAATTCCAGAACGACATTTACTTTCTCGGTGACTAAACAAGCGAAATAAACTCTTTTTGTTAATAACAACCTCGAAAACAGTAGCAATGCTTCATAGCGCTAATGCCATCCTAGCTGAAGGCACTTTTGCAACTGGCACGTGAACCCAAATAACTTATAACATTCCAGTAAGACATTCAAGATGCTTGGTATTACCCAAATATTTGTTTGACGCACAACCTTAACGCCTGCTTCGCCATAACGTCAGTTTAATGCATTGATGCATTCTCAAAGGCACCAACGAAGCCCTTATGATGATGGGAAACAAACAATGTTAACTGCTTGGAAAAAGACTGAATTAAGCCACACAGCTTGTACTCTGCTGTAACACCCATCGATGCGAATTCGCTGATGAGTTTGTCAAGAGCGACCGCCTTCACCACCAACGGGGGGAGCTTGATTTTGGTTGCTGCCTGGGTAACGGCGATTACATTTTCGACCGACGCGCCGAAATCGCCTACTTCGCTGTTGTGCGATGCGGTGTCACACTTGCGAAGGCTCGGTTCAGTGCGAGCGCTTTTCACTGCACCAACAACGCATCATTAGATGACGCTTGCCTCAAAATATTCTTGCCCCTGGCAATGCGTTCGTTTTTTGCAATTCTCGAGCCTGCCTTCCTCTTCTTCTTGCTCATCATACACTACGCGAAGCGTTCAATTTATGACGCGGAAAGAAAAACACACGATAAGAATAACGCGAAAAACGAACAGAAAAACCAAACGACGATATCCAAGTTGGATTACCACTGGTGGGGTCCAATCTTAGATCGAAGCGTAGCCGATTCGATTCGTTTAGTATGTGAATCGCCAAAATCCGTTCGCGGCAAAAATAGTTATTAACGTTAACTTTATTTCATAAAAACGTGACCTATTTTCTGATTTGGCACCCTTAATGAAAGACGTAGTTCTACGTCAAAACTAGGTACATGCCAGTGAAGTTTACTCCGGTCAAAAACACCGCTCGCGCTCTGCAGTAGTCCTATGGCATCGCACGGTCGAAAAAAGATTTATGGTGTGTCGTACAGAGAAAAAAAAACATTGTTCGTGACTGCCTGGTCCACAGTGAGGAGGATACGGACTAACCGAAAAGTTTAATCCACGTTTTTGGGTGAGTTCGACATGAACGGTCATATTTTCGCACGGAAGAAGAAAAAAAGCACAAAGTTTAAACAGGAACAGCCGTGGCAGACACGAAGTAATCGGGACTAAACCACAGCTGGAAATGGATTACACGGACCGAACATCGCTACATCCATTTGGCGTGTGTGAATTTTGTATATGAACAAACATTTGTAGCGATATTGATGGGATTATCCATGTGTGTATGAAAGAGTGAGATTCCCTATAAATGCTTTTTATTTTATTAAAAAATGGTTTCCAGGGACAGGCGAAGCTTTTACATAATTAAATCAATCTTGAAATCTGGTTCTCATGTTTTGGAATGCATGCGAAGTGTTTCTCGAGAAATCTCATTTTCTGGTTCAGTGATAAAGAAGCTTTTAGTTCATTACACAGCAGTTATAGTACTGAAACAACGACAACTATATTGATGAATCAATGTAAATTCTTTGTAATGAAGTTCGAGACCATCCCATTATTTCAAAACATTTGTTTCTACTAGAGGTTTTATCTTGACTGGGACTGAACCTGACAAATGGCTTCTTACTCTTTTTTTTTTGCTTTTTCTTCGACGAATTGTGAACAAGAGGAATGTTGAACCAAACAGGATGTCATGGTCCCAAATGGTATACGATATCTCAAGATCAATATCTGATATTTTTTCTGTTATTATTTTTCATCAAACCTAGTTCGTAGAAGTGGTTGGAAAAGCATGTTTTTGACTTAAAATTATTTATCAGCATGTAAAAATGAATTGTATAAAGCGTTACATAGCCGCTTTTTGATATCTCGTTTTGTCGATTTTTTACTACTTCCAAACAGCGATTTTTCATGAACAATAACCCAATTCATCATTTTTCGGCCTCCCAAACAGGGGTTCCCCCCTTAATCGGAACTGGTACCTCTTGGCCTGAGAAATGCGTGAAATTGGTGCGAATGGAAATATGCACTGATATCATACCAATGTTACTGAAAGTTTTTGAAAGATGGTAAGCATGATCAGACTTATTCCAATTGTTTATCGTTGTTGCTTTTGGCACGAAGCTCACGAATGAGTAACGCATTATTTTACTGTTTCGGCAGCAATTCTGCATTAATTCACCAAATATTGTTGTTACATGTTATAACAAAGTTGTTTAAAATAACTGGGGCTACAACATTGTTCAACTATGTTTATCTCTATCTATAAAGATATGAAAGTTAGATTTTTCATTTCTTCGACAATTTTGGTCACCCTATTTTTGATAACATAAATATGAGCGCTCTATCATATGTAACAACTTTGTCTAAGACAGTTTTTATCTAAACAATAAATATCTTCCACAAAGTTGTTTTTGGCGCCTTCTATCTGAGTTGCATTAGGGTAACTATAAAAAAACGGGTTTTTTGTACTCTAACTTTTATTTTTAAAATTCTACATCAAAATGGTCTTTGTACGACTTTTAGAGCTTGACAATACCAACATTTCAACAGAACATGTCAAAATCTTAATCCTGCTCAAAGTTATTGATGGGTTTTCATCCAAAAACTCATGATTTCAATTTTAATTTACTCAAACACAAAGATAACATAGTTTTGAAAATCACATATTTTATAGAGTGAAATCTGTTCTTTCAAATTCCGTCAACAAACATTTTTTATGTTTGTCCCAGAAAGAATAACTAAAAATGACATCGAAAATTTTGGTCACCCTATTTTTGACAACATAAAAACGAGCGCTCTATCATGAGTAACAACTTTGTCTACAACAGTTTTTGTCTAGAGAATAACTGTCGAGCTCTAAATGCTATTTTCCACTCAAATGCATCTCCTGGACCATTGTGCAGTGGTGGTCAGGTATAGACATGATGCAGGCAGCATTAGAATTTTCATTATAGCCGCGAGCCGCAATGATTTTTTCTCACTTCTTTTCATAATGAAATGTAAAATATACGTATTTAACACTAGAACTACCGACATTTGTTATAAACCTATTTCTACCGAACCGGCCATTTTGACCGGTGTGATGTTTAGCTGTCAAAATATAAACAATCGAAAAAAATCACAGGCAAAAATATATATTTCATTCTAATATTGCAAGTACATGATAAATACATCTATTTGCATAAAATATAGTATTTTAATTTGTATTTTTATTTAGACAAAAAAGTTAAAGAAATAGAGTGCAAAGTGCAAAGTGATTTTTGAAATGCTGTAACTTCTTGAAAAATCAACGTATGAAAATGGGATGCATATCATTTTGAAGCTCTTGTACTTTCTTGTTTTGGAATATGTTATGAACATATTTTTATCCGGGTGTATGTAGATGTAGTGGACAAAAATTTCAGAAAGTAATAAAAAATCGATTTCTCTCTGTGTTTTTTTCAAACTTTTTGTAGGCTAACAGAATTTTTTGCTAACCAACTCAATAACAAATCCAATCAATCTCATTAAACAGCTTTCATTCGATTCCTATAACATTTATGGAGGACTTTTACATGCAAAGATATTTTTGTTGGAATGAAAAGTTACCCCTTAATCTGTGATGATAAATAATTCAACAAATAATTATCGCATTACAAACGAAGAGGTGGTTTTGAAAACTTCAATAAATTCTGTATAAAGTTAATTTGTTGCTTTGACGAAAAAAATAATTTGAATTTTTTGCATTAATTTTAAAAAAGCGCCAAGATTACGTTTTTTTTTTCACGTTTTACTACCCCTCCAATTATTGCTTTGAAAATGCTGTTTATTTATATCCTTCCTGGTGTACATTCAGCTTTTTGTGCAGGTGGTTCCATCAAGAGAAATTATAGCTATGTTGACGGTCATTCTCATTCAAAGATGACGACAGTAGCAACATTCTTCTTAGTCTACGTAAATTGATTCTTTTTACTATTGCTCTCTGAGGAAACAAATTTTTTTCTTATGATTTGATCATTCATATTTCAGATACTGGTCAAAGGGCCTGGCCGGGTAAGGGAGTAAAAAGTGCCCCCAAACCAAATCACTAGCTGTATGGCAAATATTGTAAAGGATATTAAATAAGAAATTTTGGTGGTTTATTTGAACCCCTATGTGGTTTGACGTAGGATCTATAGCGAAAAACGTACTTTTTCGATTATTTCACGCCATCCTCAAAAGATCCGAGATAAAAATTTGAAAAAAATACTGAATGTGCATCTTACTACGGTGTATCAACAAAAAATATCAAAAAAAATTTTATCAACAATTTTAGTACTAAAAAAAATATTGAAATTTTGGAAAAAAGTTTTTTTTGGGATTTAGAGATTCAGTACTACTCTAATTAATATTTTAATGTGTTTCTATGGCCTTTCTAGATATGTGTGATTTATTTCAGATTTTTTTCAGTGTTGCGCGGTATCAAAAAATATTTTTTTTATATTTCCAAAGAGTGGTTAGGTAATGGAGTAAAAAGTGCCCCCAAACCAAATCACTAGCTGTATGGCAAATATTGTAAAGGATATTAAATAAGAAATTTTGGCGGTTTATTTGAACCCCTATGTGGTTTGACGTAGGATCTATAGTGAAAAACGTACTTTTTCGTTTATTTCACGCCATCCTCAATAGATCCGAGATAAAAATTTGAAAAAAATACTGAATGTGCATCTTACTACTTGGATATCAAGAAAAATTATCAAAAAAATATTTCATCGAAAATTTTAGTACTAAAAAAAATATTTAAATTTTGAAATTTTTTTTTGGGATTTAGAGATTCAGTACTACTCTAATTCATATTTAAATATGCTCTTACGGCTTTTCTGGATTGATAAATATCTTCAAGCTGTTTTTTTTTTCAAATATCTAATAATAAAAATAAAATAATGAAAAAAAATTATACAGGTAAACTTCGATATAACGTACATTTCACTTTCAAAATTGTACGTTGTATCGAATTGTACGTTATATCGAAGCATAATAAAGTATTCACAAATGTAGTCTATTGTATTGCTGTTTTAGTCAAGTTAATGAATAACTTCAATCAGAAGACGAAGCCAGCCTTTCTCATGATGTTTCCCTTCGTACTGTTGATTAAAGAAAGATTCATTTAGAATCTGGAATCACAAAACCAGCTGTATTTCGAGATTGATTGAAGGTACAAAACTTGTTTTAGCATCACAATACAGATAGTTCATTGTTCTATCAGAAAAAAAAATTCCTTTACACTTTGAAAAGGTGTACGTTATATCGAGGTAAAATGTACGTTATATCGAGGGTACGTTATAACGAGGGTACGTTATATCGAAGTTTCCCTGTACACAGTTCAAAAAAACGTTATAGATTTTCTGGCATTTCGAAATTTTGAAAAAAAATATAACTTTGAGACCACAAATCCGATTTGTTTTTTTTTATTTTAATCTTTCAATTGAAAACCACGAATATAATAAAATAATCGATTCAAAAAATAAAAATAATAATGTAGACGATGAAGAAAATTATTTTTGTGTCACACAATGCTCTCAAAAATTCAGGAAAAATTACGCCACATTTTGAAAAAAGACACATACGAACCCATTTAAATAAAAATTTGAGCAGGAGTGGGTCTCAAAGTTATATTTTTTCTCAAAATTTCGAAATGCCAGAAAATCTATAACATTTTTTTGTACTGTGTTTTTTTTAATTTTATTTTTATTATTAGATATTTGAAAAAAAAAAAAACAGTTTGAAGATATTTATCAATTTAAAAAAGCCGTAGAAACACATTTAAATATGAATTAGAGTAGTACTGAATCTCTAAATCTCAAAAAAAAAAAAAAAATTCAAAATTTCAATATTTTTTTTGGTACTAAAATTTTTGATGAAATTTTTTTTTGATAATTTTTCTTGATACACCGTAAGATGCACATTCAGTATTTTTTTCAAATTTTTATCTCGGATCTTTTGAGGATGGCGTGAAATAAACGAAAAAGTACGTTTTTCACTATAGATCCTACGTCATACCACATAGGGGTTCAAATAAACCGCCAAAATTTAATATCCTTTACAATATTTGCCATACAGCTAGTGATTTGGTTTGGGGGCACTTTTTACTCCCTTACCCGCCAGGCCCTTTCAGAATTTAATTTCATAAACATCTTGATCGATATCAACAAAGTCTTCTCTTGAATCTGTTACGTCCTCTAAAACATTTTTGCATTTTTAGTTAAGTTTTATAACTAGATAAAAATATATATCTCTATATATATAAAAATGTTCTGTTCGTTTGTGGTCACGTCAAAAACTCGAAAAGTGCGGAACCGATTGAGCTCAAAGTTGGACACAATATACAATCCACTTCAGGGAGGATTGTATATTGTGGAATAAAAAAAATTGGAAAATTGGAAGAAAAACGATTTTATATATGGCCAGAGTGCGTTTCTGAAATTGAGCTTCTAATGAAATCGACTATTCAGCAATGAATATGTGTTCTACGTGATGGAAACATCTTTTTTCCACGTGTTTGACAAAATTATGAACTGATATTGTGTTTCGAAGTGATTTAAAATTTATCGATTTCCCTCATCTATCTCTATATACATAAAAATTTTCTGTTCGTTTGTGTGCGCGTAAAACTCGAAAAGTACCGAACCGATTGAGCTCAAACTATGATACAATATACAAAACAACCAAACACATCTAGGATTGTTGTTACAACATAAAAAAAATGAAAAATTCAACTCAACCATTCAACCACAATGTGCCACAGCAAAGCGTGGCAGGGTACAGCTAGTTTAGAATATTTTGATTTCTTCCCCTCAATATAATACAAATATACACAATTTACTTATACTGCAAACTACTATAACTGTATTATCTTTAAATCAACCCAAATGTTCACAATATTGTGAGTATTTCAACTGCACTAATTTCAACATCACCTAATTCTACCGTATACAACAACTGTCAATGAGAAAATAAAATTGTATCACAATATATTTAAAAATTCTGAAAATTTCCCAAATTTTGTGGTTTAGAAGCATGAATTGTTCCGGAAATTTTGATTGGCTGGCATCGTGGTGGCAGATTGACGTTGTTTCTAAGCAATTTTGGAATTAGAAATATTAAAAGTCACGACCGGTCATTTTGACCGGTTGGTATAAATAGGTATACCACATATGTATATCAGAAAAATTGGAAGTGAGAGACAAAACTTATTTTGAATATTTTTTTTTATCCCTTTTGTTTATTTTAGGCTCATTAACATTTTAGCTGTAACAGAGCCGAATTTCAATCGTGTACATGTCACATGTTTATCATATCTATAATTAGCACATTACACAGTTCCCATGTTTTCGGCGTTAGAGTATCCCCTTCTATACCATTGCATATGGTACACATTTATACAGTTGCCATATAGGCGTAAGAGTTTTCGTTCTGTTCTTCCATTATCCAGTTAGACCGGACAGCAGAGACAGTTGATTGATCATTGTTGAGTTATTTATAGAACAGCAGCCCGATGTGTCTTGCAGAGCAGAGCAGTTGTATGGATGAATCGATCTTATTTCGACCGTGGATCGATCTCCATCGCTGATGATTATTGTTGCGTGGACGTAGTTATTCTGTAACAACACAAAGATGGTCAATGAGGGCCCTGAGTTTTGAACTCACGATCGATCGCTTACTAAGCGAACGCGCAACCAATGTGGCTACGGAGACCCCCTATTTTTAATATTGATCGAAGCATGAATTTAGAAAAGTCATAACATCATTAAAAAGTATAAAAATAAATGTCAATGCAAAATCTTGCGAACAAGTCATATAACCGGTCATTTTGGTAGGATTTTGATATGGTAAACAAGCTGACCAGTTCAGAATCTGAAGACCCCGTTCATTAAACCATGCCATGACTTTCCGTATTTCATAAATTAATGCCAAGTCACCCAATTATCACTGTGTTCTTAATGCAGCAACAGAAGTAAATGATTCTGAAGTACTTCGTTACACTTCTCACTGTTCATTCGTGTTGGTGCTCTCTACTATAGTTATTGTATTCTACACTATATACTTCAATTCAAACGACTTCTTACATATCTCTAGAAACTGTATTTCACACTTTAAGGCTGTGTTTTCCTAACAGCCGAAAGTTTTTTTTTTCCATTTTTTTATCGACAAATATTTTTGACTGACAACGTTCTATACGAACGGATATGTTAATGTGAGCAGTTTTCTTGTTTTTTCTTGTTTTTAATATTTTCAACTTGACGAAGTTTTTTTTTTCAAACGGATTATATTGTTTATACAATTTTGAACAATTTTTCATTTATGTTATATTTTTTTGTTTTCAATTTGTATTCGTCTCTATTATGTCTATTATGATCTTGGTGATAATGGACTTTTTTTGCTGTTTTTTGTTTTGTATTAGTTTAAAAAAATAAATAAAAGTGGTCTACAAAAGTTTGAGCGCCGCGCGCGTTTCACAGATATAAATGATATAAAGTAAAAGTCTAGTAAAAGTCGACTTCTCTGGATGAGGATATTCCTTGTCAATCCAAAACAAGGCTGGCGGTTGGACTTGCGCTTTGGTGGACCAATTGGCTGCAAGAGTCTTGTCGGACCGTATCAGCTCTGTGGCGGACACGACTGGGTATCGGCTTGGGTTGTTTTTGACATTGCAATACTATATACGAATTTATATCTGTAAATAAAATCATTTCGTTTTCTTTTGCTTAACTGATTTCAATGCTAAGAAAAAATAAATTATCTTTTAGATAACTCGTCTTGCTAAAACCTCTGCAGGGGAAGGAGGCGGGACCATCATCATCATTAACTCAGAAAAATGAAGTGGTTCCATAGTTATGAAACGCAGTGTAGTATCGATCCACCCACAGCACCAGACATCACCATGGCAGACATGACAGACTGCTCCATTACCGAACGCCCCCGTAATATTCCAATTTAAATTTCGTTAATTTCGTTACGTCACACGCAAAAGCTCGCTACGGCAAATTAATTGAATACTTATTACATCAAACTCCACTCCATTAACTGGAAGGAATCCCGTTAATTTGCGCGGCATCATTATGAGAGCTTGCCGATTTTGCATAATTTCATCCGGCCAAAAACATATACTCAGAAGCTCAGAAGCAGCGAAGAGAATCCCGCGATGGTTTAGGTTCCTTCCCGCACACCACCCGGAACAACACGGCACGGACTAAAGCTGTCGAACGTGACGAGATTGCGAGAAGCGCCGAAAAGGCTGGCCTGGACAGGAGCGCTTTTCCTCGAATATCTCACCTTGATTGCCCGGTAAACATTGTTGGCACAAATCTTGGTTGATTGTTGTACCGCCCGTGGCAGAAAAACCTCCCACCACTCGCAGCTCAACTCAACTGGCGGCGTCAACAGGTTTCCCGCACGGGACACCGAAGCGCAAATAACGGAAATAATCTGTGCTAATGCCTGTTGAAATTTAAGCAAAAAGCTAAAGAGAACGTGAATAATGAAAGCTGCTTACGAATCTTGACGAAGAATTAGAGTCGAACAGGGATAGTGCATGGGTGCAAAGGAAAGGCAACGAGAAAAAAAACTCATGCTCGGCTTGACCATGGGAACCGCGGAACAGCGGAGTGTTAGAATTAGATCCTCGTGATCGCACTCACTGGAAGCACAAAATACGCTTCGGGGGAAAATGAAAGACGATGGATGGTATTAATTTATTCACAACATAATTTTGCTGCCCACTCCTGGGCGCAACATCGACACTGCTGAACAATTTTCGTTGCTGCCCGAATTTTGATGTACAGCATGACGAATGAGCGGTGAGGGAATGTTGTAGTTGAACCGACTGAAGAGCGCGCGAGAGCTTTTGTAATCCGCTGATTGCAAGTGTATTCTTCAATCCACTTTCAACCCAGGACGAGATCCGTACATCTGCCCTTCGGTGCGGCACGAATCAGCTGCAGCTCTCTCTCTCTCTCTCTCTCTCTCTCTCTCTCTCTCTCTCTCTCTCTCCAGCGAACACGTCCGTGGGAAACAGAACTTGCATTATTATCTGATAAATCAACATCACGGATAAAGATATTCTAACTCGAGGGAAAACAGCAATAGCATAACGTTCGGGATGAAGTGCGCTATCTTTCGGTACATCCATCCCGAAGGATTGGTGCACGTACAGCTTCGATGTATGGGTGTGTATGTATGTCTGGATTGGTCCGCGAAACGGTGGGTGCCGAGGCAACAAGGCAGAAGATCCTCTCATGATGAATTAGATGGATTTCGCGCTCGCATCTCTCTGCGATGCAGTGAGGGGGGGATTCCTCATAAAGATAAGCTTTTGATGGTATAATATTATACCCGACATGCAGACACGTACCCGCGTGGTTTGTATTGCCACCCGCTCAGTTTCCCATTTCAGAGAGATGTGGTTTAATTAGGACTGCAACGAGAAACGGGGTGTGGGGATGATTGCAGGATGAACAAGATGTAAATATGAGTATTCCGGGCAGGGGTACATTCCGGTGAATGGAACTGAAACCTTTGATGAAAACATCATCACTTTCGGAGAAAAGGAAGATGAGAATTTTTTACTGATTTAAACAGTGTTTTTTTTTTGCGGAATCAAAGCGATTTTTGTGACACTGACATTGAAAGAATATGATCCGGGTTTCACATTTTCTTTCTATACAAGACAGCTTTCATGTTTTCCCCTCGAATTGACAAAACATATTTCTAGACAGCATACTTGTATGCTACAGTAAAGGACGATTTGGTGATGATGAAAAGATGAAAACAATACACTTTCAACTAGTTTTCAGATTTTCCACTTGAACGGTGAATAAGATAACAGCATTTTTATTGCGCATTTTTTATCGAATACACATTTTAAGATTTGTCTAAAAACGTGGTTTGAAGTAGAATTGAACAATCTTGGATCGAGACTTAGCATAACGACTTCTTCGCTTCCAATTTCCATTTGTTTCAATTTATACTCGTAAAAATTGTGTAAATATTTCAATTTTGTTTGATTTAGTTATTATGATTATAATTAGTTATTATTAACATTATTATTATTAATGACTCTGTAAACGTAAGACAATAAGTAATTGAGTCTGATAAATAAAGGTTTTTTGAAAAAAGTGTCAGAAGTCAGACTAGCTGTTTTTTTAGAACTGGCGCTAAAACCAAGAATCGGTTACGGTTAAATGACAGACGAATGGCATGGCTAGCTTAGTCACCTGAGTTCTGAGCAGATACCAGTTGTTGAATGTCTAATAATGCCTTATCAATTAATTTATTTAATCAAATTAATACTTTTTTCCGGATTTTTTGGAGACCTTCATGCTGAGTAACAAAACAATGCTTTTGAAATTTGAATAGAAATATGAAATGTTTATTCCCTGTTTAAAAACAAGACGACATTTTTTATCGAATCAGTACATAAAATAGAAAAAAGGCTTTTTATTTTTCAAAGATCGATTCTCTGGTACCGTTTTAATCAACGAGTTGATCCCTACTACTTTGAGCATTTCCGTGACAAACGTTCAACTTCCCTGGAATCAGCGCTGAGTTCAAAACTGCACCTGGAATGTTCATCAAGGTGTCACTAGCCAGGGAAGCCATCAAACAAAAAAGTTACAGGAGGGTTGTGTCTGAGACACAACCGCATAGTTGACGTAGGATTCCGTTAGGCTGTCTGTTGATTTTGGATATGTTTGAAGAATTAAACCTTTTGATAATGATTGAGTGGCCGTTTGGCGTTTGTTTGATTGTTGAGTATTGTTTGTTCACTCCGTTAGTGTTTACAACCGAGTGATGATGGCAGAAAGATGGTAATTAGTCGTTAGATGGTGCGTATCAGATAGAAGATGCCGAAGTGGAATGAGACATGATGAAACCGCCTTCTGTAATCCTAGACGAGATGCCTCCTGTGTTATATACAGAGCTGCAATTCGCCATTGTCACTGCATATATTTGGGCTACTATGACGACCATTGCAACATTACCACCAAACGACGTGCAACAAAATATAAACCGACAAAACACCTCACTTTTCGATACTAAATAGTTTGTCAGAGTGTGTTGACGACCAAAGCATGTTGCAAGTCAGTGCCATATGATCGTCAAGACGGGAAATACTATGTTACTTGATGTAATGGAAGTTTACACGTTTACCAGGGTGCATTTGTTTACGTTGGGCTACCAGAATACCATTCTTACACGTTATCGCGTGTTCGACATAGTATTTACTTCAGTAAATACCGGGAACAACAACCGGAACGAAAATCGAACCTTTGCTCGATGAAGATAACATGCAGTCTCCGACAATCATCAATTCGATGCTGACAATTTTACCGCCTACTTGGTCGGTCAAAACGTATTGACGAAGCTCAGTAACAGGCAAATTGTTGCATCGTACTCCGTCAGTCACCATTTGACCAACATTTTTGTCAGTAGGATGTGACTAACGTGGCTCGTCAGTTGTCAGTGACATTGATGAAAAAATGCAGCTCTGGTTATATATGGATGAAATAAAGAAAAAAAAAACTCATAAATGTAATATAAGATAATTATCAATACCGAACACAATTATAAATTTTTCTCATCAGTAAAAAAATGTTACTTTAATATAGAGAAAAAATATTTGAAATGGAAAAGGTAATTTTATTTTATTATTTTTACTTTCTGAGTATTTATTCAACCCAATGCGAATTTTAATTGGACTAACAACACCTGATACTATACATGGGAAATCACTTTTTCGAATATTTCTTCACTTTTCCAACTTTTCTCGCCGTATGAACTTTCCTTAGGCGAAAATGAACACAAAAAACGGCTTAAATCGAACGACTCGTTCTCGGGCGGGATCAGATCTTGGTTTTCATTTATGAAAATTGAAATTAATCGTTTCATACATCAAGTCATTTTTAACATAACTGCTACCATATACAATTTTACACTTACACTTGTGCTAAATTTTTCACGATTGGTCATTGATATGAAATTTCGCGAAACAACCAACATTAAAGTTCCAAATATCAATTTAATTTGCTACTATTAATCGTATCACTCGCCTTACTTGCAATATAAAAATGCCCCCGATTTGTATATATTTGCATTGCCAATTTCCCCCGGGCAGCTTGGTTTTGATGTCTCTGTTAGGGAACACATTTCGGTGGGAACAAAAGTTCCCCCTACTTTCATGTATTTGCAATGCCGATTTTCCCCAGGCAGCTTGGTTTTGATGTCTCTGTTAGGTACCCGCCGCATGTGTCGTAAATTTCGACCAATCAGAAGGTATTTCCGTTAGGACAGGGGTTGTAATTTTTCAATTGTTCAATAGTTAGTTTCATGACATATATTATTTTCTTCAATATAAAAAATTCTTATGGAATGCCGAAATCGATTGACGCAAAAATGTCATCAATCCATCATGAAATGACTGAGCAATAAGCGTTTGGAATTGGACAATTTTCACGATGTGCTCGATTTTCGATATTCAATTTGCACCCCAATATGTTCCCGAAGACGTAATCCTACGTCAAAAAGGAAAGCAATTTTTGGAGAGCTGTCTCGACAGAGAAAGATGACAACTATTGAACCTTAACATTATATTATAATTTCAATCATTATTTTTACAAAAAATACAACTACAATCAAACATAAGACAAACGATTTTTAAAAACAGAGTTCTACAAATAATAATATTTACGGAGCATTTGTTGTTCGGGGTGGACTGCATCGATCGGCTCTTCAGTTGTTGTTTTCACGTAGACAGTTCCGAGTTTGGTAAATACAGATGACAACTTGCCCTCTTTCTTCTTACGTAGCGCTGCTGCCTTAACTTTAGAACCGGTCTCGAACGTTCTTCAAGCCAAACTGTACTACCACCAAACATTCGTACGGATTTAATACGCCTTATGTCGATCAGTGGAACATCAGAGTCGTCGATTCCTACTCGGCTACAAATCGCCATTACGGTTCTCGAGATTATCGACAGCCGAAGAGCTTCTGTCAACCCGCTCATTCAGCACGTTCAGAGCCACGTCGTTGTCGCTGAATTTCGGAGCACTTGAGCGTATGAATTCCCTGTGATACAACATCCAACCTACCATTCATCTCAGACTTCACTGAATCAATTTTGCTATGCAAGTCATTACACAGTGCATTGATTCATAAGCAGTTGCACAGCAGAATTGAACGATAGTTGTTCTGATAAACCAAGACTTAGGAGGGGTTCTCGCTAAACTTGACATTATGATTAGAAGATGATAGAGCACAAGTTATCCGTGTACACTAGGGTGTCAAAAAGTTACCTCATAAAAATATTCACCACCTCGAAAAAACACTCTAGGCCAAATATTAGACTGAAGAGAGAGTGACGCAAAGCGGTCAAAGTTTGAGTTTTTTGAAAATCGAAAAATCTCCCCCCTTAGGTGGAAAGGAAAGGAAATCGGAGTTTCCGAAAAAAAAAATTTTTGATGCCAAATGTCTTCAAATTGCATGAAACGTCGAGATCTAGTGTCATCTCGAAATTTATGTTTTTGACAAAAATAGACACTCTGGGACTAGACTAGGATATATTATCGTGCAAATCAATATTTCGAAACAGGTTCCAAATGAAAAATAGAGATAATTATTTTTATTGGCCCTTAAAATCATGTTTCGTCTCGTACTCCGTTTCATGCAATTTTAAGACATTTGGCACCATTTTTTTTTTCGAAAACTAATCATTGTCAATAAAAGCCGTTTCTTCATGAAAATGGTTTATTTTAAACAATTTTATACCAGTAATAAAATTTTTATTACCGAATTACCGGTTATAAAACCGGTTTTTTCCTACCACTTCAGAATCTTGCTTTAAGGATGATATATTTACATTAGCCAAATTTTATATGTATAATGTGTAATATTCTTATACGGTTCAAAATTTGAAATGCAGGTGTTTGAAAAACAATATGGTGTCTCTGCATAATTTTTCACAATCGATCTCGAAGCACTCATTATTCACGAATCACAGGAAATCATCTTCCGTCAGTCGCTTTCGGAAAAAAGTTCTGGAAGTTGATTCTGATGAAAAATGAAGCGGCAGGAATCAGTTATTGTGGCAGTGTCACACAATTCGACCGAAAAAAATTAAACGGATTGCGTTTCCATTGCGACTCGCTTTATGAACGCAACGAAAATTTCTGGCTGGCATGTGTTATCACATCAGCTAAACTAGCCGGATGTTGCAAATCATCACAGGTTTAGGTTTCTGCAAAAGAAAATTGCAGAAGAATTTTGACTACAGCATAAAAAATACCTTGAACAGTTTTCGACGAGAAAGCAAACATATCATGGGAGGGTAAAATTTTTAAGCTGCGTGAAAGTTGGCGAAAGATTGTGAAACAAAACAGTGCATATGAAACTAAATAAATCCGTGTCTGCCTTTAGAAATGATGCTTTTGTTTTCTCAAAAATCGGCACGAACTTTCCAGACAACCCAATATGAGCTATCCTGATTTCTTCCTGATTTTTGAAAAATATAGTTGGCAACTCTGAACACGAGAGTTCTTTCCACGCATCCGTTGTCTCTATGAGTGGAACAACACATTATACAGTCCACTTTACGGTTAGCAGCAGACGGAACAGTGACAAGCAGTGTTGCTACATGTACAGATTTATCTGGAAAGGTACAGATTTTTTCGTTATTTTTGGTACAGATTCTGTACGATACAGTATACAGATTTTCATCAAATTGTACAGATTGGTACAGTCTTGAGAAAACAAACGCAGCGCTGCGCTTGAGTTGAATTTTCATCAGTGCGCGCTCAAAGAAAACTCGTATTCTCTCTTGGTGCGAAGCGCACAAAATTCATAAGCACGACAGCACAAAATGTACCCGGCGCAGAACTAAACATTTCTTCTCACTTATGTGATGCGCGTCTCATTCTATACACACACACATACATACATACACATCAAATTCTAGCGCCCGCTTTGTCTTCGTTCGTTCTAAGCAAAGCATAAAAACAACAGCGCGCTCTCATTTGACCCGTATACGCTTGTGTGAAGAAAAATATCTCAACAGAGAGAGCAATCCAGATTCAAGCGCGCAGCACGGCGCAAATTTCAGCGTAAAACTCAGCTTAAAAACTGGGCTTGCGCCCACGGCGCTGACAACCAAACATTTCATCTGTGTTTCGGAGCGTGCTCATTCGCCAGAGCGCATGTGTGCGCAAGGAGTGGGAGCTCAACTGGGTATAAAAATTTAGTTGCGCATCAGCACCGAGTTGCATTCTGAAGACTGGATTGGTACAGATTTTGACGTAGGACTACGTCTTTCATTTCTATACCGGGGTGTAAAATCAAAGTTTCGAAAACGAAAGCGTTACGCCGGAGACCGAGATTTTGAGTGTTAATAGCTCCTAAACAACTGAACGAAATGGTATGATAAACACTTCATTCGAAAGATAAAATGTCTACGCGTTCTATACTTGTTACTTTCTGATCCAAAAACTTGTTTCAATAGTCTTAAATTTGCTTTCAATATAGGCTATTGAAATCACCAATCGGTATATAAGCGAGCGCCGCTCGGAAATCCACTCAGTTCTAATTGAACAGCGATTGGAGCATGTTGTCGCTGTTGTGGTGAAGCTCTTCATTTATCATGAACGCGCGGATGAACGGTGTCACCAAGAGCCTGTTTGTGCACCTTAGGCCAGAAGGGAATCCATCAGGAGGAGAGTGATGCTACAAACGGTTCCCCGGGAAGATCTCGAAGCAGCTGCTACACACACACACATACACGCACGGAATTCTTTCCGTTTGGGTCGAGAAAGATCCGGAAAATAATCTGCCAGTTCCTCTAGGAATTTAAAAATACATTCATGTGAAAGAGTTTATTTGAATGTTTTCTATCCATGTAACACTATGACCAAATATGTTTCAATCAAGTGCTATTAACAGATGGTCATCGAGTTAGCATTAACCACTGGTGGGCTTCCAGTATCGAGGAAAATGTGGAAATATCTAATCGATACTGAAAATAATCTGCCAGTTCCTCTGGGAATTTAAAATTACATTCATATGAAAGAGTTTATTTTAATGTTTTCTATCCATGTAACACTGTGACCAAATACATTAGGTTTTGTGATTTTTCAATCAATCGCAATCAACAGGATAGCTTCTGAAGATTATTCTTCCCCATCAGTAGGATATTTCCGTAACCAATATTGGATGCATAAAACCTTGTGCCTCCAACGTAACGCTCTCGTTTTCGAAGTTCTCCAAATATTCATTCATTCAGAATGAATTCAGATTCAACTTCATACAAATGATCTCTAAATCAACGATAGTCCTACGTCACCCTTGCGGTTATACCATAGATATAACCCACTTCCTGTTTTTTCCATTTGTGAAATTTCTTACATTTGAACGAAGCAACATTAAGGTACAAGACGACTTTTGCTCCGCAGTATCGCTTTATGCTGCTGATCATAAAAGCATTGACAATGCAATAATTGATTAGTTTCAAATGGACTAAATTTCTTACAACGATCGTATGAAAGGATTCGTGTCGGACGGTGTGACCGTGAAGATGGGGGCTTCGAATTCCGTAATGCGCTTGATTAAAATCGATTGCCCAGATCACTGGATCTCGTCAAATGTACATGTCATTTGCTCGAGCTATTTTTTCCTGAATATAATAAGAACAAAAAAAAGCTTCGAGATCGGCTCAGCTACGATACAGCCACGGTACAGATAAAAAAGTGGCTACACTGGTGACAAGTAGCGGAAACAGATAATATTTTTAATGACAACAAATTTACTTGATCTTTCAATGTTCCGATAGCTGATGAGTTATGATTTAGGAGATTTATTTTGAAATCCCCCATTAGTAGGGCATTAGATTCAGTGAAAGAGACTTCTATAGTCATTTCTAAGACTTTGTACAAAGCTCTAAAACTTTATCTGACTTTGAAAGTATTTCGTATTTGGTTTTGGATGTTATGTTTCTACATATGCGAATCCGCCTTCCCGTTTTTTTCTTGCAACCAATCGATCAGAACGGAGGATTCGGAACGAAGGCAGTTGATTTTTACTATTTTGGTTGAAATTCTCGCATCACAACTACATTGGGCCAATAGAAGGAGTCTGCTATTGTGCTAGCTAGATCATCTGATACAGAGACCTTGAATGATACGAACGAGAGCGCATGTAGATATTTTTCTCTAGGAATCAGTTTCGTGAATTTCACAGTCGAATTCTCTACGTTGATGGTAAACTTGAGGTATTCCAAAGTATCGTTCGTTCGACATCGAAAGGAGTAACGTAGAAAGTTTTGAGCGATTCTCCACCAGAACTACGGAGTTGCAGCTTTTTATCTACAATTCTTGGTCTATCGCCCTGTTGCTCACGTACGTTGTTTGGACGTGAGTATCACCATTACTGACGTTCTACGCATAGTTGTCCCATGCTACTTTCTGACAATTTTCACTTTTCTCCATAAAACGATGTTCTTATGTCTAGTCTTCCAGAAAACCACAAAAAATCTTATTGTTTTTTCCCAGATTCTCAAAAAACTAGATCAAGCTCAATTGTCCCAAGTTGATATTCTATGCATAATTGTCCCATCATGTATTTATTGTAGATTCATAATAAAATAATCGGTTCAAGTACAAGAATTTTATGTCACGCTTTCAGCAAGGCTAATGTACTCATTTCTGGTTTGGAACGATAAAAAAAAAGTTTAACAAAACATGTGTACACCTTGTACTGAATGACTAATAACAATGAGATTTATATTCTGCAAAGGTGTTGCAGATCACTCTCTTCTTCATAAAACGACGTTTTATGCATAATCTTTCGGAAAAACACTAAAACCTGTTGTTTGTTCCCAGTATTTTATAAAACAACATCAAGTTCAATTGCCATCCTGTGTTGTTTTTCTAGGCATAAAACTGTCTCACAATTTAAAAATTAAACCGTAATCATGCTTGATTGATTCAAATGAGGGGTAATTTTCCCATTTCATTAAACAATGTTTACTGCTTTTAAAAAACCCGGTGTATTGCCCAACTGAATTACTTAAAGCTTCTGGTTGACAAATATGCTAGAAAACTTTGATTGCGTTTTGCTCAGTTGCTGATGGGAGATGTAATGGGAGAAATAATATCGGTATAGGAGAGCACCCTCCCCAACAGCATGCCCGTTTGTTTCAGCAGGAGCAGCAACATTACTTTTCACCATTATAGGATTTCTAATCATTGCCACTAATTTTGCACCTCGGCGGTTTTGCTTAGTCTCGATTCTGGCACGTATTGAAAATTAGCGGTCGACCTGTCATTCATCCAAATCGATATTTTCCTTCATTCGGAAATCTGTCGTACGCATTGTGGACGCTGATCAGCTATCAAGGGTCTCGTTTCTTTGCGGTGTTTTTTTCTGATAATTAAATCGTGTTCGTAGCAAATATTAGATTGGTTCGTCTGTG
Source organism: Toxorhynchites rutilus septentrionalis (assembly GCF_029784135.1). Classification (NCBI taxonomy): domain Eukaryota; kingdom Metazoa; phylum Arthropoda; class Insecta; order Diptera; family Culicidae; genus Toxorhynchites; species Toxorhynchites rutilus. Next base: position 115,739,880 of record NC_073745.1, read on the forward strand.
TGACCGGAGACGAAAATCTTCGCACCTTACCTATTAGTTGCTTCATTGTGTCTTCGGCATGACACTGTCATTTGCACATTCATTTGATTAAACTCTCACAGTTAGCAAAAAAAAAACGACCATAATTGTCGGCTACAAAAAACGGAATAAATAACGGACCCATTTTCTGTTTTTTTTTCTTCTTAATTACCCACTTTGCATCATACGAAGCTAACTTGTAGTTAGTTAATGGGCTATTTGACATTGATTGACTTTTTGATGATTTTGCGAAATTGATTGCTGCAAATTCTGTTGATTTATATTCCAATTGAATACAAGCACGACTAGCACCAACGTTTGAACTAGTCACAACTCAAAGTTGATCATACATAAACACCAAGTGTGGCAACAGCAAAACCAGAAATTGGTTCACACAACAGCACAAAACAGTTCAACGGGTCATGTGCTTCATCATTGTTAACCCAGTAAAGTCTCCCCGTGTGCAGTTGTGACCGCGCTGAACTCCGTCCCGTCCTGGCGGAAAAGTCGGTTCCGTCGGTCGGTCGGTCGTTTTTCGTTCCCGTTCGGGGGCATTTCTAACCTTTTGCCTTTTTCCCCTAGTTCGGTTGTGCAGAGAGCGGCAGAGGCTGCAAATTCAACCCACTATATATGTGAAAGAGGGCGTAAAATGTCGAGACCTATTGTGCGACACGTCTGACTGAAGCGGAACTTTTTATCTCTGTGGGCAATTTTCTATCCGGTAGTTTTTATTTTTCTTGTTGATTATTTTCATCGTCCCTGATGCTGCCGCGGGAGGAAGCCCCAACCGCGGAGAATCGTTTGGGATGGGATAGCGAGACTAAGTTGAATAGAAAAGCGCCGGTGAAAGTGACATTAGAGCGAGCGTGAGGTGCAATTTATCGGGACGTTAGCTCGAATGCAAATTGAAAATAGGGATTCTTTCCAGGACGCGGAAAGTTGGTATAAGTTATAATGTTACCGTTAAAGCATACTACGGAGAATGTTCGCTCATTTTTTCGTTGACAAGTTTCTATCCTTGGTGCAATGAAAAAAATGAATAGTGTCACAACATCAAACTGCAATCAAAGTTTTTTTGAAGTTTTTTTCTCTGTATAGAGTAAAACCTTCTAATACATTTTTTTGTCCAAATGAGCGAAAATCTCACAATTTATAATATCCCTTTGTACGTTCTGTATATTTTTAAATGTGACTGTTTGTACCCGAAACCCGAAAATCCGAATAAGGAGTCGTCCGATTTGAGGAAGTCTTTATTTTGTTGTATTCGTCTCTGCCCGTATATCAATACTACGGAGAGAAAAATCGGAAAATTTTCGGAAGCTATGAAGGAAAATGGGAAAATCTCACTCCTATATGCTCTGAAGTAACATCGTAGAAGCCGTTGTTGAAGTGTTGACAGAATTGGTCTTCGTGTTGCGTTGCTTCAAGTTGAAAATAAAAACTTTGAATATAAATTGACTTTTCTGTATCAAATATGTATTCCATGTAATGAAGAAACATTGTTTTTTTTTTTGCAAATGATTGAAGAATCTTGAATGTGAAACGACTGAATTAAGATACGTACGTACGATAAATAACAAAATCTATAGCCAGTCCAATCATGTTCACAGGTTTTCCTTTTCATGATACCTAAAAATAATATCTGCCGCGTGTTATGTCCCATAATATTTTCGGAAATTTTTATTCGTCGAGTATTCGATAGTTCGTGTTTACATAATCATATCACTTACCTCAGAGAATCCTGCTTCTTACCTCTACCCACTAACTTTTTTTCCTCGGATGATAATCGCTAGGGAACCACACTATAAAGGCGACAGTTCTGGCCTTCGGGCGTCGTATATCATACTAACATTCCTTCCCTTCCCCTGGTGATTTTAAGGACATGAACAGCGTCGTTATTGATTATTTAAAGCCCAAATCACCGAAATTGCACAAAAAGAATTATTTGCTACTCCCAAGCGTCATTCAGTGCGTTCTTTGTACAATTTCGCTGGTTCAGTTCCATCACGGAGAGCAACTCCGGAATGTACAGTCTACCCAAGCTCAAGCTCAAGTTCGATGATCAAAGAATCTTGAATGAAAATTTTGCCTGATAATAATTTTATTATTATGACGAGTTTTAACAGAGTATTAGTATTAGAAGTATTAGAAGATTTATAAAGAGAGAGAATTGTAAAACGACCAATAAACGATCAAGGTCAAACTCGAGGGAGGAATCGTCCGATTTCAGATGTCATCATTTTATTATATTTTCTGTATCAAACATGTATTCCATGTAAGGGAGAAACATGTTATTTGCAAGTGATTAATCTTGAATGAGAATTGGGTTTAAAAATAATTTGATATTATTATGACGAGTTCTGGTAGAAGTACAGGTCGGACTCGATTATATACAGTTTGGAAAACAATTTTTTTTCTTTATATTTCAAATATGACTTATTTCAAGAAGAAATGTATCCTTTCAACGTTAAGGTGAAATTCGAGTGGCTTTTACATGTACAGTGGAATGAAAATCGTAATTTTTAAAGATTTTGCTTGAATTTTCCCCAGGAATTATTAATATCGATATTGCAGCCAAATTAAGAAAGATAGAAGTTTGGTGTCAAATATCATATTGTAGAGCAGTTAGAAAGCTTCACTTTAATTAATAAAAACAAACTAGTTTAATATAGTTTTTTAGGATTAAATTAATAATAACACATTAAAAATTATTAACTTTTATGGTTTTCACTTCCAAAATGTTATTAAAATCCACTAATTTAGATGTTACCCTACTATATCCTGTGCTAAATTTTCTCATATTTCAAATGAAAGCAACAGAGTCGTCTTCTGTGGAGTACTTTTTAATGTAGAGCCAGTTTGAGGCAATTTACCGTGTTAGAGCCATTTTAGTGATGCGATATCTAACCTGGTACGGCCATAACAATGAACTTCAAACGCGTTTTTCCCGAAATTGATTTTTTCAAACTGGCGTACACGACATCTCAAGTTGTACTGAACCGATTCGTGTCAAATTTATATGGATACAACCCGCAGGAATCGCATGAACCTCTAAAAACTGATATTTCTCAAATTTTGCTATTTTTAATAAATCGGAAAACGTAAGAAAAAATCGTTTTAAACCGCATTTTGTTTTTCAAACGGCCGTCATTTTGTCAAATAAGATCTTATTGACTTGTCCAAGGTTCATGCGATAGCGGCATCTTCGCTGATTCAGAATCTGCTCGATTTTTTTGTTTCAGATAACCAGAAGAGCTGCAATCGTGTACGCCATGGCACAACTTTTTTTTAACCCTCTCACTTCATCAGCTCGTAACTGTTCTAGTTATGAAAATTTTTTCTTCGTTCAATTTTTGTTTTATTGTTAAAAGATAGATTAACAAATGATGATATAATGGATAATAGATATATTTTTTGTTTTATTTTTACGGAACTCGAAAAAAACGTCTGAAATTTGTGTCTCTACATTAGAGTACCCCCTCAATAAGAAAACGTGAATGTTTGAAAGTATTTATAACAAAAACCATTTTGGGTGGGACGAAGTTCGCAGGGTCAGCTAGTGGAAAATAAAATTACGAATAATAAATAATAAAGAAATTGCTCAATTCGAGGTGTTTCACGTGACCCTAGCGCAGTTTGAGTCGTTTTTCTATTGAAGATGATTCCTGAGTATTAGCACTACCATTAGAATCAAGACCATACCTTGCCTGTTAAATTGTTTATAAAATATCTAAGTAAACTTATTAAAACAGTGTCAGAGTAATTTCAACCATAATCCACCCATTACCGGAGGAGATACTACTTCCCTCTGTTGCCGTTACGAACACATGCGTACCAAATTTGATTTCCAGTCCTCAATGGGCGTGACTATTGAAATGTGTACCTTTTTCCGACCCCTTCTGTGCGCCAGAGTATTCCGCTGCTCCGAAAACTACCGTGACACTCCGGATAGACGAAAATGGGCCGTTTTTCCGTCACTACCCACCTGCACGGATGCAATCGATTGCTTAATTTAATGGATGTAATTTCTCAATAACATTGTGGCTAATTGTATCGTCGCCCAATTGTAATCAATGTGAATTTTCAATTTGGTGCTTGTTTCACCGCAGCAATTTCGGGGGTATATTATGATAATTACCTCCAGCGAATACCGGAGGCCATTGTAATGTTTGGCTGTCGATGGCAGTGGTTTACATAATTAAATTTCTTGCTTGGTTTCGAACAAGTTCAATTTTGCAAATGGGCAGCAGTTTTGGCCTAGTGTACCTGGAAAATGGCTAATTGCGATTGGGGCAAGAACAATTTCAAATCGGGTTGAAGTTGATTACTCGAAACTCTTTCCAGTTTGAAAATTTGACGACGAATACGGCTACGGGCAGAAGTTTTCCGGCCAAATCACTCTGTTCGCTCTTCTCCTAATATTTAAACATCAATCAATTTCGGAGAGAATGGCTCCGAATATGGAATGAATGAAATCACTCCCAGCGTTTGTTGATATTCCCGCTGGCGCAAAATCTTGAACTTGCACTCAAGCAACACCAAGAGACACTTCGCTTCGCATCCGTCGATTCATAAATAGAATCAGATAATTCGCGCTCTCGGATGAATTTCCCAACACCCCACACTCACAAGATCGCAAGATGGTCTTGGTTGGGCTTGGTGTCTCTGACTCCGTTCCCAAGACAAGAAATGTTGCCACCGCATCGATCGTCCTGTCGGAGCAAAACGAAAAACCAAAACTCGCCCCGCAGAACCAGTGGACCCAAAACCAGAGTGAGATAACGAGATGGCACCCGATGGGGCGCACTCGTAGGCAAAGCACACGGCACCTTGAGCACCACTGGATGATACTTTTATTTCATTTTCACAGTCAGTTTATTCCCTCGTCCTATCTGCCCTCCCCCCCCCGCCATCTGGCTGATGATTTGCCCCCGGGACGGACACTCGATAAGCGGGATTTATCTCCATGTGACTGTCGTTCAATGGTGGCACACAGACGGAGGAAGGGATGGAAGCGAGGGAAAGGAATAATTCGATGCCACCATCTCTGATCGTGAAGCTGCTTCAAGTTTTGTTTCCATTTTCGGTTCTGCACTCGGAGCATAAGAGGCCAACAAGGAAAAAGCCAACGGCAGCAGACGAAGAAGTTAAAGTCTGTCTTTCCGTGGAAGCGGTGAAATTGAAAATGATGCCGATATCGCGCGATATATTGAGAGAGCGAATAAGAGCTAAACAAAAAAAAAAACGCTCGTGGCAAAATGGTAGGGAAAATGAAAGCAATTTGTTATCAAATGATGTCCTCCAGGCAGATGTAATTTGAATATTTGCCGGTGGGAAAGGGCGGGTGGATTGGTATGTTTGCATATTTGGAGCTTGTTAGATGAATGGATCCGCGTCTGATTGGTCTAACGCAATCAATGAGCATATAAATGAAATTTAATGCGGTGCTTTGCGACGGCGGAGTGTTTTTCTTGGGCAAAATCATATTATCAAACGTACTCGGTAATTGAAACTGTACGGCCGATGTTTCTATATAAAAAGGCAATTCACTGGAATTCGTGAATGGCAATTTTAATCAGCGATATTTATTTTTAGTTGACAATTTTGTTAGTACGATATCCATTGACATCTATATACATCAGTCACTGCCTCTTGAGAATTGATTATTTGAGCTATGAATGATTTTGGTGTTCGGATACGTTTTGTGCTTACGAAATTAGAATTATAAAATGATGTCTTAAAATTGCTCAACACGCACCGAATGAAATTGTAAATTTTGTAGAACAAAACATATAATGAAAAAAGTAGTAAACGATGTATAGTTCCCACTTGAGAAAAGATTTTGAAGCCCGAGTCTCCGAAAATGTATACTGTACTACGATATGACATACAGGGGTTTTCTAACTTTAAATTCCGAAAGTAAATTGAAATAAAACACACTTAGAATTCGAATTTCGATGAAACTTTTATTTAAAATTAAAGTTTGGTTTATGCCATTATGCGTGAAATACAACATCATTCAAATGTCCACCTAGGGCTTCCTCGCACACCTTGATCCGGAATAGGTAATTTTCGATGACTTCTCGGCACATATGGGGCGGTATCTCGGTCATAACTTCACGAATGTTGTCTTTCAAATGTTCAAGAGTTTGCGGAGAGTTGGCATATACACGGTCTTTCGCATAACCCCACAAAAAAAAGTCTAGCGGGTTCAAATCGCATGATCTGGACGGCCAATTGGCATCAACAAAACGCGAAATTATGCGTCCCTCAAATTTCGTTCGCAATATGGGCATGTTCGGTCGTGTTGTGTGGCACGTGGCGCCGTCCTGCTGAAACCACATGTCATCCGTATCCATATCTTCAATTTGTGGCCAAAAAAAATCGGTTAACATGCGGCCATAGCGCTCACCATTCCCAGTTACCGTCTCGCCGTCCTCATTTTCAAAGAAATACGGCCCGATGACTCCACCAGACCATAATGCGCACCAAACAGTGACTTTTGGCGGATGCAATGGCCTCTCAACAATCACGTGTGGATTTTCTGAGCCCCATATACGGAAATTTCGGGTGTTCACATAGCCACCGAGCTCGAAATGTGCCTCATCGCTGAAGAAAATTTGATGCGAAAATTCAGCATTTTGCTGCTGTTGTTCGTTCACCCAATTGACGTATGCCCGACGCATTCCATGGTCACCCAGCTCTAATTTTTGTACCAGTTGGACTTTATATGGATGTAGGTGCAAGTCCAAATGCAAAATTCGCCACAATGATGTGTTTGACAAGCCCAATTGCTGAGCACGCCGTGGAATCGAAACATTCGGGTCATCCTCCACACTGGCAGCAACAGCAGCAATATTTTCGGCCGAACGCACATTACCTTGATGCACAGGTTTCACAATATCCGCTACGGATCCAGTCTGATCGAATTTACGCACTACATTAGCGATTGTGTGCTCTGTAGGCCGTCCATGACGACCAAAATCCGTCCGTAATCCTCGAAAAACATTTGCCGGTTTTTCATCATTTTTATAGTATAATTTAACAAAATTAACACATTGTGCGATGCTAAAACGATCCATATTGTAAAATGGCAGACATTCAACTAACGATATGACGCTTTGGTTGACAGCTATGTCAAACGGTTGTCAGCGCAGGGCTGTATACTTTCGGAAGCCCGAAATGGAAAACCCTGTATTATTGATGAAATTCAATTTCAGACAATTCGTATTAAGGCCTGATGCGTGATCAACCCGAAATTGTTTTTCAACATTTATTTTGCGAAGCTCGGTCATCAACCAAAATCGATGGTCAAGCCACATATCCTTGCTCCGAAACTTATGCTGTTTATTTATTGGGAACAACTCTGGGTTGTGTATTACGAACTGTTGAAACTCAGTAAAACCATCATAGCAGCTCACTGTCAATTACAATTTATGCGTTCGAGTCGAGCATTGAAAGAAAAACGGCCACAATATGTACAAAGATACGGTAATTTCTCCGCACGACAACGCTCGGTCACATGTTGCACAAGAAGTTAAAATTTACCGGGAAATACTTGAATGTGTTATTCTACCCCAACCGCCGTATTCTCTGTATATCTTCTCCTCCAACTACCATTCGTTCTGATCGCATAGTATGGCCTGACATAGCCGAACTTCGATTCTAACGAAGAGACCACAAATTGGGCAGATTCGTGGATCGCACTGAAATACAAGCATTACTTAAGAGGAGGAATACGTATGCTGCCCGAAATTGTTTGAATATCTTCAGAGATGACCGTAATCTTCACAAATTCCTTGAAAAATCGGGACGCGTTGTCCTCATTCTAATAGCAATAATAAATTCAGAACAACAGAATTCAACGAGTTTGAGCAAGTGTGGGTGAAAGCACTTATTGCAGGAGAAATACATATGAGGGGCTCAGAATGCAAGGGGTGTAAGTGACTTGATCGATTTCTCTTCATCAACTTTTTATTTAGTTAATAACTCAACTGCAAAAACGTTCCAATTTAAGTTTGCTATAGAATCCGATAGATGAGGTTCTGACCTATCTTCCACATTGTCAAATACAGCTGGGAATGTATTTGCAGCTAAGTTATGACCAAAAGAGAGAGTCGATGTAGAGAAATCGATCAAATCACTTAAACCCCTTTCATTCTAAGCCCCTCATATATATGAATCTGTTTACTTCGTCCTTTTCATGCTCAAATTAGTTTTTATGAGAAATTCTTTGAATTTGCTGAACATATATTATCTCACTTCGCATCAGTATCGAAAATCCACATATACGGAGAACGAAATGCGGATTTTATCACTGATTTTGATAATGAATTTATCTTGCTTCCAGTTGTTGGTGAAAGTAACACTCTGTAATTTATTTTTGATAAAACAGCCGGCCCTGGGTTGAATCAAATAAACAAAAAACAAAACAAGAAATAAAAACAAATCAACAGAAAAGCTTCTTGGATTTCTTGTTGACAAATAAGGGGCTTAGAATGAAAGGGGTGTGAGTGATTTGATCGATTTCTCTACATCGACTCTCGCTTCTGGTCATAACTTAGCTGCAAATTCATTCCCAGTTGTATTTGACAATGTGGAAGATAGGTCAGAACCTCATCTATTGGATTCTATAGCGAGCTTAAATTGGAACTTTTTTGCAGTTGAGTTATTAACTAAAGAAAAAATTGATGAAGAGAAATCGATCAAGTCACTTACACCTCTTGCATTCTAAGGCCCTCAAATATGACCGATGGTTTCTGTGAGACTCAACAATCTAAAAAAATAAAAACAGAAGGCACATACAATTTATAGGAAACACAAATCTGACGCTTATCTCGAAAATTACCAGAACATTTGCAAACAGCTCAACTCAACTGTTCAAAAAGCCTTTGAAGATTACAACTCAAAAACAGAGTTCGACATGAAGTCTAACCCTAAAAGTTTCTTCAAATACATAAAAACTAAATTAAGATGCAATGGTTGTCCAGCACCCATGCATCTTCTCGAAACCGTGGGGAATGACCCAGTAAAAATCTGCAACCTCTTTGCAACGTTTTTTCAAGAAGCCAGAACTTCCTCAGAAGTTTCAATACAAACTTCCGAGATTGTGTTTCTTTTGCGTTATACCATTACTCCTCCTTAAACTTCAAAAATAAGGATAGAAATGAAGTTATTGAAATGGCTCGAATCATAATCGACTGACCGTATGCAAATAGTGAGATTTAATGAAAAATTTTGAACCCAAAATTTGTTATATCTGGAGTTCCTCAAGGCTCCCATTTTATTTGTTAATGATGTTTGCGTTTTTCTTAAAAGTTTTAAGGCACTTATCTACACAGATGATATGAAGCTGTATATGAAAATAAAGAATGAAGAAGACTTTCAGACATTCAAAAATGAAGTTCACATCTTTTATACTTGGTGCACAAAGAGTTTATTACAGCTCAACCCTGCCATGATTCTATTTATTATTGACATCATGTCTCAACGAGAGGACTCAGAAGAAATATTGGGAAACCTAAATTTTTACGCACCGATTAGGCACCTGAGAATCCCTAACATCTTCTACATAGATTACCGAAGAACGAATTATGCCAAATATAGTCTTATTAATCGTATGATGAGCCTCTGTAACGAGCACAGTGGAATAATTGATATGACCATGTCTTGGTCAATGCTTAACGACTATCTGAATAGAATGAGATACAGTTAAGGTTAGCATTATTGTATTTGAGCAACATATATAGTCTACGCTATGCCTGCCATACAAATGAAACACAAATTTCTGCATTTCTCGAGAATTAATCAAGCAAATGAAACCAAAGTACGCATGTGGAGGCTTTGGGATGCAATAAATGTTTCTCTGGTGGTTAGACACTCCTCCCCCTCTTTAAGGGGGGCTGCCATACAAATGAAACACAAATTTCTGCATCACTCGAGAAGTAATCAAGCAAATGAATCCAAATTAGGCATATGAAGGTTTTGAGGTGCAATAAATGATCCTATGGTGGTAAGATACACCTCCCCCTTCTTTAAGGGGGAGAGGCCCTACAAATAAACACAAATTTCTACATTGCTCAAGAATAAATAAAGCAAATGAAACCAAATTAGGCATATGGAGGTTTTGGAGTGCAATAAATGTTTCTATGGTGGTTAGACACTCCTTCCCCCTCTTTAAGGGGGGGCTGCCATACAAATGAAACACAAATTTCTGAATTACTCGAGAAGTAATCAAGCAAATGAAACCAAATTAGGCATATGGAGGTTTTAGGGTGCAATAAATGTTTCTATGGTGGTAAGATACTCCTCCCCCTACTTTATGGGGGACTGCAAAATGAAATACAAATTTCTGCATTGCTCGAGAATTAATCAAGCAAATGAAACCAAATTAGGCATATGAAGGTTTTGGGGTGCAATAAATGTTCCTATGGTGGTAAGATACTCCTCCCCCCTCATTAAGGGGGGGCTGCCATACAAATGAAACACAAATTTCTGCATCACTCGAGAATTAATCAAGAAAATGAAACCAAATTAGGCATATGGAGGTTTTGGAGTGCAATAAATGTTTCTATGGTGGTTAGACACTCCTCCTCCTTTCTAAGGGGGGCCGCCATACACATGAAACACAAATTTCTGCATTACTCGAGAATTAATCAAGCAAATGAAACCAAATTTGGCATGCGAAGGTTTTAAGGGGCACCAAACGTTTCAGTCCCCTCTCTAAGGGGGACTGCCATACTATTGAAATACAAACTTCTGCATAACTCGAGAACTAATCAAGCACAATTAGGGATGTGAGGGTTTTTTGGTATAAGAAATGTTTCTATGATGGTATGACACCTCTCCCTCCTCTAGAATGGAGAGGGGGTCTCATTGAAATGTTACACATATTTCAACCAAAAATATTCCAATCAAACATGACAATTGAAAATTTTTGGAAAAAGTCTGAAGGAAAAAGAGAAAATTCGGAAAATTAAATTCCCTTATGTTCTTCAATTACATAGTGACAAGCGTTGTTAGTCCATTTGATGTTTGCTCTAACGAAATATCTTTAACTTCTTCTGTCTATTCCAATAAAAATGGATTGCCGAATATGTTGATAAGAGCAAAACTCGAAGAAGGAATTGTCCGATTTAGGGCCGTCTTTGTTCTATGATATTTTCTCTATCAAACATTTATTCCATGTAACGGAGAAACATATTATTTGCAAGTGGTTGAAAAATCTTGAACGAGAATTGTCTCAGAAAATAATCTGATATTATAATGATGAGTTTTGGTAGTAGTACTAAGAATTTTATAGTAAAGGGTAAATTCAACGGGGTCGATTAAAAGATCAATCAATGAACAGTTCTGCGATTTGACCCATGAACTTGCGCTTAGTAAAAAATGTGAACGTTTAAAGGTATTGATAACAAAAAACAAATTTTGGGCGGGACGAAGTTTTCCGGGTCAGCTAGTAAATAAATACAAAATAAATAAATAAAAATAAGTATGGGAAAAAGTTGTGGCTAACCACGTGCAAAACTTACTATAATGAAGATAAATTTTTATTGGTATACTAGCTGACCCGGCGAACTTCGTGCCGCCCAAAATTATTGTTTTGATATGAATTATTTAGATCAAATTTCTAAACTTTTTCTCATCATAACATTGTACTATGGCCAGAATACAACAAATTCAACAAAATGAATACGGCTCAAAAGAGACCTTTTTTATCTTCGGATTTTGCCATTAGCAACACATTTGGCCTTCCTTTTCTATTTATATAGATAGGAATGCGTTATTCCGCCTGAAAATCCATTCCCTCTTTCAAACAAAGATCAATTTCGTTAGCGCAAACATTGAATGGTCCTACAACGCTTATCATGATGTAATTCAAAACATATGGGAAATTAATTTTCCGAATTTTCCGAAAAATTTCCTATTTTTCTTTCCATAACATTGATTTACGGACAGAGATGAATGCGTCAAAATAAATATGGCTCAAATCGGACGATTCCTTCTTCGGGTTTTGAGCTTAGCAACACATTTGGCCTTACATTTTTATTTATATAGATTATTGCAATGAAATACAAAATATATAAACACTGTGGGTTTCAATTGGCACATCGGCACATAAATTATTTGCAGAACATATCACTCAAAGTATCATCCATCGACGATTTTTGCCGCATTATTGCCTTCAATGGATTTCCTGCAGAATCTACCTGTTTGTTTTAAGGTTATCAACAATACAGGTTATGTGGTTATATTTCGATGTACTATAGCATTTGTATCGAATTAGAGCACCCTTAATCGATTGAAACAAGTGGTGATCAGAAGGGGCAAGATTTGGGCCAAAGAATGTGCCCAGCAGATCCTCGCATCAATTTATTTTCAAATATTTTTTTCAACAGTGAAGCAACATGAGGTCGAGTGTTGTCATGATATAGTGTTAAAGAGGAATATTCTACACGTCTTTCAATCAATGTATCAACTCGATTATATACAGTGAAAAGAAATCGGAGACTGTATATAATCGAGTGTGATCTGTATAATAAAAATAATTAATATGTTTTCAATTGTTTTGAAAAACAAATTGCAAACGCTTACTCGCGAACCTGTAACTTTCAATTCTGGTTGTTATTACCCACTTGGTTGATATCCGCCCGTTCACCACGAGTTTGTTCTTCGACCATTCGCATCCGATTCGACATTAGACTGATCATAACGCATTTAAACTCTAACTAACATTGCTGAAAGATGACTGAATATCGGTTTCTATGTGGTTATTTGGAATGATGTCATTTGAACATTAATCGATCAACTATATAAAAACCAACAGTTTTAATCTGACATTTCCCTATGCTCGTAAATCAAATTTGAACTCGATACTCCGCAATGCACAAACCAATAAAGATACAGTAGTGTTCACATAATTCAAAGCTACCTCTCACATCACCTAACGTGTGAGTACCTCTGACAGCCCAGGCACCTGTTCAAATGAGAACAAATCCTACCCTAAAAAAATCAAGCTAATCGCACATCACAACATGCTGGTAACATCCTGATGTAATCCCCCGAATATCCAACTGATCTCCCTTCTCGAAAAAGGATTATGTATTGCTAACTCAGTAACTCAGTAAGAGGAATTCTTCCTAAATCTTTGTTCCTGAGTAATTTCGAAATTCCGCGGAAACATGTTTGTTCGTATTAGGGATGAACAGATAAGTTCGGTCAATTATATTCCTTTGGCCGAAAGAATACTCAATTCTATAATTATGTCCGTATTACATAATTTGTGAATATTTTATGCTTGAACTACTTGTTATCTAACAGGGAGGAATAGCAATTTTCGATATTTCTCTTTACATTGAAAGCATCAAAAGTAATGCATTTCAAAGTTGAGCGGAATTGAGTTTACGGTATAAATCGAATCACCATGCGAATAGTGCACGTGACCATCGGGCCTCGTTTCCCCACGAGAATGCGCAAAAACCTGTTTACCTAACCTTTCTCAGGGGGTGTTTGGCTGATCCATAAATCCCATACTTTCACGTGCATCGTAAGCATGGTTTTCCCACCTCGAATGGGTTTTCGTTTCTCTGTATCCATTCTTTCCGAGCACCGATGCTCTCAAGAGGCAAGCCAAACCTACAAGCCTGTTTGGCCGCTACAATCGGCTCATGTAGCGAGCGCGCGCAAAATGTAATAAAAATTCATGTAATAAGTTTTGAAATTTATTTTTCTGCCAGCTGTCTGGTTGCTAGCGTCTCCATCGGGAAACGAGCGACCCGATGTTCGTTTACATTGTTCCACACGGAACAGAAACATACACACACACACATACACACACACACACGAACGTCCACCCACTCACTCGATGGCACGGTTCGGTTCTGCAGATTTGCTTCTGAAACTTTTCTGGATTTCGCCCCCGAGTAAATTCTCATTCTTCTCGTTAATAACCTTTAGCGCATTATCACACAAGACATGCAGAGAGAAAAATGGTTCATTTTCGAGCAGAGCATAATCTGTTTACTTTTAGTGTATGAATTTGAAAAGAAGTTTTTCAGCTGATGGAAACCCCCCGCTGGCGGTTCTTCTCGAATAATTGGCTTGCAAAGAGGCTACAATCCGTACGGTTCAAATTCAGATTCAGGATACACGCTGGAAATGTTCATATCGAACAGTCATCGCTTATTCTCAGCGCCAGAGGTTGCGGTGGAGCAAAACGACGATCCTTGAAGATAACGAAGCGTAAAGTGTGCACGTACAACGTGAGCAGCATCCGATACCGGTGCCTGAATCAACCACTCTTCACTCCACCAAAGCGCACCTGTTTTCAGCGCGGAGTGAGGTTTGGTGGTAATGATAATGCTGGTGTGTGACGCCCTCTGAATGTGTGTTCGAAGAATGAGAAAATGGTACGAGACAGCATTCTCAAGGGGGTGGCATCCTTGGGTACATGGGACGAGAAATGAAAAACACATCTTCAAGTCCCACATACACACACACACACACATCCACAAAGCCTAGTTTGTATACATAAACATTTATCGTTTATGGGTGCGTTTATCTAACTTTAACATGAAAGCAATTTCAAGCAACTCAGCGGCTCGGTATACAATCACCTCCATCCTCCGTCTCACGTTTTTCATTGCTGCAAATGTGCTCCTGCCTTATGATGGAAGGCTGTTATGAGTTTGTGAGTACGGAAGAATCACGGGATACCAGTCTGCCAGAAGCTTGTTATGATTATTATATTTTTTGTGCTCCCTGGTTGTAATGTTCAACGCCAATAAACAGGTAGGCACCCGCCGAGTGAGGGTTGAATCTGACGGGATTTGATTTTAGGTAAACTCTTTCCTCAGCGCATACCCTCGCCTCTTATCACTCAGTTCAGAGTTGTGCGGTGATTTGGGAATGATATGATGGTTTCGACTATCCAATGTGAACCATGCTGTTTTCACTAAAACAGCTGTATCGAACAATCTGAGATTTGCACATGGTACCGTAGATTTCCAGAAAGGTTTCTTCGATATACGCACAGTTTTACTTGAATATTCAGTAAAACTATGGATAATCTATTCTGATTCTTGGTCCGTTTCACTCGGATATATGCATGCTATTGTAATAAGTTGATGGCAATCGTCACTTCATCGGTAGAACCGGATGATGACAACGGCCGACAACTTACGGAATACTATTCTGCATCTAATATCAGTTACAGAAGAATAACATTGCGGATGAACTTGGATTCTTGCCTAAATAATAGTTGATGTTCTTGTCAAATTGATGAAGAAATTCGAATTCGAACATCATTTATTATATTAACCATCATGACGAAAGGAAGAACAACAATAAACTTTTCTAAATATTAAGTAGGGGAACTGGGAGTAAGCCAGGCCCCATAAGGTAAGTATTGTTTAGTGAGATCTGCGGGCACATATTGCTATGTTTCCCTCACAGAATCATTATCTAGATTATTTTATATTTTTTATATACTATTATCAGTGCTTTTGAACGGCTATTTTTCAAGTAATAGTCAATTTTTAAAGCTAACATAAAAACAGAGTTCACCAACATGTGCGGGTGAAACCGGCACCCCATGACACTCTCAATTTGTCAATAAATACACTTGACTCCAGCTGAACCAATTTGAATGTGGCAACCGCCAAATGGGAGGTATTCGAATTCTAGATGTCACTATAGAATATGATTCGAATCGCTCAACTGCTTCCGGAGATATGGTCGGAACAGGCTCCGGTGAACATGGAATATGGGAAAGAAATGAATTTGATAATAGGCAAATCTATCATGCGGCACCTCAAACCACACAACAATTCAATTACTAGTTCGATGGAATCTAGTTCATAGTTTTGAGCTTACCACCTCTCACAAAACGTGATCCTGTAATGTAGACTTGGGGATTTCAAAGTATTCGAAGCACGTTTGACAGAAGCTCCACCAACGATAGTCGCTTTTACAAGGGTGAGGTTCTTCTGGGGCCCACACTCACAATTCGATTTCCTTGGGAGCTGCGAGACATCTGAAATAGATGGAAAATATGTCCCAGTAACCTTCAACTAACTGGAAATAATGCCGGGCTCACTCCACTCAATTGGTGACGGTCTTTCCCAAACAGCATACATTTTTTAAAGAGACTATTTTATATAAATTTATTGCTTCAACTTAACTCAACTCGAATCCCAGTGAAAGATAACAATCCAGGGGACAAACTATAGAACAACGAAAAAGGATTTGAAACCGCGTTCAAGAATAGAAGCTTAAATTCCACTACCGAAAAATATATCCGGTTGCACATCATCGACGCTCGCGTTTGTTTTGATTAATATTTTAAAATTTGACGAATCACGGTGGGTTGGATTTGATTTAAAACGTTTAAAATAATAAATACTAACATGTGCAGTGCTCAAAAACATACTTAATTAGGGTTTTCTAGTAAAACTCAAGGGGTGCCGGTCTTACCCTCAGTGATGGGCTTATCTAAAGTGACCAGATGGTCAGAGGTCTAACGCGGGACACAAAAAACAAAACGTTATGTATATACGTTATGTGAACATAAACGAAAGTTTAGCGAGTCTAAACTGATCAGTATTATTTCTTTCTGAGTATCGGCACTCAGTTGTGATTTTTTTGTGGTTTAGATTTACGCTTGGCAAGCACGATTCAAATTCTACAATTTTCTTCAAATTACCGAAATTCCAATTCATTTTTCATCGATTTTAGTGTTAACGTATGCATTCAAAAAAAAAAAAAAGGATAATTTATAGGAACAAATTTTCTTTAAATCTTACGTTTATTAAGTCTACAACAAAAATGATTCAATGCTGTTGATTCGCAGCAGCAGCAGCATTGCCAAGCAACTTGATGATTTTTCCATACTGCAAGCTCCACCCCACAGCGAAGGAGTTGGACATCCTGAGGCACTTTGTGTTCGCCAGATATAGCCGATCTGGTATTTACAATATCATCTGTTTGCTGCTCCTTAAGCCGGGAGATCCAAGCAACCGGTCAAACGGTGGAGAAGAATCTGGCCAAAATGGACATTTTTATGCGAAAGCGTCAGACGAGACCGGCCATATCTGAGCAGCAGTCAATCACCCAGAAGGAGTAGCTTGAGGTGTTGATGAAAAACTTCTTTCCGGCGAAGGAAGTGAGAAACTTCTTTTCGAACTCATACTGAAAGACGAGACGTACTTGATGCTAGAATTCAACGAATGGCAGGGGACCGGGTACTTTACGTTCCCCAGGTAAGCGATGACGTCGAATGTATCATTCACATCAAGTTCTCGAAGAAGGTCCTTCTCTGACAGACGTGGAGGGAATGTCCAAGCCGCTCTTCTTTCGAGTCATATGGTGAACGGGGAGATATATAGTACGAAGTGGGGTTGGGAAGGTGATGTGGTCTTTATGCCGAACCTGGGATCAGCCCAACACGTCGATATACATCTTTTCATCGGCCATGGTTCAGTTTCCGGCCAACTTCCGTAAGACCGCCCAGCGCTTCATTTAAGATACTTCATCAAACAACTCTGCCTCTTCCTGTCGAGTATACACTAGTTCTTCCGGCTTATTTAACACGTTAAACCCTGACCGAGCTAGGGGACCAAAGATGAACTTCTCATCTGACTCACGTTGGTCCCTGCGGATCAATAGGGGACTTTTATAAAAATCATTTTCCAATGTTGTTGCTGTCGCTTGCAGTTGACACTCTCTAAACCAGGGTATCTCAAAGTGGTCGATATCGACCCCTTGGGGTCGATTTCGGTTTCCTAGGGGTCAACAGAAACGAAAATTGATTTTGGGGGTCGACGGGGTCTGAATATCGACCTTTATAAAAAACACAAGTTCTTATTTGAAATAATTAAGATACTCCATGAGTTGTGTAACGCGAACCACTCTGTTATAAAAATGACCAGAGGTGGCTCATTTGATCCTGTAAAAATTTCTGAAAAAATCTGTATATTTGTATTTTTTAGCAAAAAAATCTGTATCAAAACAGAAACGGAAAAAATGGAAAGAAAGGTTTATTTTCATTTTGAATTTAATGTTCTTAGTTATGGTTTGTTGAGGTCGTATCAATACAACAATATAATTCATAAAAAAAGTTTTCGCATAATACATTGTATGATGTTTATACAAGGTTTTCTTGAACTTTGTTTTTCCTAAATTTTCCGTCAATTTCATCCTTGACGCTCCTCCTTGAGTCGATAAATAGTTCTTTGCTTTCAAAATAGAGTCCATTATTATGGAAGTCAACCGCTTTCAGAATTTTGTTTTGTTGGCATTGTGAAGCGAGAATGTATTATTATCATGAAGTGTCTCAAAAATATCCTTAGCAGGAATGAAGAAGTGAGATGACATTTCATATGGTTCAACATTTTTATAAATCAAGGTACATATCTTCATGACTCAACGACAAAAAAAACAATGTTTATTAGTAAGAAGGTAGACAGAGAAAATGAACTGTAATTAATTCAATATTTCGATTTGAATTTGAAAAAAATAACATTGAATTCTGTATCTTTGCAGAAAATCTGTAATTCTGTATACACAGATTCTGTATCTGAAATTTGGCGAAAAATCTGTTAAAATACAGAATATTCTGTAGATGCGGCAACCCTGGGAATGACTAATATCTAATATAGAAAATATTATTTCTGTACATTTTAAAAACTCAACAAGACGATGCGTGTTGACAAGATGAAAATATAAAAATACAAAAAGTACAAGATGAAAAATTCGGCAGGTAAAAAAACGTGAACAGGTTCGTGCAAGATGATGTGTTTGAGCGTACGAATTACCTAGGCATGTTTAACATTCCTCTGTTTTTTAAACATATACGTGATTTAACACGAAGGGAGTCATCATCAAATTCGAGTCCTAATATGCTTCTGATATTTTACTGTATAACAAGCTTGCCCTTAGGTTGCAAGTTCATAAGCGTTCCGAAATACGTTGGATCTTGAATGATAATGTACTCAACTTCTAATTTAATTCAAGAGATTACAGAGTTTTTACATAGCTAAATGAAGTGAACACTTTATACTAGAGTGATTGCAGAAAGAATTTACAAAATGCTTGGTAATCTATGTGCATGGCGAAACATTTTTTTTTCAAAATTATTTCAGGAATCTTGAGATGGGTCGCGAAGAGGGAAAAATGTTATTCAATGGATTATAGACCAACAGATTTTCTCTCCAGCTGGACGAGTCTACATTACCCAGCAATGACGCTCTGTTGTTAGGGTATGTTCGATACATTAAAGATAAAAATATGTGCCAAGAAATGATTTTAGCATATATGAAGACTGATACCAGAGGAGAATCGATCGGTTTTTTTTTACAGAAAAAGCTATTCCATGGAAGAACATTGAGACTGATGGTACACCACCAATGGTTGGACGTCATCGTGGTTTTACAGCTCACTCAAGGTTACAACTGTGTAAGGTAGTGACCATTCACTTCGTGCTTCACAGACTGCATTTAGTGGCAAAAAATTTGAGCCCTAGATCGCATCAGTCTTTACTATATGTTACGAGTGCTATCAAAAACCTTCGAACCTTCTTTGAACACTCGATTATTTGTTCAGTTATATGAGAGAAACGACGAAATCTTTACTCGGTAACTTCTACACGCTGGAGTTCGCTGACCACCAAGAGTCAGCTTTTCTCAGTAAGTAAGATTCTCAGCTTTTTCTCAGAATTTGTGTTTCAGCTGCAAAGTGACGATTTCAACTTGATTGAAACAATATCAATAATATCGGCCCTTCTGACAAAACTTTCAAAACAAAATTTAAGCAGAAGAGTACATTCACAGTTTCCGCATTTGTCAAAATAATCACAAAAGCTTCAGAACCATGTTATATTATCATATGTCACTCACTTGGAAGCATTACACAAGGATTTTACTAAAATATTTCTGGATCTTCAAAATTTTCATATTCTTCAATGGATAATAATTCGGTACTAGATCACATCCATGGAAAGAGCCAAGGTGACCATGCAAGAAAAGTTGATTATCATCAACACAGATGAGGAGCTCAGGAGCTGTCATATGTTCTGGTTATAAAGAAGCATTGGAAAACAGTATCCCGCGATGTAAGACATAGCTGAATAATATCTTCTCGTTTTTCCATCATCATACATTGTCGCAGAAGGCTTCATTATGGTCACAAACAACGCGAAACAGAATGTTGAAAATCAACGAACGCGAAGATTTAAGGCTTTAACTAACCAATATTGAAAATCAACGAACGCGAAGATTTAAGGCTTTAACTAACCAATATTGAACCGTATTTTGATATTTTGGTAGTTGTGGACAGATTGGCTTGCGATTAGAATGTTTTTATAGGTCGTGAGTAATTTATATTAATGATTATTTATCACACTTGATATTTACTAAATTTTATTTCTATTTATTTTGTTCAATATGATGAATTTTTTTTTGTATAATAGTGACTTTCAAGACATTTGACTGGTTTGTCACATTACTTTCATTTTTTGGAAGAATATCGAGAGTGTGAATTCAACTCGTGATCTTCTGCGTGAGAGGTGCGGATGTTACTACTACGCCAGATCGCCTCCGTGAGAAAATAATGTCAAGTTTATTTATTTAACCGTCTGCAATGTTTTCAAACTGATAATTATTCAGTATGAAAAAAACTAAAGATATTATTTTCAATGAAATGTGGCTATGGTGGTCTAAGGTACGACTTAATTCTGGAAAAGGGGTCGCTTGTCCAAAACAGTTTGTTAACCCTTGTTCTAAACAAAGAGCCCAATATCGGTGCGATGAAACCAGTTCTACGTATTAATCTTTGGATGCATTAGAAGCGCTCTTGAACAGTCTGCCAAATAAAAGTTTTGTTTTGAGGTTCATCCATTTAAGAAAATCAACATGATCAAATTGTGATATTGAAATATATTGATATCGCGGGACATTTTCGTTTCTTTTGCCAAATGCGGGACGTTTCGCGGGATGGAAGCTTACGCGGGACATTTTGTTGAAATGCGGGACTGTCCAGTTTAGGCTTACCCCCAGTTCCCCTACCCACTAAACGACACGACCGTCAGGTCCAGCGAGTGGAATTATTGGAATTAAGTACCATTTAAAGTAACAAACATCAAAGTTAGTTAAGGTTTTTTTTTATTTTCTCGCCAAAATGCATTGTAAACTTGATTGTTTCAATCAATCGGCTAATTCCAATGTTTTACAAATATATTCTACACCAGCAAATGAAAGAATTTCAAATGAAAGCAACGGAATCGTTATAAGTAACGTACGTTTTGATTTAGAGTCAGTTTCAAGCAAATGGGTTGGACTCAAGAAAACGTAATTGATCGGATAGCAGAATACAAGTGATTATTTGATCAGTAAACGTTCTGGAATTTCTGAGAAAATAACACTATTGATATTCTCAGGGTGTATTTTGCTCACTAACCATGCAAAAAATGTGTGTATGAGGTGATCCTCGCTTTTGCTATTCAGTCGAATACATCCAGCAACACATGTGGGACAGAATACGTGTAATGTTAGAATAAAGTTCATTAAAGGCATCATTTTTTGTTTGAACACACGTGCTGTAATATCATGATAATGCGTTGCGTATTGACCTGGCAATAGCAAAGGCTGTGTCGGCGTTGCTCATGATTGCGTCTCGCAAGTGAATGTATGCTTCCTCACACCGCTCATGTTTATTGTGTTGTAGGAATCGCAGCCGTTCGCTGTCTACCTTCGCGTAAACGGCGACCATGAATTGTTGGCACAGTCCACGATATTGTAAAATGACGTTTTATTTTTGACGTAGAACTACGTCTTTCAGGAAGGGTGCCAAATCAGAAAACAGGTCACGTTTTTATGAAATGAAGTTAACGTTAATAACTATTTTCACTGTGAACGAATTCTCATGATTCGAATACCAATCGAATCGGAAATTCTCTAAGATTTGTTTGATATGCTATTCATTACAATTCGTTAATCTCTAAAAGGTTTAAATTCATGGAAACTGGAGGAACTTCCTTTTTCCCATATATTTGTTCTGCCGATTTGTGTGCTAACTTTTCCCGTATTTGGAATGCTTATAATTCGAACATTTCTTAACAGATCGGAAAGATGTTTTCATTAATTTTTCTACGCGTCTATCACAACTAATAAAATGTTATTTTTCATGAGATGAACAATTGAATAACTGTAAAATGTCAAGCGTTATATAAACGCCTTAACTGGCAAGATTTGATTGGCCCGATTTACGGTTTCCCCAACACAGACTTCAAAATTAATGTGCCTAGGGGAATCCGCTTTGCAAATACATGCAAGAATTTTTTGGTGTTGAGTATTTTGTCCTTGCTTGTCGTTGTGCAGACCGGAATATGTTTTCCTAAAACATACTTTTAAACTGAGAAGCCTGGGAAAATTGGCATTTCAGATACTAGAGGCGAATGAACTTTCGCGGTTTGAGAACTACACAAACATGAGATGTGCAATAATTTCAGAGGGAAATGTCAAATACAATGATCGTTTGACAATTTTTCCGTTCCCATATTTTGGTAGTTCTAGGCATCATATCAATCGAAGAAGGACGTTCATCGAATTTATTTGCAACGAAAAACAAAATCTATTACAAAAATTTCGATGCATTCTAAAATAATATCGGAAGTGGTAAACAAGTAGATTGCATAATGTAATTGCGTAGTTCTACGTCGAAAATATGCAGTCGTGTCCTAGATACAACCCCTTACAATTTTTTAAATTCATTATGGGCTGATTCGCGCCTAGTAGAACGACGTTGTCCTGGCTGCGTCGAATCGTCATATAAATATGAAAATCCATAGATAATTTATCATTCTCCTGTTTGTTTCGTCTCCTCTAACCGCCCGTTCATAAATATTAATTCGAAATGATAATTTACATTCATAATGAATGAAGTACATGTGCCGGGATCTTGTTTTTATCGTTTTTGATGTAATTTTTTTTAAATTTTTTTTCCTTAATTATAGTGATTTTCAACACATTTCGGCTGGTTCGTCACTTTTACTTCCATTTTTGGAAGAATGTCGGGAGTGAGAATTGAACTCGTGATCTCTGCGTGAGAGGTATGTATGTTACCACTACGCCAGATCGCCTCCACTGATGTTATTTATGAATGGAACTAAATTTAATAAATTATTCATTATCAGAAAGTTTCTGTGAGTCTGTAAAGAGGAAATGACTTGCGATTGCGCCACATGTGATTCAATGTTTATTTTACCATCACCCAACATTATTTCACATTCCTTAACCTCTTCAATATATTTTTAGCAACCTATAAAGATAACAAAAATGGCAATATTTGTAAGCAGTGTTGAAAAAAATCGTCATCGCTAAGCTCAAAAACATAGATTTTCAGGCTAAGTTGCATCGAAAACCTATATACTCCAAACGAAAATCAAAATGACAGATCCAGATAACCAGTGAATATGAGCAAATGAACTTTTGTTCTTCAATATGTTTTGAAGTTTATTTTTCCACCCAGTGTCATTTCCATATTGATAATTCACGTCAGAATTGAATCTCACTTTAGCTAAATGAATATCAGCTGTTGTTTACTTTTAACCTGAGGCTGCTGTGTGCGGATGGTTTTTATTTAGTTCGAACTTTTGTTGTATTGCAATACAATAAATACAGCGTTTAGGGATCGTTCGCGGTTTTTTGCTTGTCTCTACCCAAATGTTTTATGAGCCCGTGCTGTTTTGCAGCTGCCGGATGCCGTGTTTGAAAAATTCACTGTCAGAACGAATATCATTTCGAATGTGATAAATATCAATTTGTTGTTTTTGATATTTTAAGTATAAATAACAGTGAAGCTATGAACCCCACTCACCGTATTCATTCATTATAGCAACTTTGTTCATGCATCAGTGATGTGAAACAAAATGAACTCGTTTGTTATTGTCATCAATATAATGAGGGAAGTTAGTTTCAAGCTGAAAAAAAGTCATTTACACTGAAATTAAATCACATTCGTTATTCGTGAATATTTGTTGATATTCTAAGACACTGTTTGTAAGTATCAAGTGTCGTGCATCATGTTGTTTAGTGTTGCTCCAGTGGTATCACACCTATAGACAACTTCCGTACATTGCCGTTCAACCAGCATCAAACAAGCGTCCCACAGAGAATGCATCGATAAAAATTAAACATCGCGAAAATGACCCTTTATGAGAAAATGTTTCTCGAATTCTCGGTCAATGAAGCTAGAAGATTGTTACATCGTAGCGGGGCCGATGCGCACGAGAGCAAATACAAATGGAAGCTAAAAGTACCGAAGGTGCGCCATTCATACGTACAGGATAACAAATTAAAAGTTTCACGCAACGAAAACAAGCAACACAAACAAAGCCAAACATTGGTTGCTTGCAGCAACTCAATATATACACACACCTATAATCATTGTTGTCATCCTTGGTGGAGACAGTTTTTCGACTGGAACGCGAATCTAAATCACACATAGCATTCCAGCAGAATCATTCTCCTTCCTTGATTTTTTCCTACATAAGGCGGCGAAAAATTTTTTGATGAATTTTTTTTTTAATTTTACACCTACTTTGTCATGGCTCGATTCGATGTGTTGATTGCAATGCCAGATGCACCGCGAGTAAAATCGAAGATGGCACAAAACGAGCAGAATACGCGATGTTTGGGTATAGAAAAAGACTGAAAGTTTTCCTCAAAGGAGATGTTATACGATATTTTTACGCTAGTGACAGCGTGCTTACTGTGCAAAGGTTTAGTTAATGTCGCCAATATTCTCTTTTCATAATCCCGTTCGTTGTTTCTTTTCTCGCGACTGCATAAGTTGACCGTTATTGACAGCACTGTTAGGTAAGCTTCCAATTTTCATCAATTTAAACCAGTTACAGACTATGAGATTGTAATATGCAATACATAAACAAACAAATCTTAGTGAGTTTCCGATTCGATTGGTATGCAAATCGTTGATCTCCACTCGCGGCAAAAATAGTTATTAATGTTAACTTTATTCCATAAAAACATGACCTGTTTTCTGATTTGGCCCGTAAAAATTTAGATAATTCATTTTTACATTTTACATGCCAATTTCAGCATCTACGCGCTGGGCGCTGCTCTCTTTCTAAAACTGGTGGACCTGAGCAGCATAATAATCACAAAACTCGCATTCAAGAAATAAAAAAAATACATCTCCGAATATTTCTTAACCAATCACAAGAATGTCCCAACCCAACACCACCTTGTATCCCAACACTCGAAAAAAAATCAAGAAAATTCGTTATTTTTCGACCTTCCAGAATAGGGTCCTCCATAATAAATTATTGTGGGCTCTAGAGAAAATGGATTTTATTAATTTTTCAAGCACGTTTAATTATTAAATTTTCATAGTAAGATAGACTATCAGGATTGTTTATAAAATTTGCCTTGATAATTTGCTGGTTTCCAAAAAAAAGGATGTGACATTTTACCCGGTAAATGCGGCGTTGCTCCCTTCCGTTGTTGAAGGTGGCCCCGAAAATATCATCCTGCGAACTTACTGAGTAATGTGTTATTTGGACATTGGATAATCGGAACTGTTACCTTAGAATCACCCATCTCTGAAGAAGGTAATCCAATGAGTATCAAAATAAACCCAAAAACTCAAAATAAAGCCTCGAATTTCGAGAATAAAAACAACGGAACTTATATAAGTAAAAAATCTAAAAAATCTGTTTAAGGAAATCTTATGAACATCTCTTTGACTTACGATGAAAATGAGAGCATCCTGCTTCACAAGATAAGAATTAGTACTTTCTAGAATTCATCATTATTTTTTATTTAAAAACCTGCTTTGATAACTCTTCAAACTTCTTCTCACCATCCTCCTCTAAACTGTATAAACATAATTGATAAATCATGTATGAAATCTAAATCTTTTTTTAGTTTTCATTCTCACCGAATAACGTTTCAGTTTATTGAAGCGTGAGAATCCTGCCGAAGCATCCCAAGCAGAATAAATCTGAGCATAATTTCGAATCACACAAAAATGCTGAGCAAGAAAAGATCCGAGAAACAGCTCAGACATACTATTTTTATTCATCACGAGTACCAAATGTTTCCACATTTCTGTTTTTTTCGACAGATCAAAACCCTTCGTCAGTTTTAGTGCGAGAGGCTGCGAGAGTGCGAGATGATTGACACAATTCGGGCAAAATGGTGTAGTTTTCTTGCCGTTCTGGCGAAGGAAGCCAAAATCGTCCAACTTTAACCCAGTCGAAAGTTCTTATCATACACCTGCCAGCCAGCGCGGCAGCATTTGTTATAGCCGTTATTAACGCCAACGCCAGAAGGTGCCACGGTGCCCCAAGCTTTTGCGTACCCGAACCAACAACAAACCGAAGAAGTCGTTGGAGGGAGCGCGTTCGAGATAAAAATAATACTTTGAAATATGAACGGGGTGGGGAGCTAGGATGTGCCTTCTGGAGGAACGATGCTCGAAACGGAGAATCATTCGGTGGCGAGGATGAATGATGCGCAGGGAAAAATGTTTTTTTTGGGGAAAAAAAATCGAGAGAGGTTTCTATGCAACCAGGTGCGGAAAGCAAGAATAGTTTTTCAACGGACGGTTCGGGTTTCGGTTATCGAGGAATCAGATGTCACCGAAAGGCAGTGTTTATTTTCAAACCTCGCTGGCTGAGTGCATAAGATCCGCTATTTTAGCATACCGGGGGAAGCTTGGTACTGTTTATTTATTTTTTTAAAACGAATCAACATGAGCTACCGATGGAATGGTCCAACAACCGCTTCGAGCCATGCAAGGATGTGGACGTTCATGGATATTCATGAGAAGGTACTACTGCTACGAACGAAAGCCGGAATGACGTATTTTTTTCAAAAACGTTTCGAAGCACTCTCTATTGTCAAAAGCTTGCATATCCGACCTTTGGAAGCACAGCTACGCCATAATGAAGTGTCTAATTTCTGTGTTTATCCTAATCAATTTTATTCTTCGTTCGCCACTTATTCATGTTTGGTTTCGAGCAGTAAACAGAGATGATGTGGAAACGAAACGTCTTATTACCGTGGATAACTTCAAATAACATCGTAAAGCGAGACAATATTTGTCGTTGGTATGAAATAAAATAAATACAATAAACGGATCGAAACTCCAGTAAACCCCACCCTTCGAAGCCCAACAAATTATAAACTCATTCAGCCACATGACGCCATAGAATTACTCTGTCACATAAAATATTTCATCGACGTAACCTTTGAGCACTGAAGCTTACCGTTCTTACCGCAAAATCTTCGACCGGAGGTGAAGCACTGAGGACATTAATGTGCACTCAGCCTCTTTCACTCCCTCCAGAGACCCACTTTTCGTTCCATTACGACTGCGGTAATATTTCAATACTTCGCCAAATGCCCTCCAGGGGAGGGAGGCAGATGATTTCCCAACCTCTCATAGCTTTCGGTTCGTGTAAAATGATTGAACGGTTATACTTTTGGTATTCGGATAAAACGAGATCGAATCGGGTTCTAAGGATCAGGTGTGGTGAAAGAGAGTATGGCGTGACGGTCGGATGAATAGCAGCAGCCACAGCACAACAGGTCCTTGAGCGTAAGAAGCAACAAAAAGTCAATGAAGCGAAGAAATGTATTTAATGAAATGCCACTTCTGCCTTGAAGTCGTACCCGTAGAATCGACCACCAGTTGTGGTCTGGAAGAATGGTTAGACTGGGCGAAAGGGAAAGAATGTTATGTGTGTTGTAATGATTGCAGGTTCACTCGAAGGCTTTCTTCTGCTCTCAAGTAAAACTACTCGATACGGTTTTGATGGCTTCGGTGGCTCATTCAATATACAGCCACGCGAAACGGGATTTGTTCACCAGAAGCTAGGTTTGGGACTAAGGATGCCAGATTTTAATTTTGCGTGGTTCAGAAGAGTTTTTAGAATCTCCTAGCTTCTACGAAAGTTTATTTTTTTTTTTGCAGCAAATTGAACATAAAAGTATATTGCGACCGGAGGTGAAGCACTGAGGACATTAATGTACGGTCAGCCACTGTTTCTCTCCCTCCAGGGACCCACTTTTCGTTAAAACTACTGAATCAGTTTTTGTAGAATGACTTTAGAGACGAATATTATTTTTTAATCCATTAACAAAACATTAATTCATGAGGAGGAAAGTTTGCTTTAAAACGTATAGAAAAAATATATGAGAGAATACAAACAAAGTTGTGGATTTTAATTCTCAATGCTTCCGTAGATAAAAAGTTAAAAGCAGATGAGCATTACGAAGTTACGGTGCGAACCAATGGTTTTTTTATTTTTTTTTATTAAATCGTTTATTTTTACAGGCTCAGTTACATAAGTTTAAAGGAGCCAAACTCCTGACTGTATTGTTACAAGTATATATAAACATTTTTCCTTAATTCTAATGTTAATGGTGTAGAAAACCGATTACTCGCGGTCTACTCGAGTTTAGAAGGGTGACATATTTTCTTGAGGAAAAGGAAGGGATAAAAGGATATGTTGACAATGTTCACTCTCACATTCACACTCACATTCATTACACTCAATTCTTAAGCCTATCTTATATCTAATATGTTTTTACATTTCACCTTATTCTATTGTTAATAAGAAGGGATTTGATTTCTCGCGAAGTAAAAGGAAAAGGAGAATATAAGGATATAAGGACAATCAGACACGAAGATCGATAACTTTTAGGAAGACATATATTTGGGACATGTAATCAAGGTCTAAACCAGCCAACACATCTCTCACCGGCACATTGGGCTGCCTTCCTCTAGCCCGAAGAGAGTTTTCTAAATTCGATCTGGCAACAAGATACTCCTCGCACGACCAAACAACGTGTTCGACGTCGTGGTAACCTTGGCCGCAGGCACAGATATTGCTGTCGGCAAGATCAAAACGAAAGAGTAGCGCGTTTAACGAACAGTGATTGGACATGAGTCGGGAGAAGGTGCGAATAAAGTCCCGACTCAAGTCCAGACTTTTGAACCATGGTTTGAGGCTAACCTTAGGGATAATTGAGTGGAGCCACCGGCCCAATTCATCTTCGTTCCATTTGCGTTGCCAGTTAACGATGGTATTTTTACGAACTAAAGAATAAAATTCATTGAAGGCGATTTGACGCTGATAAATTTCGCCTTCAATTGCACCTACCTTAGCTAATGAGTCAGCCCTCTCATTACCCGGAATTGAGCAATGTGAAGGGACCCAGACAAAGGTAATGACATAACAGCGTCTGGTTAAAGCATTCAAAATTTCTCGTATTCTCTCAAGGAAGTACGGCGAGTGCTTTTCCGGCCTCACTGAACGGATAGCTTCGACAGAGCTAAGACTATCCGTTACAATGTAATAGTGTTCAACAGGTCGTGAGGCGACGCTGTCCAGCGCCCAGTGTATTGCTGCCAATTCAGCAATATACACTGAGCAAGGATTCTGAAGACTGTGGGAGGTGCTAAAAAATTCGTTGAACACTCCAAATCCTGTGGACTCATTCATAGTGGACCCATCAGTGAAGTACATATTATCACAATTGATACGCCCATACTTTGCATTGAAGATCGTAGGAACGATCCCCGATCGATGATAATCTGGAATTCCATGGATTTTCTCCTTCATGAACAGATAAAAAAATACAGAGGAATTGATGTAGTCAGGAAAACAAACACGGTTGGGAATATACAAAGAAGGATCAACCTGCA
Organism: Toxorhynchites rutilus septentrionalis; assembly: GCF_029784135.1. Classification (NCBI taxonomy): domain Eukaryota; kingdom Metazoa; phylum Arthropoda; class Insecta; order Diptera; family Culicidae; genus Toxorhynchites; species Toxorhynchites rutilus. Next base: position 115,769,625 of record NC_073745.1, read on the forward strand.
TGGAGATGAATTCATGATATGATGTCATGAATCCAGAATGAAAATTTATCCCGATCAGCTGCTCAAAATTTCCGATCACCAATGGGTTCATAACCTTACACCGGATGAGGAACCGAAGAGATATTAAATTGAAGCGATCTTTTAGTGGGAGTACGCCTGCCAAAACCTCGAGGCTCATGGTATGCGTTGAGGGCATACATCCCAACGCAATACGGAGACAAAGATACTGAATTCGCTCGAGTTTAATGAGGTGTGTTTTGGCAGCTGATTGAAAACAGAAACTGCCATACTCCATCACTGAGAGAATAGTTGTTCGATACAACATTATAAGATCTTCGGGATGGGCTCCCCACCAGGTTCCGGTAATTGTACGGAGAAAGTTTATTCTTTGTTGACATTTTTTACTCAGATACCTAATATGGGCCCCCCAAGTACATTTGGAGTCGAACCATACCCCAAGATACTTGAATGACATAGCATGAGTGATCGGTTTATCCAAAAGTTGAAGCTTTGGTTTTGCTGGTCTATGCTTCCTAGAAAAAACCACCATCTCTGTTTTCTCCGTGGAGAATTCGATCCCTAGCCCAATGGCCCAGGTTGAAAAATTGTTCAAGGTATCTTGTAAGAGTTCTTGCAGGTCGGATTCGTTTGATCCTACGACAGACACCACTCCATCATCTGCAAGTTGTCTTAGGCTGCAATTTTGTGTAAGGCAATTGTCGATGTCGCTTACATAGAAGTTGTACAAAAGGGGGCTTAAACATGAGCCCTGGGGGAGGCCCATGTAAGAGAACCGACTTACTGCCGAATCTCCGTGAGAAAAGTTCAAATGTTTCTCACAAAGCAAGTTATATAACATATTATTCAATAGAGGCGGCAGACCCCGAGAGTGTAATTTGTCTGACAAAACCTCTATTGAAACAGAATCAAAGGCCCCCTTTATGTCCAAGAATACTGAAGCCATTTGTTTTTTTCCGGCGTAAGCCATTTGAATTTCTGAAGAAAGCAACGCAAGACAATCATTCGTCCCCTTGCCCCTGCGGAACCCATATTGTGTATCTGAGAGTAGGCCATTCGTTTCAACCCATCGATCAAGGCGAAACAAGATCATTTTCTCCAACAATTTCCGTATACAAGAAACCAATGGTTTTAACTGACATTCATTTTTTACCATTTCCAAGAATCGCATGTTGTACCTTCTACGGGAAACTCCAGTAATTGGATGTTCTACAAATTTTCTTGACAACCCAAAATGTTTTCATTAAAAAATACTTGTCAAATATATGTTAAAACATACATGAGTTATAAGTCTGTGCATTCATAGACTCGCGGTATGCAGTCGTATAATATTTGTCATATCCGTTTGTAATTCACTGGATATTTTACTAAAGTCTTCATTCTCTAATTATAATTTATTCTAAAATAATAATAAAGTTATAAGCAGTATTTTGAATGATATGCTTTTGTATTGCTACGTCGTGTTTCGGACATTACCCCCATTTTTTGCAGAGATCAATCAATTTTTCTTTTTAAAAAATCGAGGAAAAACGCCTTACTGAACTTCCTTACCCTTAGCTATCCTTAGGAGATTCAATGAGGATTTTGAAACATGATTTTGGTTTAAGGAATATCTTGCCAATAAAATAAATTTTTGAATCTTTTATTGGCAAAATAAATTTGAAAATTAATTGCTGAATTTGTAGTTTGATCAAAGTTCGAGGTGAACGTAAACGAACGTAACGTAAACGTAACGAACGTAAATCTCCATACACCTAATTCGGTTTCGTTTGCTTGATTAATTCTCGAGTAATGTAGAAATTTGTGTTTCATTTGTATGGTAGCCCCTCTTAGAGAGGGGGGAGGTGTCTCAAACTATCATGAAAAACTTCCCTGGCCCCAAAAACTCCTACATACCAATTTTCATGTCGATCGGTTCAGTAGTTTCCGAATCCATAAGAATCAGACAGACAGACAGGCAGAAATCCATTTTTATATACAGTCTATCGCAAAATTGAGTGTACAAATGCTACTTGACGATACTTTCCATTAATTTGGTTTGAAATATTTTGAATACATTGATTCTATTGATGCATACCGTTCTGAATCCTATTTCGGACACTTTGTTCTAATATCTTGAAATGCTTAATGAATTGATGATATAACTATAAATTGATTGCAATTGCTTCTTTAGAGTAATCCCTTGGTTTCACTATCATTTCATATGAGAACTACATTTGAATTATAACAAAATCGGCAAAAATCTAACAACACTACTCATTATCGTTTGTGTTTGACGTTTGCTTAGCGTGAGCACGTAGAATTTGCCCGTTCATAAATACAGGGTTTTCCATTTCGGGCTTCCGAAAGTATACAGCCCTGCGCTGACAATCGTTTGACATAGCTGTCAACCAAAGCGTCATATCGTTAGTTGAATGTCTGCCATTTTACAATATGGATCGTTTTAGCATCGCACAACGTGTTAATTTTGTTAAATTATACTATAAAAATGATGAAAAACCGGCAAATGTTTTTCGAGCATTGCGGACGGACAGAGCAAACTGGATCCGTAGCGGATATTGTGAAACCTGTGCATCATCGTAATGTGCGTTCGGCCGAAAATATTGCTTCTTTTGCTGCCAGTGTGGAGGATGACCCGAATGTTTCGATTCCACGGCGTGCTCAGCAATTGGGCTTGTCAAACACATCATTGTGGCGAATTTTGCATTTGGACTTGCACCTACATCCATTTAAAGTCCAACTGGTACAAAAATTAGAGCGTGGTGACCATGGAATGCGTCAGGCATACGTCGATTGGGTGAACGAACAACAGCAGCAAAATGCTGAATTTTCGCATCAAATTTTTTTCAGCGATGAGGCACATTTCGAGCTCGGTGGCTATGTGAACACCCAAAATTTCCGTATATGGGGCTCAGAAAATCCACACGTGATTGTTGAGAGGCCATTGCATCCGCCAAAAGTCACTGTTTGGTGTGTATTATGGTCTTGTGGAGTCATCGGGCCGTATTTCTTTGAAAATGAGGACGGCAAGACGGTAACTGTGAATGGTGAGCGCTATGGCCGCATGTTAACCGATTTTTTTTTGGCCACAAATTGAATATATGGATACGGATGACATGTGGTTTCAGCAGGACGGCGCCACGTGCCACACAACACGACCGAACCATATTGCGAACGAAATTTGAGGGACGCATAATTTCGCGTTTTGGTGATGCCAATTGGCCATCCAGATCATGCGATTTGAACCCGCTAGACTTTTTTTTGTGGGGTTATGCAAGGACCGTGTCTATGTTAACTCTCCGCAAACTCTTGAACATATGAAAGACAACATTCGTGAAGTTATGACCGAGATACCGCCCCATATGTGCCGAAAAGTCATCGAAAATTACCTGTTCCGAATCAAGGTGTGCGAGGAAGCCCTAGGTGGACATTTGAATGATGTTGTATTTCACACATAATGGCATATACCAAACTTTAATTTGAAATAAAAGTTTCATCGAAATTCGAATTCTAAGTGTGTTTTATTTCAATTTACTAAAGTTGGAAAACCCTGTATAACGTGATGTTTTGTGATCGTAACTTCAATTGTTTTTCAGTGTGAGCATTGTTCCAATTTCTTAAACAAACGCTCAATAGTTACAAACGAGCAATTAAGCGACTACAGGTAGATACAATGCATAATGTAGGGACTTAAATGCTTAAATGCCTTAAATGCTAAATAATGCTAAACTATTAGAGTATTACTCGTAAACAAAACCCGAAGAATCAATCACGCCAGGAAAAGGCAGCGCCGTCAACATCGCGCCTTCAACGGACTCGCTGCTACCAACCGGCGGACAATCCGTCGCAAAGAAGCAGAAGGAGTGGGTGAGGAAACCTGTGTCCACACCGCACTCCCCAGGTACCCTGTATAGTTTTGTCCATGTGCACATGTGATGTCCCGTTAGCATAGATTCATATACCAATAAATTGTATAATATGTAAATCCGTAGTTCACTCAGAAAGTTTGTCGTTTATTGTAATGTTTAGGAGTGAAAGCTTATACATGATATGATCCTGTGATTGTTCATTTGTATTTTCATAAAGATTTCACGTTATCCTTGTTTCGCAGTTAATGTCTTGAGTTGTTTGTGGTCCGCCTTTGTTCCCCAGATGGTCGTGCCAGGCTGGTAATTTGTTAGATTAACGTTGCCAGTGATGAGGAAACCCTGTAAAAGTTTTCCGTCGACTGGAGAGTAATTCTCAGATGTTTGGTGATTTTCTTGGAGTTTCCTGCGGGTGTCTTCTGTCAGCCTTCGCTGACTGGAATTGATACAGCTCGACAGTTCCCCGAACCATGTACAAGGACACAATTTAGGCCTGGGTGTCAGGCCTCTGGCTGGGCATCGAACGCGGCGGTTGGTCCTCGAAATAGGTGGTTCTTAAGTCAATCGCTTAAGAGAGGTCGGCTGGGAAAGCTAACTCCTTAGCCGTCTTTGAGCTGGCCGTAGGTTCCGGGTTGTCTTTGAAACCCGATCTGCTACAGAATCTTTTTGCTGAAATTTCCTATTTCTGAGGTCTTAGTCCAAGTGAGATTATTAAACGTTTATTTTTTATCACGGTCACAAAAATAAAAACTTACTCGAAAACCTATTCTTCGGAAAGTATTTTGATAAGATGTATATTTTGGCGACATCCGCGACACACCCTTCAAGTGTCCTGTTTTCAATGCCTTTAGAGACAGATTCCTATTGAAACACGTACTTTGATTCATTCCAACGATAGTTTTTCGTTGTTGAAAAAATTTAAGGACTTCAACGTAACTGTATTTTTGAACCTAACCAAGTCAGATCCTCAACAGTCGATCAATTTTCTTCCCTCGACTTCCACCAAGCATTTGAAAACCCAAATAAATCGTTTTGAAATTTGTATCACTAACCTAGAAATACTTTCTAAATTAACTGATGTCTAAACATTACAGAATCAATCAATGGTGGAACTGGTATAAAACAAGCAATGATTTTGGAATAAAAATTACTAAACCTTTTTTCCCCAACAATCGAACAAGCCGTAGATCTAGCATCTCTGGTTGGGTCGGGAGAAGCAATACACCTGCGGTTGAATGATGCCGCTGTTTTCGCGGGTGAAGGTAAAGGGTGTGTCACATCAAATTGCATCACGAAAAAAACGCTGTAGAAATTCGCCCAGTAGACCGATCCTTTTGAAAATTTTAGACAGTAAAATAAAAACTATTAAACAACTTTTGGCATTTTATTTTTATTCATACTTCGAGCCCAAGCCCGTATGTTCGCACCTTCCTCTTTACCCCGTCCATAAGGTTCTGTACAACGTCAGGTTGTAGTTTTTTTTAACAGAAATCCATTTTCTCTTGAAGTCCGCCTCCGATTTGACAACTTTTGGGTTCTTCCGGAGGGCCTGCTTATCGTATCGTATTAAGTATCGTTTTAGTACTCTGCTGACCGTGGATTTGACGATTCCCAGCATCTTACCGATGTCCCGATGTGACAACTCCGGATTCTCGAAATGAGTGCACAGGAATAATTCACGACGCTCTTTTTCGTTCGACGACATTTTTCCAAATTTACGAAAAATTGACAGTGAAGCATGGCCAACGTGATCTATACACTCTTATCTGATTATAAGCGAAAGCAGAAGATATAATTCCTAAAAATTAAATTTCTACAGCGTTTTTTCCGTGATGCAATTTGATGTGACACACCCTTTATGTCTGCAGGAGTTGGCTCCTCCATGCTTTTGTTTCAGCTGCCAGGAAATTTTCAATTAAGTGTGCCACTTTCGCGTTCGAAAACGTCATGCCGAGTTTGAGAACAACGACGAACGAACGAACGAGTTAAATTTATAATGATGAGGTGTATGCGGGGTGCGGTGTGCTGCAAGTAACACATTCCACCCGCCAAAGGGGAAACTTTCACGAGATGATGAAAAGTTGACTTCGCGAGAGTATGTGCGTGAGCAGTGAATATTTATGGAAATACGTTGAGCGGAATTCAGCATTTGTTGCTGACGCGAGAAATTTGATATTTTAATGAATGAACCAAATTAAATATATGCACGCGAATCACCCATTGGGTTCAGAGTGAAAGAAAAAGTGGAAAATATATATCTAATGGATATGATTTTCGGATGAGAGCAAATAGCGTGCCGCTTCCATTCGAGCATCAGAAAACAGTAATCGACAACTTTCCAATCTGCCTAATCCAATCAATAGTCCCACTTTAAACTTTCACTGCATATTAAAACCTGCTGTTTTATGGGAAAACTTCTGCTTCACCGGTCGTTTCACTTAATACCATTGGATTTTGCGTAGCCACCTGTCAGAAGTAGTTCTCTACGCTTCAGAAAATGTGTTTTTATGGGTAATCCTCCCCCCATCAGCACACAATATTCATATTTGATAACTTCAGCATACATCCAAAATATACAACACTCAAAGGGACGAAATTGACCGTTATTACGGTACCCTCATCAATACAAATATCACTGGTTCAATTTCCATCTCGCATCATCCCATCAGCAAAGATGGACACGCTCCGATATATTATTGACCATTTTGGTATTAAAAAACGCTCAGTTTGCCCAGCAGCAAGCATTCCTTCCCTCTGACTGAAAGCCTGAAGGTTTTCCCGGTGCCCGGTCCCGGAAAAAGTGCTCTCAAGCCCAAACATGTAAGTTAGACGTGCGCTATCGTCCCTCCCCCACTTCGGCTTCGAAAAATCGGGGCCACACAAAACGTCGGAATGCTTTACACGAGAGCCCTGAAATAAGAAAGATTTTCGCAAGTCTGCAGTTATGCCGGATGGATGGGTATAGGATGAGCTTCTGGCGGTCAGTCAAGCATGGGCCGTCTCCTAATTCCTCCACCCCCTCCTTCGATTCGTTCTTTTTGCTTCTTGCTTGCAAATTTGCGAAACGGCAGCACAATCTGAAAATCGATTGCATAAATTTCCATTCATTTCAAGTGATTGTGTCCTTTCTCGCCTTTTGTTTGGCCGTCTCCTTCGATGCAAACACGGATTTGGAGCAGCGCTCGATTTGGCTCATTACGCCTCGGTGCCGGTGCCCGGATGATACCTTTTAGGAAAATTGAGTTTGCGTCGCGTCCAGCTTTCCTGCCGATCGACGCGGAGGCGTTTTTAGTGGCGTGGGATGAAGAAGCGAAAGCAGATTCGGTCCGCTGCGCGCCTCCGGAATCATTGCGCTCTCGTAAGTGTCACGCCTCGCCTAGTGCTCAATTTAATTAAGGGTTTCAAAAACCTGTGTCGATGTCGAACACTGGCGCTATAATAATGGCTGGGAGCGATAAATATCAAATTATGTGTCGCGCTGTGCTTCCACGCTAGTTATAATTCGGGGGTAAACAGGCACTGGCCGGGAGAGATTAATGGTCTCCTGAGTGTAATAAAATGCTAACGGCTTTGCGATATCTTGCAAATCACAGAGAGACTACGGTGCGGATAATGACTTCAGACGTTAATGAATAATCGCAAATTAGATTATATCATTCAAAAGTTGCTGAAAGTTCGCAACGTACGATGAAATATTGGATTGTTATTCATTGGAAGGAGTTTCGCGTTCGAGCAATTTCGCTGAAGAAACACAATTGCGTAATAAATCAATGCTGTATTATTTAAAGACCTATCAGCAATAATCAGCATTTGCATAACAATTCAACAGGAGCGAAGTTCAAAGATTTAGAAGCACTATCACTATTAATTATGATTTGACGATATGAAATGTGTAGTGAAGGATGAAAGTTCCAAGCCTATGTAAGAAAAACAAGTCAAGTCAAGTGAAGTTGTCCACTGGGAATGCCCTTTCGCATAATCTTCCATGATTTGCATCATTCAACTTTCGACTGTAATCGAAGCGTTCCACTTGATGAAGTTTTTGCCGATTCTAGGCCTACAACCACCCTTTTTCTTACTGAAAACAACGGCGATTATGCTGATTTGCATTATCAGCCACTGATGATGTTGTTGCCGATCATTTCTCTCCCATTCGGCACAATCAGAGGAAGTCTAATACCAGAATTGTTGCCGATAATATTGAGCTTGAAAAACGACTCAAAAAAAAGTTGCACCCCCATGGAGTTCCCCATGCCACGTTACCCCCGGTGCAAACGGTACTCTCAGTGCCCCGAAGTGCTCTCGCAGACTATATATTATGTGAAATGGGAGTGTGTTATGCTTCTCATAATGTCGTGTCGACGGCGTCGTTTGTCGATACACTGCGCCCACCGCCGGTGAATTGTGTTGACATTTATGCCAGCTGTTACCACTAAGGGCTCCGATCGTTTTTTTTTGGCGCCGAGTCCCTGAGCGAGTATTTTTCGCCAAATAGACGGAAATGAGTGCATGGTGCCGTGAATTCAGTGTGCAGCTGGGTGGCTGGGAACTGGCTCTGTGAAGTGGAGAAAATTTATATATTGTACTGCTATGTGTGAATTTTGCTTCTTCATGATATGATTATTTTAGACACTCATTGATTATTAATGCATGTTCTCATCTTTCTCTCTTCAGGTAACGAGAAACTGAAGGAATATACCAGTTTGTACTTGCATTATGGTCCTTATTATTGGTAAGCCGTCGTGGAACGCATTCTTATTTACAGGGAAGCATAGGTTGAACTATTCCGTGAAATACAATGTCACATGATAGGGATTTCGATGATAAATATAAATTACTCAATTTTCATCGTATACAAAAATTTCAGTCAATTTATATGTTTTGCAAGGAAACCAACTCGTGAAACATCTATCTATATAAAGGGTGTGTCACATCAAATTGCATCACGGGAAAAACGCTGTAGAAATTTAATTTTTAGGAATTATATCTTTAGCTTTCGCTTATAATCAGATAAGAGTGTATAGATCACGTTGGCCATGCTTCACTGTCAATTTTTCGTAAATTTGGAAAAATGAAAAATTTTTCGTAAATTTGGAAAAATTTGGATCGAACGAAAAAGAGCGTCGTGAATTAATCCTGCGTACTCATTTCGAGAATCCGGAGTTGTCACATCGGGACATCGGTAAGATGCTGGGAATCGTCCAATCCACGGTCAGCAGAGTACTAAACCGATACTTCGAGAACCTAACCATCGACCGGAAGGTGAAGAACGGCAAAAATAGATGCTCCGTCAGTGAAAAAGATCACAAGCGCGTAGTTAAGCAGTTTAGACGTGACCCGAGAAGTTCGGTCCGGGATGTCGCCAATAAGCTGAATTTGTCTCGTTCATTCGTCCAGCGGACCAGGCAGCGGGAGGGCCTGCGTACATACAAGGTTTTCAGAAGGCTCCTAACCGCGACGAAAGGCAAAACATGGTGGGGAAGACGCGAGCCCGGAAGCTGTACACCGAAATGCTGACGAAGCCGCATTGCCTGGTAATGGACGACGAAACCTACGTCAAAGCGGACTTTCGTCAGCTGCCGGGCCTGTTGTTCTTCTCCGCAGAGGACAAATTCAGCGTTCCGGAGAAGATTCGCAAGCAGAAACTATCCAAGTTTGCCAAAAATTACATGGTGTGGCAAGCGATCTGGTCTTGCGGAAAGCGGAGCGCCCCCTTCGTGATGACCGGCACAGTAAACGGGCAGGTTTACCTTAAGGAGTGCCTACAGAAGCGCTTACTACCACTTTTGAAGCAGCACGAGGGCCCGACCATCTTCTGGCCGGATCTCGCTTCTTGCCACTATTCAAAGGACGTGTTGGAGTGGTACGAAGCCAACGGGGTCACCTTCGTGCCAAAGGAAATGAACCCGCCCAACGCGCCGGAGCTTCGCCCAATAGAGAAATATTGGGCGATTATGAAGCAGGCCCTCCGGAAGAACCCAAAAGTTGTCAAATCGGAGGCGGACTTCAAGAGAAAATGGATTTCTGTTCAAAAAAAACTACAACTTGACGTTGTACAGAACCTTATGGATGGGGTAAAGAGGAAGGTGCGAGCATACGGGCTTGGGGAATGAATAAAAAGAAAATGCCAAAAGTTGTTTAATAGTTTTTATTTTACTGTCTAAAATTTTCAAAAGGATCGGTCTACTGGGCGAATTTCTACAGCGTTTTTTCCGTGATGCAATTTGATGTGACACACCCTTTATATATAAATGGATTTCTGTCTGTCTGTCTGTCTGTCTGATTCTTATGGACTCGGAAACTACTGAACCGACCAACATGAAAATTGGTATGTAGGGGATTTGGGGGCCGGGGAAGGTTTTCGTGATAGCTTGAGACCATACAAAAGGGCTGCCATACAAATGAAACACAAATTTATGCATTACTCGAGAATTATTCAAGCAAATGAAACGAAATTTGGCATATGGAGGTTATAGGGTGCGATAAATGTTTTTGTGGTGGTTAAATACTCCTCCCCCCTCTCTTAGGGAGGGCTGCCATACAAATGAAATACAAGTTTCTGCATTACTCGAGAATTAATCAAGCAAATGAAACAAAAATTAGGCATATGGAGGTTTTAGGGCGCAATAAATGTTTCTACGGTGGTTATTCTCTCCAACAGCCTCCAGACCCCCCCCCCCTCTAAGGGGGGGGGGGGCTTCTTCTTCTTTCTCAATGGCACTAACGTTTCTAGAGGAACTTCGCCGTCTCAACGTAGTATTACTTGCGTCATTTTTTATTAGTACTTAGTTGAGATTTCTATGCCAAATAACACGCCATGAATGCATTCTGAGTGGCAAGTTCTAGAATACGCGTGATCACAGTGCAAGTCGGAGGAAATTTCTTTGACGAAAAATTCCCCCGACCAGAACGGGAATCGAACCCGAACATCCGGCATGTTAGTTATGACGCTAACCACTCGGCCACGGGAGCACTGATAAGGTGGGGGGAGGGGGCTGCCATATAAATTAAACTCAAATTTCTGCATAACTCGAGAATTAATCAAGCAAATGAAACCAAATTTGGCATGTGGAGGTTTTCGGATGCAATGAATGTTTCTATGGTGGTTAGACACTCCTCCCGCTCTCCAAGGATGGGCTGTCATACAAATGAAACACAATTTTCTGAATAACTCGAAATCTGATCAAGCAAATGGAGCCAAATATGGCATGTGAAGGTTTTACGGAGCACGAAACGTTTCTATGGAGAATACACTCCTCCCCCTCTCTAAGGAGGCTGCCATACGAACGAAACACAAACTTCTGCATAACTCGAGGTATGAGAAATGTTTCTATGATGATATGACACCCCTCCAAGCATGACAATTGAAAATTTTCGAAAAACTTTGAAGGAAAAAGGTAAAATTCGAAAAATTAAATTCCCAAGTGTTCTACAATTACATAGTAACAAGTGCTATTAATCCATTGGGCGGGACGAAGTTTTCCGGGTCAGCTAGTATATATATATTTTTGGGCGGGACGAAGTTTTCCGGGTCAGCTAGTATATATATATTAAAATGGATTTCTGTCTGTCTGATTCTTATGGCCTCGGAAACTACTGAACCGATTGACATGAAAATTGGTATGTAGACGTTTTTGGGGCCGGGAAAGGTTTCCATGATAGTTTGAGACCCCTCCCCCCTCTCTAAGGGGTGGGCTGTCATACAAATGAAAAACAAATTTCTGCATAACTCGAAAACTAATCAAGCAAATGGAGCCAAATTTGGCATATGAAGATTTAGGGGGCACGAAACGTTTCTATGATGAATAGACACTCCTCCCCCTCTCTAAGGGGAGAAGATGGGAGGGGTCTTTATTCTATCATATTTTCTGTATCAAACATTTACTTCATGTAACGGAGAAACATGTTGATTGCAAGTGGTTAAAAAATATTGAACGAGAATTGTGTCTGAAAATAATCTGATATTATAATGATGAGTTTTGGTAGAAGTACTAGGAATTTTATAGTAAAAGGTAAATTCAACGGAGTCGATTAAAAGATCAATCAATGAACAGTTCTGCGATTGGACTCGTGAACTTGCGCTCAGTAAGAAAACGTGAATGTTTGAAAGTATTAATAACAAAAAACAAATGTTGGGCGGGACGAAGTTTGCCGTGTCAGCTAGTAAAAAAAAGGTGCGATTATTCTGTAATTTTAAATTAAATATTAAATAGTACTCATTTTCTGAAATAACATCGTTATAAAACACTGTGCGTGTTGTTATGCTACTTCAATCTGTCTGAATTTCGCAGCCCAAAGCCAAACAGCAATTTATTGAGAACCGAAGAAAGTTTGAATCATGGATAGAAAATAATTCGATGTGTTCAGTTTGCTGAAAATTACTTTTTAAAGGATTAAAAAAGACTTTGTTGTTCCAAGTATCAGTTCGGTACAGGTAATTAAATAAATTCCATCAAAGATAGAGATCTCACTTTTGATTGAACATAGAACATAGACCAGAAATCGGATAGAGATAGGTTCAGGAACGTAAAAATGTTGTTGTACTCAAATGTCTTCCACTAAATTTACAATTACATTTAAACAATATTTGTCTCTTCTCAGTTATGTTGTTAAAGATAACTTTTACAGGGATTCAAACTCGAACTCGTACCCCGCTATGCATATCTCTTTTCACTTCTTTGACAGTCGAAAACATGCTTTAGAAACATTCTGTTTAGATAACGGTATATACAGTCTATTGCAAAATTGAGTGTACAAATGCTACTTGACGATACTTTCCATTTATTTGGTATAAAATATTTCGAATACATTACTCACACATTTAACTAGCTGTACGTGCAATAAAATTCCGCGAAAAGTTTTCTGCTAATTGTTTATTCCTGAAAATTGAAAACATTCTCTATTCTAGGCATCGCAAAATTGAGTGTACACCTTGAATTTCTCCGAACAAATTAACCTTGTAAGATCTTTGCGAATTGGCGTATTTTTTTCGTCAGTGATTGGTGTCAACAGTGAACCACTGCTTGGACAGTGTTGGTTTTTGTTTTTTATTGATGTTTGAAAAACTTTTTATCAAATGGCAAGTTAAAGGAAAGAAAGAGATATTTTTCCACGTACAATGATAATAAATATGAGTTGTCGTGGAAAGACATTGCAGGAAATAGCAGATATAATCGGAAGAACTTATTATACAGCAAATAAAATCATAAACAAGTGGAAGTACGAAGGAACCATGGAAAATCTCTCCAGTAGAAGACACAAACGTATCCTGCCTTCTGATGATGATCGAGTAATTGAGCGAACATTTCGAAAGAACTCTAAAACAAACATTCCTAAATTGACTACCGAAGTAGTCGGCATCATTGGAAGACCTGTCAGCACAGACACTGTCCGGAGAGCAGCATACAGGAACAATCTGAGAGGTCTTGTTGGCCGTCAAAAGTCTTTCATCTCAAAGGCGAATATGAAAAAACGACTACAGTTTGCTAAGGCGTATGTATGCTGACCTAAGGAGTTCTGGAACAAGGTCCTTTATACGAATGAGATTCTGCTTCAAAACTCTTCCTAAAGCGTCACATGGACCTTTCCCATGGCATATGGCGATAAAGTTCCACTCCGCATCTATACCAAACTCTTTTTTCATTTGGCACAAATTGAAGGCTGTCATCTTATTTTTATACTGAGTATCTGATCCATCTGAGAAAAAGTGAACTTTCTTAAGGTCAGGCGACTCCCTTTTGATCAAATTAACACAATCTACAATGAATGAACGAACTGCAACGTGGCAATGTTTACATGTTTTTAACCAACACTGTTCTGTGGGGTTGGTGCAAAGAGTTTTTAACAATATATCTTGGTATGATTACACATCAGCTGGAAGTGCCTTTCTATCATGAAAAGTTTTGAAAATTTGTTTGATATTTTGGTGATAAACACATACGCAAACAGTGTGTGTTCCACTCGTTCCTGCTAGAATGCAATGCTTTGGGCAGTTACTTGCAAACATTGAAAACCCTATCTTAATTGCAGGCTATGGTTCTTTGAAAATGGCGTAAGCTTCGTGTAGATTACATAACACCAATCTTCGTTGTATATATACCATGCCATCAACATTTTTTGAAATAACATAGTCTCGTTTTCTTGGACACGCTCGACTTATTTCGTCACTGGTATAGTATTTCATCTTCTAGCGACGGTAATGCCACTGAAATTCAACAAAAAATATATATTTAGCAACCTTGCGAACAATTAACTTATTAGATTCGTTATTAGAATTCTTACTAATACACTCAAGTCAGTTTATTGAAACCTAAAGAATACTGTCGACAGCAGGAACTTCGGATGGTCCAGCGATGGGCTCTTCGGGTGTGTACTTGTACAGTTTCCAGTGGCAATTTCTGAAAATGTTGGAAATGCTGTCCTCTAATTCCACTTTTTTCTTCACTGCATGATCTTGAAGAGCATGAGTAAATTCTCTGATGAACATCTTTTTAAACCACAAACCACACCACGAACACTAGAATTTTACCTTTAATAAAAAACTGGCTGTACAGAATATGTTTAGAAGAACAGAGCGTGAGGCTCTGAGAACAGTAATTGGAGGCAAAAGGGAATTGAACTACAACTTGATAAAAGCTCAAAACCTCTTGGCTTCAGCTGCGTGTTTTAGTTTGAGAAAAACAACTTTTTTTACTGCGGTCGGTATTTCAAATGATTTTTGTTAGTCATTTCTCCGGTCTATATAAAATTTCAATTCCTACCCACTAGTCGTCTCTACATTTCTTGCCTTTACCTGATACATGTTTTTCATTGCCCTCAATCTCTACCAATAACTACCAAAACTAAAAAAACGCTTCTCTGATTTTTGGATATGTTATGTGAAAAAATCTCAGCTTTCAAAAAAAAATATTTAAAAATATAGCACCCTTGGTCCCGAGACCATGAAAGCTATAAATAATAAATACAATGAATAATTACTAAATAATTATGGTAAACTTTAAAAAACCATAACTTGAAAACGAAAAAAAAAACGTCTCTCTGGTTTCGAGATATGTTGTATAAATAATTCTCAGCTTTCCAAAAAAATAAAAAATAAAAAAAATCTGGTGCCTGTGGTCTCGAGACCATGAAAACTATAAATAATAAATAGAGTGAATAATTACGACATAATTACGGTAAACTTTGAAAAATCATAACCTAAAAACGAAAAAAAACGCGTCTCTGGTTTCGAGATATGTTATGTAAAAAATTCTCAGCTTTCCGAAAAAAAATATAAAATAATATAGCGCCTTTGGTCCCGAGATCATGAAAACTATAAAAAACAAATACAATCAATCATAACAAAACCAAAATTAAAATTAGGTGCAGCTCTGGTATTTTTTCAAAAAAAGATCAGCTAATTGGATTCAAATTGATATGTCGATCATTTAAATCGGCTCAGTACTTCAAAAGTTATGAATTTTGTGAAAAAAGTCATTTTTTGAAAAAAGTGGAAAAATTTGATTTTTCGGACCACCCTAAAATGGAAATGGTCACTCTAACAAAAAAATTTAAAAATACGAGTCTAATGGTTTGCGACAAAGAACAAAATTTCCACTTCCAACGAAAATCTGAGAACCACTATATCGGTTTGACATGGAATGGCTGTATCTCCCACCTTATATATGATGCCTCCCACCGTTTTAGAGAAATCTCAACATTCTGTTAAATTTTTAGAGCGTAAACCATCTGTCAATTTTTTCACTGTTTACATTTTCTTACCACAAAAAGTTGCCACTTTTTTTCTCGAGTTCCTTTTCTCTTCTCTGCCACAGCTGTGGAAGTCGCTTTGCTGTCAAAACAAACAACAAAAACTAACTGGTCAACAAACTGGAGACAGTCCATCTAAAATGTCGCTCGTGAAATTTAGGAGTTTTGGTCGGAAAATTTTAGAAAATTCGATACTTTTGGAAGCTTAATTTATCTTAGATAAACATTAAACAGAGCATGCATAAACTTGGGTCTTACACGTATTATAAACTACGGTCCATCAAAGTTTAATACACTTCCTAGCGGCTTGAAGTACATAACCAACAGCAATATTTTTAAAAGTAAGCTTAAACAATATATAAACAGGAACGTAAGCGAATACATTCTTTAAGTGTACCAAATATCCAACCATGTAGTCTTTTTTTCACCTATGTTTTAGTTTTTGTTAAACGTTATCATTGTTAAATTTTGTTTTGTATTCCCTTCAAAGGATCTATGTTCCACTGGGATTTCACTCTTTCTTTGTCTGTAATTATACTCTCCGAGATTTTTTTAAAGATAGTTAGTGTCCACTACCAGTGGGCTCTGCTGAGCCCATTGGTGTGGAGGTCAGTGGAGGGTATGAAAAAACAAAAAAAAAACCGACACCTGATTTGTGTTTCATAAACAGGACAAATACGTTCTTACTTTTTGTAGATGCCTCGTGTTTATATTCGAAAGACAAAACGGCAGAGCTGAACTGATAAAACATCCCCTTGTTCAACGCCCATCGACACATTTCACGTGGGTGCTCATCTAACCTGGGAACAAAACTCTCGTGTTTTACTCCGGACCAGGTGCAGGAATTTTTCCATCCAATTTTTCAGTACTTTCTAACTTCAAATAAATGATGCTCTTAAGCTACTTAGTATGCGGTAAATATTCGGGCTGGATAGGCAAGATAATGGGAAGTTACTAGATATTCGTTTACTCTCTAGTTTTAACTCTTTGTGGTCGCTTGTCTGCTCTCAGCCACCATACCTTTTTTTACCGTTCTGGTTGTTTGTCTGCTCTCAGCCACCACAGCAAGAAACCATGCTAATCTTATATTTTACTCAACCAAGTATCAGTTTATACTTTTCCTAAACGAGCTTGGTGTATAGTGAATCTGTTCACGAATCAATACGGTGTCCCTATGAGTAATAGATTACGGTACTCAGTATCAAACAAAGTAGTCACCCACATAAGCCAACGCACAGAGCGTTGAATGCATAGGAATATGGCACAGAAATCATTACAGCAGAATTTAGTCATTGTAACACTTTGGTATGATGGAAAATATTGTTCATAGGTATCAGAACTATTGTTTGTATAAATGTCTCATGTTATTTGAATAATCACATAAGTGATTGAGAGATAAAATCTTTGTTCACCTAAAGTGAAAAGTTCTGATCATTTCGGATACGCAGAAATCATTTTTGAGTAACTACTGGTTTAAATTATGTTGAAGTAGTTGTTTTTAAAGAGCAGAATAATTGTTTGCATAAGTGTCGTATGTCATCTGAGTAATCTCATGTAAAAAAAATCTTTGTTTGTTAAAAGTGAAAAGTGTTGATCGTTTTGGATACACATTGCTGGCATTGATTACACATTTATTGCATTATTGATACAAGTGTCTAATATCCAACGTATAATAAAAATATAATTATGTATTGATTATACTTCATATGATTTACTCTTAGATATTGTTTTGAAAGATTTCACACGGATACGAATTATAAAATAATTTTTTTATATAAAAACATTACATTAAAATACATTTTTGCGTTAATACGTATACAGCGCGGACTCGATTATATACACTTTTTTATTTCTTTTCACTGTATATAATCGAGTCAATAACATTTTTTTGCTTGTATTTTTAGTTTTTTTTGATAATAAAAGAGGAATTGGATTTTTGATTCATCCCCTTAATGTAAGAAAACAGCTTTCTCACATGAAAAAATAAATTTATCCAGATTCTCTCATGAGGTCATAGACAATCATATTTTATGAAAAAAATCCTCCTACGCATATGTTCGTATTTCAACAATGACAGAGTTATAGAACTTTTTCTTCGTTTCGGAATCTGTTGCCTCAAACTGGCTCTACATTAAAAAGCACGCTACGGAAGACGATTTTGATGCTTTCATTCGGAAGACGAGAAAATTTAGTACAGGATAAAGTAGTGGAACAACTAAATTAGTGGATTTTAATAACATTTTGGAAATGAAAAACTTTTTTTCTTATTATTCCATTTATTTTTACCGGCTTAGTTACATAGGTTTAAGGTGAAGGTGGAAGCTAGCCACAAATGGCTGCCACAATGGCGCTCATTTCTTTCATCTCCCTCCCTCACCCCTCGCCCGAAAATCAATAATTTTGCCAAACTATGTGAAGAAAATTATCGTTTTCGCACACTTCCCATCAAGTAAAGGCAACCAAACTCTAATCGATTACTCACAAGATATTAAATTTTCATCTGCTGTCGCTGTCGTATAGTGAAAAACGTCGGAAAACTCGAGTAAGTGCTCTGAAAGTTAAATTTTCATTTTTCAATCTTCGGCAATGGTATTGTTTGTATTGGTGAAAGCATCGTTATTTTTTCGACACTAATGCCAGACAACATCATCGAAACAGATTTAAAAAACTACTCAATAAAATGTTGTTCCTGAGTCATAGCGTATCATGTTATGAAAATCAATAGAATAAAATTGTGTTGATATCAATACAATCATTATTTTTACGTTTAATGGGTCTATAATGTAAGTGCAAAGTCCTCCCTATACTGGGGGGCCCGTGATATATCTTGTTAGAATGATACGTCTCTTCCCGTTGTTGGTTAAACTTCAACTCTTTTATTGAATTCAATCTTTACATTTGTACCCTACGCTTGGGCGGTGGCTACGTGACCCTTTTTGCGGTACTCAGCATAATCGCCGGGCGACGGGCGACCGTTAAAGTTAAAGTTGCTCGGAACACTGCCACGGCTGCCTATTCTTTCAAAAACAATAAACGGAAAAGTATTACATTCAATCAACGTGAATATTTGAAAAAAATACGACCAACGAAGGAAAATATTAAGGAATTATCAGCATCGAGTTACTATGCGGAAAAACTTGTTAATATCAAAAGAGCCCTAATTCGCATGTGTTATAAATTTGCTCATGTTACTCTCGCATATAATCAGAATTTTACTTCATATGCAAATGCACCTTCTATATATATATTTATGTTTGCAATTGTTCATCGGAATATTTTGTTCATACATCTAACTTCAGTATTGAATTGTTATTTTTTTACAAATGTATTCAAAGACTCGTGTCAATGAAGCGCCACACAGTCTGATAAGTGAATTGATCTATTTACATGTGCTTTACTCTTCTCTCACTAACACTATTACTCCATTTTTAAAAGTGGGTTTACCTATACTACTACAATGGCTAGCTTCCACCTTCACCTTAAAGGAGCCAGACTCTTAACTATATTCTTACTAAAATATATTAACATGTTTCCTTAATTCTATGGTTAATAAGAAAGGGAACCGATTACTCGCGGTCGACTTGAGTTTGACACATAAGTGAAAAACTGAAAAGTTTATAGTTTTTAATGTGTTATGATAAATTTTCTCCTAAAAATTTGTGTTAAACTGAATTGTTTCTATCAATTAAATGGAAGTTATTTCCCCGCCCTACAATTTGTTCTTTGACGCCCAACTTCTATCGTTCTTAGTTTGGCTGCAATATCGATAAAAACAATTCCTGGTGAAAATTCAGGCAAAATCTTCAAAAATCACGATTTTTACCGGTTTTCCATTTCGGGCTTCCGAAAGTATACAGCCCTGCGATAACCGTTTTGCATAACTGTCAACCAAAGCGTCATATCGTTAGTTGAATGTCTGCCATTTTACAATATGGATCATTTAAGCATCGCACAACGTGTTTATTTTGTTAAATTATACTATAAAAATGATGAAAAACCGGCAAATGTTTTTCGAGCATTACGGACGGATTTTGGTCATCATGGACGGCCTACAGAGCACACAATCGCTAATGTAGTGCGTAAATTCGAACAAACTGGATCCGTAGCGAATATTGTGAAACCTGTGCATCATCGTAATGTGCGTTCGGCCGAAAAATATTGCTGCTGTTGCTGCCAGTGTGGAGGATGACCCGAATGTTTCGATTCCACGGCGTGCTCTGCAATTGGGCTTGTCAAACACATCATTGTGGCGAATTTTGCATTTGGACTTGCACCTACATCCATATATATATATAATTTTTGTACCAGTCCAACTGGTACAAAAATTAGCGCAAAGCAGCAAAATGCTGAATTTTCGCATCAAATTTTCTTCAGCGATGAGGCCAAAATTTCCGTATATTGGGCTCAGAAAATCCACACGTGATTATTGAGAGGACATTGCATCCGCCAAAAGTCACTGTTTGGTGCGCATTATGGTCTGGTGGAGTCATCGGGCCGTATTTCTTTGAAAATGAGGACGGCAAGACGGTAACTGTGAATGGTGAGCGCTATGGCCGCGTGTTAACCGATTTTTTTTGCCACAAATTGAAGATATAGTTACGGATGACATGTGGTTTCTGCAGGACGGCGCCACGTGCCACACAACACGACCGAACATGTCCATATTGCGAACGAAATTTGAGGGACGCATAATTTCGCGTTTTGGTGATGCCAATTGGCCGTCCAGATCATGGTGGACATTTGAATGATGTTGTATTTCACACATAATGGCATAAACCAAACTTTAATTTGAATAAAAGTTTCATCGAAATTTGAATTCTAAGTGTGTTTTATTTCAATTTACTTTCGGAATTTAAAATTGGAAAACCCTTTACATGTAATAGCCACTTAAACTCCACCTTAACGTTGAAAGGTTACATTTCTTCTTGAAATAAGCCATATTTGAAATATAAAAAAAATATTTTTTTTTTCCAAACTGTTTATAATCGAGTCTAAGAATGTATATAATCGAATCACATATAATCGAGTCTGTATATAATCAAGTCCGACCTGTATATAGTTCACAAAAATATAAATAAAAAAATAAATAAATTATTTTTCATAATCCTACATGTATCACAGCTTTTCTGAGGAAAAATAATTCCGACCAGTACGACACCCATGCCCAAAATTAATACGACCGCAAAGGGTTGATTCTACTTATTTTGCTTCTTTGCGCACATTTGGCATGTATATTAAACATTCTCATTGAATGTTTGGAAAGCATCCGGATACACTTGGATAGTGGTGTCATACACTGATATACAGTTTCTGGCAATGAGATTATTTTATGTTATGTTTCGTCAAGAATGATTAAAGTTAAGCCTGCTATCTTGGATTTTTAATCTGAATTGTAAGCATTCCGTGGAAGGCAAGTCAATCGAAAAAGGACCCTCTTTTTTGGTCGCTTACATCATCGGACGTGAGGGCAGTTCCCCGACCCTGATTCCGAGTAAGAAACACCATACCATATCCCATCGAACGGCAGAGATGAACATTACATCCGTTCGACTGATTGCCCAGAAAATATGGGGGCTCATGTTCGCTCAACTGCTTCCCTTCTCACGCTCGAGAGCACAAACCATCGGATGATAAATTTAAGCCTCCGGCGTGTCTTCGAATATTGGCCAGCCAGGCATAATGTAGGTGTATACATATTTTGGTTATTTTTTTTGTTGTTTTTTCTTCCAAGAAAGGGTGCTTCTACGTTTCTGTTCGAATTTGCACACCCCCAATGCTCCCTCTCCCCCTTAAGCACTGTTGGCGCTTGCAACAGCTGGCGTTACAAAATTGGTAGGATTTGGTGGGCTATGTTCACGACTGCTGGACTAATTGGGGATAATATTTCATCTCGAGCTCGAGGTGCTGCCTTGAAGGAGGCAAGACAAGGGATTAACCAAATGTTTGGTTGTTTGTTCGGTTCCAGCTACCTGTAAAGCGCCGTCTTGGCGCAATGTTGCCACCCTTGACCAGGGGAGAGGTAAGTTTATTGGTGACAATTTTTCATCAGACAGCACAGTTGTTCATGGATTAGGAGGAAATCTTTAACGTGAACATTTGTTTTGTCCGTCAGGCTCGGCAGGCTGGCGTCGCAGTCTATCGTTTCGATTCGTACCGGATTTTCTGTCGACTGATAAAAATATGGCGAATTGCCGACGAGAAAGTATTTTCATGCCAAATTATTAATTGTGGAATAAAGCTTTGGATCGTCTGGCTGGGCCGTTAAGTGCTAAAGTGCTGATGGCGATATTATCATTTAAACGCAAATCAACGAGAATCGAGTCTTAATCAGAAGGACCCTCAAGTTTGAATAGCTACAATTATTGACTAAAATTTGCAACCATTCGATTGGGGGGAAAGTTAAAGCTAAACGGTGTTTGGTTCGATCGCTTTTCGCGCTGTCTCCGATTGGATCGAGAATGAAAACAATTTGTTACCTCACTTCCGGCGTGACTGCCCGTGATAAGTACCGACGATAAGATGAAAAACCACCGTTCGAATGTCTAGACGAGGGCTGTTTTGACAGGCAAACATTCAGCGCCTGGGGTTGTCCGGAATCGATTGGATCCGGGGAATTAATCTACCACGAAATTGAACCAATGAATCGAGCACGGCGAGGGTAACCCTAGCGTTTCCTGAATGGCGGAAAACTGCCTTAAGAAAACATGTTTGCGCCAGACCCAACCTCTCGAGAAAAGCAAATCGTTGTAATGAAAGAGTTTTACTTTTTATCGACTATAGAATTGGTCGTATCGCGTTCCTCCTATCAGCACGAAGGAAAGATGGTTCATTTATGTGTGCTAACTCTGAACCGTAAATCTTATTCCGTTCCGGTGGAGGAAGTCGTGGGAGGTTGAAATTGGCGGGGAGAAATGAAAATATTTCATCGTTTTACTACTGTGCAAGACGATGTTTTGTGCGAGCCGAGATTTTGTCTTTTGATGTGTTCGATTTTTTATGTGGGTTTGTCGTTTTTCTTCAACTTTTTTTTTGCTTTGCTCGATGTTATCCTATCTTTCGAGTGACGCGAAATTAACGATGTTGTGCATCAGATATTTTTTGCATCTTTTTTTTTTTGTTTATCGTTGAACTATATTTTTAGATACGGAAAGAAGTTCAATCTTCTCATCAACCATTCGCTGTTTTATGTTTTGCTGGAGCTGAACTCTAATTGAAGCCATCAAATATTGAGAACATGAATTCGTATAAATTCTTGGTGTCTGGTTGAACTATATACAGCCACTACATGGCAAACCGATATAGCGGTTCTCAGATATTCATGAATAGTGAACCGATCGGGATAATAGACATCTTTAATAGAAGCCAATGAGTTTAAAAAATATTATACGTTGTATTTTATTTTTTTAATTATTGATTGTATCTGATTTTGATAGTTTACATTGTTAAAGATAGAGGGCGCTAATTTTTTTTATTTTTTCTTGAGAGCTGAGATTTTTTACATAACATATCCAAAAATTAGAGGGGCGTTTTTTTAATAATGAAAAATCAACAGTCAATTTAACCGATGGTCCGAAAAATCAAATTGTTCCTCCTTTTTTTCAAAAACGATTTTTTTTTTCAAAAAAACATAACTTTCGAAATACTAAACCGATTCAGATGATATACATATAAAATTGAAGCCAATGAGCTATATAACTCAAAAACGAAAAATAGTGGAACAGTGCGAATGAGTATCGTGAGCATCGCGCGTGAGATTTGATTCAGTTTCGTCTCTTTTGTTTCATTCAACAGGTGTTGAAGACGGCAGTGAACTGTTGCTCTCAAAAGATTCATCGCTAGCTATTTTATATACTCTTATTCAAATTTCGCCGGGCTGTTTCCGTTCCAAGAACTCTGACTTGAACCTCAGGTCCAAAAAAGTTGCCATCAGTAAATTTGGATCTCCCCCTAAGAAAATCGCATGCGATGTGAGTTAGGTGTTCTATGCGCAGTCTCGCCCTTGTTCAAATTTAATGCAACAAAATGCGAAATTACCTCGAACTACAGGAGAGGCCACAACTTGCAAGTTTTTTATTTCTTCAAAAGTCTAACGCACTGTTCCATAGAGTCCCACTGTTATGTGGTCAAATTACCGTCTATGATAGTTTTGATTCGTAGTGGAGTGTGTACCCTCTCTCAAGTTATCATCCTTGAAAACATTTCGAAGTTTTTGTTCAACCTTGATTGAAAATAATCGATTGATGTTCTTTGTTCTTTTAAATTCGTAGTACGTACTCTTACTCAACCAGTATTAAAACTATTTCAATATATCCACAAAAATCTCATCACTGTACACTGAATTCTGTTTTTACGCGACTGATGTGTGCGCGCAAAAAAATAAAATCACTTTAAAACAAATCGCGTAATAAAAATCGCATAATTTCTAGAGAATCACGTAAAAGAAGGTTTCTGACACAGGCTCATAAAACCATACTCGCAAACGCTCTCGCGCAAAATAAAATCATGCAAAAAAAAAAAATCGCCTAAAAAAGAATCCAGAGTAATACAAAATCCTTATCGGAAAAAAATCTGCTCAAGATTCCTTGCAGAGAACTTTATACTCTATTAAAAGATATTCATTCTAAAGGAATTTTCATTATTCATTAATTATTTTTATGTAAAAATTTGTTTATTTCTTCCTAAAAAGTAATTCTTTATTTGTATCATGCACACATGCAGTTTTTTTCAGTTTCGTATCCGCAAATAAAGATCCGGCCGCAGGATATTTACAATCCGGCCTCGAAATTTGCCGGATATCCGGTGTCCAACCACTATCCATCGCTATGTTTTTTCCGACACTGGTTGAATTCAATAGAACCTGATCAATGGAGAAGCATGGTAATTGTACGAAACGACGGCCTATTTAAGGTGAAGGTGGAATGGCTGCCACAATGACGCTCATTTCTTTCATCTCCCTTCCACACCGAAAATCAATAATTTTGATAAACAGTGTGAAGAAAATGATCGTTTTCGCACACTACCCATCATGTAATATCAACCAAACTCTAATCGATTTCTAACAAGATATTATATTTTTATCTGCTGTCGCACTGTATAGTGAAAAACGTCGGAAAACTCGAGCTAAAGGGTGTCCACGATGAAATTGCCACACTATGAAATTGCTCTAACTTTTTAACCGTTGGGTAGAATTTAATGAAAATTTGGGTGGATTTAGTTCATAGTGCATTGCTTACATCCTGCAAGTTTTAAAGTCCTGTGATCAAAACTCGCGGAAATGGAGTCGAAAGAACAGCTCGTGCGTGATAAAATCTTGCGCATTCATCACGAGAACAAGGATCTCTCGCATCGTTCCATCGCTAAAACGTTGGGAATCGCGAATTCCACGGTGTCGCGAATTATTAAGCGGTTCGAGGAACGATTGACCACCGATCGGAAGCCCAGAAGTGAAGGAAAAAGTATTTCGTACAACACCAAAAATCACAACCGCGTAGTTGGGGCCTTCAACCGAAACCCGAACGCCTCCGTTCGGGATGTGGCTAAGAAGCTGCACCTAAGCCGAAGTTTTGTCCAGAAGGCCAAAACTAAGGCTGGGCTTCGAACGTTCAAGGTACAAAAGGCCCCTAATCGCAACGAGAAGCAGAACAAGTCCGCCAAAACCCGTGCCAGGAAGTTGTACCTCAACATGCTGACGAAAGTTGAATGCTGCATCATGGACAACGAAACATATGTGAAGGCCGACTTCAAACAGATACCCGGCCACCTGTTTTTCACGGCCAAGGATAAGTTCAGCGTTCCGGAGCATGTCCGCACTCAGAAGATGTCCAAATTGGCGAAGAAATTCCTGGTTTGGCAAGTCATCTGCACGTGGTATGCGGACAATAAGGTCAATTTCGTGCCGAAAATGTTCAATCCTCCCATGGAGCTCCGCCCCATCGAGAAGTACTGGGCGATTATGAAGCAGCACCTTCTTAAACGACCTAAGGTAGTGAAGACAGTCGAGGAACTAAAGAAAGTATGGGTTTACATGCAAAAAACGGTTGATTCACAGGTTGTGCAGAATCTTATGGCCGGGGTTAAGGCCAAGGTGCGGGCATTTGCGTATGGACTGTAAATAAAATACGAGTAAAATGGTAAAATGAAGTTTAATAGTTATTTTAAAATCCCTGAAAATTTGATGGCAATCGGATGAAAACTCGAATTTTGCGAATCAATTTTGTGTGTGCCAATTTCGTCGTGGACACCCTTTAGTGCTCTGAAAGTTAAATTTTCAATTTTCAGTTTTCGGCAATGGTTTTGTTTGTATTGGTGAAAGCATCGTTATTTTTTCGATACTGACGCCAGACAACATCATCAAAACAGCTATAAAAACCACTCAATAAAATGTTATTCCTGAGTCATAGCGTTTCATGTCATGAAAATCAATAGAACAAAATTGTGTTGATATCAATACAATTATTAATTTTACGTTTAATGGGTCTATAATGTAAGTTTTGGCAACTTTAACATTGGGTAAGAAAATTGTATGGCAGAGATCGGAACACTGCGCCGGCTGCCTATGCTTTCAAAAACAGTAAACGGAACAGTATTACATTCAATCAAAATGTCTCGGCCAACGAAGAGAATGGTTAAGGCTCTCCAACGTGAATATGTGAAAACATTACGATCAACGAAGGAAAATATTAAGGAATTATCAACATCGAGTTACTATGCGGAAGAACTTGTTAATACCAAAAGAGCCCCAATTCACATGTGTTATAAATTTGCTTATGTTACGCTCGCGTATGATCAGAATTTTACTTCAAATGCAAATGCACCTTCTACATATATTTATATTTGCAATTGTTCTTCGAAACATATATTTTTTTCAAATGTATTCAAAGACTCGTGTCAATAAAGCGCCACACAGTCTGATAAGTGAATTGATCTATTTACGTGTGCTTTGCTCGTCTCTCACCCCAGTTTTACACGTGGTTTTACCTATACTACTACAATGGCTTCCTTCCACCTTCTCCTTTATGTAAGTGAGGGTATCTTGTCACATTTCATCAAACAATAGTTCAATGCTCATAAAAAACCCGGTGTATTTCCTAATTCATATGTTTAAAGCTTCTGATAGACAAATATGCTAGAAAACATCGATTGCGTTTTTCTCAGTTGCTGATTTTAGAAAAAGGGACAACTATGCGTAGAACGGCAGTGTTCATTCCAGTCCATGCTTGCATTCATGCTTTTCCGTGCCTTGAATATGTTGTTCCGGCAGCTAATGCCTCCTGTTTACACTCAGAAACCGCAAAGAATCGCTCTAAGGTTCTCCAACTATCTGTCGGGAATCAACGCTAATTACCGTGTCATGTGCCAAGAATTACTCTCGATTCGCGTCTGGATTTGGTTATTATCAGTAGTGGGAGGTCTGCCTGAGCGTTCCATCGGTGATCTTTCAGGTTGAAATCGCCAGCCTCTTAACTTAGCGAACCATTTGCTAACAGTTCTTTCTATAAGGGAATATTTTCAGTAAACACGAATCTAGTTTGTCTTGTTGCGTAAACAAAAAAAGCATCAAGTATCGATAATGCGCTGCAATAAGCAAAAAACAAACTATTTCAACCATTTGTTATTCCAAACGCACATTAACATACCATTTTCTAAAATGAGTGCAAAAATCACTTGTTTTCCATAGTTTTGACTTATTCAGAAACGGTTAAACAACACGATTAAAAAAATCGCACAAACTTTTCAAACAACTCAATAATTGGGGAAAAACACAAGAATAAAATTTCTCGATAAGGAATAAATAAACAGTTTGAGTTAAATTCAAGCAACTTTTCTCTGGTAGATCAGTAGAGCTGTATTATTTTTTGTAAAGGGTTTTTTATTCTGTATTATAGTGACTTTCAACGCTTCTGGCTGGTTCGTCACTTTTACCTTTAATTTTGGAAGAATGTCGGAAGTGAGAATTGAACTCGTGATCTTGAGCGTGAGAAGTATGGATGTTACCTCCACGCCAGATCGGCTCCACTTGTAAAGGGTAAATGATCTTGGTTTGTTCGATTTAAGGTGTTTTTGCGCAACTAATAAATGCATATCGATTTTTCTTCATGAAAATCTCTTATTACTACCATAAGGCGTTGAAATTATTCAAATTTTTATGTTTTCCAAAGATTTTCCTCAAAGAGAAATTATGATTATGGTTTAATCACCTCTGATCATGGTTTGTCCAAAAAATTTTCATGGTTTGTCCGGTTTTAGAAATCACGATTTATGAATGAAAAAATTCGAATTGTCAACTAGATGTAGTAGATGTTGAATTTATCATTGTTTGAGTTTACTGTCATCATATTGATCCATTCATAATTTGGGCTTTCTTCAGATTATTGCCTTTTCTTGTGCATTTTAAAAGTGTTCGCCGCAACACACTCAACACTGAGAAACTTTATTTCTGCGCGAAGGACACCATAAACAAACTGCAGCGCGCCAAGCGGTTGCCATAGAAATCATGCGCAAAATAACATTATTGAATTGGACAACTCATGATCAGAATTGAGTTCATCAAAATGCGTTAATTACATGGTCTAGCTATGTAAATCTGATACAAATGATGTGCAAGCATGATAACATTTGTAAGTGTTATAATCCAGAAAAGGTCTGAATACGTGCCAAATAATCATCTGGTGATTGATTGAAAGTTAGCTCAAATGAGAGGTGCATTGACACCAATAGAAGGTGTATTTTATAATCCCATAGAAATGAAACACAAATTTCTACATTACTCGAGAATCAATCAAGCAAATGAAACCAAATTTGGCATATGGAAATTTTAGAATGCAATAAATGTTTCTATGGTGGTTAGACTCTCCACCCCTGCCTGGGGCTGCCATAACAATGAAACACACATTTCTGCATCACTCGAGAATTAATCGAGCAAATGAAACCAAATTTGGCATGTGGAGGTTTTAGGGTGCAATAAATGTTTTTACCGGTGGTTAGACACATACAAACGAAAGACAAATTTCTTCATAATTCGAAAGTAATCAAGCAAATGGAAAAAAAATTATAACATATATTTCAATCAAACATATTCCAACCAAACATGACGATTGGAAATTTTCGGAAAACTCTGAAGAAAATGGGAAAATTTGCGAAAATTAAATTCTCATATCTATATATGTAAAAATGGATTTCTGTCTGTTTGATTCTAATGGACTCGGAAACTACTGAACCGATCAACATGAAAATTGGTATGTAGGGGTTTTTGTGGCCGGGGAAGGGGAGGGTGCCATACAAACTAAACACAAATTTCTAAATTACTCGGGAATTAATCATGCAAATGAAACCAAATTTGGCATGTGGAGGTTTTAGGGTGTAATAAATGATTCTGGTGGTTAGATACTCCCCCTCTCTCTAAAGAGGGGGGAGGGAAATGGAAATGGAAAAAACTCACTCCTATATCGTCTTCTATCTATATAAATAAAAATGGATCGCGGAATTTGTTGATAAGAGCAAAACTCAAGAAAGGAATTGTCCGATTTAAGGCTGTCTTCATTCTATCATATTTTCTGTATCAAACATTTATTCCATGTAACGGAGAAACCTGTTATTTGCAAGTGGATGAAAAATCTTGCACGAGAATTGTGTCTGAAAATAGTCCCCTAATAATAATATTATAATGACGAGGTTTGGTAGAAGTACTAGGAATTTTATAGTAAAAGGTAATTTTAAAGGGTAGATTAGAAGATTGATCAATCAAAAGTTCTGCGATTGGACTCATGACTCATGACTCATGAACGTGCGCTTAGTAAGAAAACGGGAATGTGATAACGAAAAATAAATAAAAATTTGAAATGAATTTCAACGGGAAGTTTCCGAATTTATAATTCTCGAATTCTTGGAAGCGAATAAAAGTCGTGTGATCCAATTTTGCGAGAATATAATTTCCTGTTACAATTTTAACTATTAACTATTTTGTTCATCAAGTAGATACAAAATGAAAGTAAGTAGTAAATTTAGACTTACGTTTAATTTTCCCTTTTCACAATTTAATAAGTTCCCGAGCGTTAGATCTTCGGTAGGTTTTGTAGTATGCCCTAGTCGTAGTCTCTAATCGTAGTTTCTAGTCGTAGTCCGTAGTCGAAGCCGTAGTCGTATTTTGTAATTATGTAATAAGTCCTAGTTCCAGTTAGTTTAAGTTTAGGTTTGGGTATCTTTTAGTACAAATTTCATCTCTTACCTATTGGACGCTTTAGATAGTTAAATTTAAGATATAGTTTTAAGATTAATAGAATATAAACACTTTACAGTTCATAAGATCTCCATCAGCAATGCATAAACGATGAATTCAATTGTAGATATGTGTTATTGTTTTTTCTCGTTTCCTTCTACTCACCCAGTGACGTATTTGTCTATCTGTCACTGTAAGTAGGGTAGGGTGGGGGTGCTTCCGTGGCCGAGTGGTTAGTGTCATAACTAACATGCCGGGTGTTCGGGTTCGATTCCCGTTCTGGTCGGGGGAATTTTTCGTCAAAGAAATTTCCTCCGACTTGCACTGTGATCACGCGTATTCTAGAGCTTGCCACTCAGAATGCATTCAAGGCGTGTTATTTGGCATAGAAATCTCAACTAAGTACTAATAAAAATGACGCAAGTAATACTACGTTGAGACGGCGAAGTTCCTCTAGGAACGTTAGTGCCATTGAAGAAGAAGAAGAAGGGTAGGGCGGGGCTAGTTGGTCATATGGGTAAGTTGGTCAGTGACTATATCTTGGAATCTGAGCGTCCAAAAAAATAGCGATCTATGGATGAAAAATAGCGAATTGCTGGTACAAAAAAATAATCAAATCGGAAAAACTTTTTATTACGTAGGTTAAAAAATACGGACATGGTTCCGATTTCGCCAAAATTCATTCACGGTTTGCGCATTATAAAATGTGTTCTAAAACAGGTTAATTACCAAGAAAAAAATCGGCTCAAACTTTAAACAAATCTTTATTGTACGTATTAGCTTTAAATGTTGATGGAACTCGCTTTTAAAATAATTTTTGTTGAATTTCCATGAATATTCTTTTTCATATATAGAGGGGCTAGTTGGTCACACAAATTACTCGTTTGAGTGCAACGCATTTAAAATTTTCAGGTATGCCGTGTTTCATTACGCAAGCTATAAACAAATATAGAAAGCATATATTATACAGCTAAATCCAGTGTATTTGAAACGAGACAACCACCACACAAAGCACTTGCAATATAATTGTCATATTTCTATTTTGTTGCTGTAAAATTTTCATTAAATATAATAAACGCTATCATTGAATTCTGATAAAGTTCTGATAACTCACAATAATGCATTGAGTAATGTAGCATACCTGGAGGCTATTTCTATATACTTTGGGGCGAACGGTACAAATGTCATCAAACAAATGCGAGCAAGAATGCAAGCGGTTGTGAGTAGCAGGGATGCCAGGTGATTTTTTTCGAAAGTCTTGACATGGTATGAGAAAATATCTTCACCATAATATCGGAGGAAAGCTATTCACACAAAAACGGAACTGTGGTAACTATTTGTTTGTTTTAGCTTTGAAATTTTGGTTGAAATTCAAACCATATCCATGTAACCGGAAGAGCTTCGATTTGTGAAGTGGTCGTTTGAAAGATCTAGGTTAATCTATTGTATAGAAGGGCCAAAATAATAGAAATTCAATGTCAAAATCATTCGAATTTTCGAGAGCAAATGAACTAATGTCTTCTAGAGAGAATATGTATTCGGATCGCTTCGTTCGCTGAGACTAAAGCACTACTTTTTTGACGATATTTTCGGCCAATAGTTAGAATTCCATGGAAATAATATCTTTTAAAAATCCACGTACGCTATCATACTGAAATTTCTTCACATATTTCATAATGTCTTCAAAATGTCTTCACAAAATCAAATGTCTTCAAAATGAAGACATGTTTTCAAACCTGGCATCTCTGGTTCGTCACAAAGTGGAAGAGAGACGAAATCGCTAGAAAAGATTGTCTGACTAATTTTCAACGATGATAATTTGAAATTTTCATTAATTTGTTTTATTACATGCTACATGATATTAGTTAACTGTTTTTGTTTTGATTTAATTTATTTATTTATAATGAAGGAAACTTCTAATGGAAAAACGCTTATTATTTGCTCAAAAATAACATGCCTTTTATTGCCCAATTTACCCCGTGTGTGGGGTTAGTTGGTCAATTTATTCTGAAATATAAAGACGTTAAATAAAACAAAAATGTCAAATAATTGATTCTCTGGTTATTTTTCATTGAAAGGGTAAAAGGTAAGCTTCGTTATGGTACATAACATTCTAACGCAAAACTTCGTACTACAAATTTATAACCATTTTTTTTAAAAATGACCAACTAGCCCCGCACTACCCTACGTGTTGGCCAAAGTCTGATCTAATTGGAAGGTGCGTTCAGGCAAGTGTTGCCAACAAGTGGGACGAAGTTTGTCGGGTCAGCTGTTCAAATTTTAAATTTCCATTGTTATGAAAACAAAAATTCTCATTTGTAATCTGTGCCATCTGTTTAGCCACCCTACTTCTTCATCGTAGTATTTATTCAATCAGTTCTTACTCATAGTATGGTCTCATAATCAGATTATAAACAGATGATTCCATAACCGACTAAAATTTCCAAGGTGATTGCGTTGCATTGCACACCCCCAATCCGATGAAAGAACCTGACTGCGGGATGACCTTCTCACCCACCATCGTACCGCCGGTGTTAACTTGCTTGTTACATGCGGACCATCGGTAGATGCTAAACTTTGCTTTCGCGCTATCGATGATTCGCGAAAGTGGGCGCGGGTGAGAAAGGTTTCACAGCTCGTCGTGGGTGTATCCCCCGCGATGATGATGAATGGAAACCTTCAATTTGAGGGCAGATTGAAGGGTAATATGAATTTTCGGCAGGGAAAAGTCAGAACCGAACAAAACCTTGCTATAGGGCGCCAGGGGGTGACAGAGGGAAACCACAGCGCATCGATGAGATGATGTATAGAGAATGTGCACAAGTCGCGGAAGGTTAATCGGTGGCGGTCGGGTATTGTGATTGAATATTTGGGGAGATAGTCATGAAGTCAACTTTGTGTGCGATGAAATTTGCGGGATGCGGGTTTATCATGGCCAATCTCGTTTGTTCGGAAGACGAAGGCTAGAAAGTGGGCGAAAGGTTGTTAATATATGAGGGCGTGACGAAAGTTTTCAGAAGCATGATTAGCACCGTAATGCTATTCAGGCTTACAGTGCATCATATCGTAAGCTGATTTGTAGTGGGTTAAATTTCCAACTGAAACCCGTTTAGTTAACGCTACAGTTCGATCCATCCGATGTGGAACTTATTCTCTATTAATGAATATCACATAAGCTGTGCACAGCTGCTCGGTGCCTGTAAACTTCGAGGCACATCCCAAACAACAGATCTCGTCCCTATGCCAATAACGCTTCTTCCCAATATGTAATTGGTGTTGACATCATCCAAGCATAACATCCCATTTCGTTGGATAGAACGAGGAAAACTATAAGCTCTATGGAAGCGACAACAGAAGAAGGGAAAAAACGCCTCGACCCGTTTGAACCATTTGCGGGCCTTAGTTCCAATTTAGCACAATCAGTTGGATATGTTTCCTCCGTTTTTTTTCTGTTCTTACGATCTTCTGTTCTTACGATGAACTTACTATGAGGAAAACCAGTAACGAATGTGATGGAAAGTGAAGAACTCAGTCGAACGAATGAACTCGGAAGGATTATGACATCATTTGATAGAGAAAGATAGATATGACGAAGGGACTGTATTGATGATAGCTCCCCAAGCGCTTTGAGGATGGACTGTTATGAGCTGGATTTTGTGTTGTCTATGGTATATGAAGCGTGGACCGGAAAGGATTGTATCTCGGTTAATCGTAGCGAAGGTGTGGGACGGAAAAAAACTATAAGGAAAACTTTCACATTGACAAATGTTGGTCTAACAGTTTTCCCGCAAGGCAGGGTGATTTTCGTACAAGTATAGGCAGACTAAGTGTTCGAGACAATATTGTTAACTATCCACAATTTCGGTGTCGAACATCATTGATCCAAGGACAAATTTATCTCCCCCCAAGCAGTAGCACATAACATCGCACAAATGGCCTCTGGCCAAAAATCAATACCCGTAAATCACGGTCAACGCCAGAGATTGCAAGCCGAGAGAATTCCCGATAACGACAAAGCATCATCACCAGCAGCAGCAATCAAAGTGCAATTTATGATTAACACCGAAATAAATCACCATTATGAAATCGTTGCCAAACGGAGAGAAATCGGCAATCCCGTTGGACCGACGAGGGATTTTCCGATCGAGAATGCACCGAACTCATTTCCCAACCACTCTTGGATGGCTCGGGAAGGCTTGAAGCACACGCAGAACTGTGCCCAACAGGGCCATTATTCCGAGCATCTAGAAGCCCACAAAAGGAGTAAAGAGAGATAAAATCTAGTGCCCTCAGAAAATGGGAAGAGAGGAGTTTCGGGAAAGTTCTGCTGTCCTTGCAGTCGCCTATGACACCGAACATCGGACAAGGAATGGCACGACGTTTGAGTTCTCATTCGATGGCTTACGAAAAGAAAAGTTCTGAGATGATTCATATTCGAATGTGAAGGAGTTTTTTTTCATCGCAAAATCACAAATTAGAACCACGTCTGGGTGCATTGAAGAATCGCTTTTCCCACACTGATACCCGTGTTTGTTTGTTCAAATTTATATTTCGGATTAAATCATACAAATACGATCGTATAAACATCCAAGTTAGACCTTTGGTTCGAAGTGGTCCAGCCGGAACGAAACGGGCACGTGAGCCGTATCTGCCGTATTCACATATGTTTGTGTGCAAGTTTCATAGGAGAGACCTCGGTCTGAATTCATGATTTATGGCAGGGATTTTATGTGTGGTGTTTGGACAGATTTTAATGAAAATGTTACCCACTTGTTCGAAGTTTTCTGCCGTTGCCAACAAGAGATATGCTTCGTAGTACCGGTGGAGGGGGGAAAAATGGAGCGCACCATTTGGCCCTGAGAAATATCCCCACTGTCATCATTAACGTGCGTCATCTTGATTATTGCAGCTGTTGGGGACAGGGGGTTTGGGTTCGGGATCTAAAAATGAGCAGCTTTTAGTGTTATGGCTGTTTAATCAGTCGTTTTCTTTTTATTTTCGTTCAATGAATTTCGTGCCCTGGTAACGGCCGATACTTTACTTCATTTTGGATGAATGCCGATATAAAAACAAACCTGCCCTGGCGGAAAATTGTATTTCCTGGCTGATCACATATTTTCATGTGAACCCGAAAGAGCGAAGGCTAAGAAGGCAACAGTTGAGTGCCATAATGATTTATGTGTACCATAAAAAGGTGTTTATAATGTTGTGAATGGGAACAGCTTCCAGATACTGTTGCAAATACACACATCCGGAGTGGGAAATGGCTGAGATCAGAGAACTCAGTCCGCTGTTATTATGCACTGCGCGAATGAAGTTGAATACTCATAGTTTCTTCAACAAAAGTAACAAGGCTTCTGTAGGCACTCCTTGATGTACATCTGCCTGTTTACAGTCCCGGTAGTCACGAACGGCGCACTCCGTTTGCCACATGAGCTGATCGCTTGCCAAATCATATATTTGTTCCCAAACTTTGAAAGTTTCTGCTTCGTTACTTCCTCCGAAACATCAAACTTGTGCTGGGCGGTGAAGAACAGTTGCTCCGGAAGCTGCCGGAAGACCTGAGACAATGAGGCTCCTTCAGCATCTGGGTGTACAGTTTCCGGGCCCGTGACTTTCCCATCGTAATTGACTCTCTGAACGAAATACTTGGGCAGATTCAACTTTTTGACCACACCTCTGACCGAAGCATTGGAACTCCGCTAAAACGCTTTCACGATACGCTTGTGATCATGATTACCAATAGAACATCCATTCTGACCACATTTCTCCTTCCGTTCGATGCTCAGAGTTTCGTAGTAACGTTTATTCACGCGACTCACGACTTGACTGCACGATTCCGAGTTGTTTTCTGATGTCCCGATGAGAGAGTTGAGGATTTTTCCGGTGCTTACGCAAAATCAATTCGCGACGTTGCGTTTCGGATGACGCCATTTTTTTCCAATTTTCAAAAAAACTGATAGCGATAAAAATATAGTGTAAACAATACACTCTAAACTACTTCTTCCTAAATTTTCATGAGAAATACCCAATGCGTAATTTTCTACAGCGTCTTTTTCTGTGATGCAATTTGTGGCCACCGTGGGCCACAAATGGCTAAATTTACTAAAGTAGTGCATAATTCGGAATCCTACGTGGTTGATTGAATATGCATAAATAGACCAAAAGACGAATTCATGCCAACTCGACTGCCCGTTGGCAGGACCATCTCAGATTTAAATGGGACGTTGTGGGTGTAAACACATGGTCCTTTTAAGCAATTTAGCATACTTGAAATATAATTAAAAAATAGACTATTTTTTAAAAAGAACCAACAAATTTTTCTTGATTTTTTTACAAAAATTTATAACTCAAAACCCTATAACACATACAACATTTTGGTAAAAGGATGAAATATAGGAAATTGTTCAGATTTTCATAAAAAAAACATCAACATTTTTTTTATTTCATTTTTTTTAAATCTATTTTATCAACTTTTCAAAAAATTATATGAGTAGCTCTTACGATTAACAACAAGGCGTCAACACTTCGGAAGATGGGCACTTTTACAGGGAGAAAGTTTTCCTAACAACAATTTTTTATGTTTTTTTTTTGGTGGAAAAAATACAATATATCCTAATTTTGTTTAAAGTCAAGATAGTAATACGGCGTATTCGACAAAGTTTTAGGTTTTATTAAAACACTACACTGTTTTTCATTTGTATGGCAGCCCCCCTTTAGAGAGGGCGAGGTGTGTCTAATCACCATAGAAACATTTATTGCATCCTGTATTTATTGCATTGCTGCATGCTAAATTTGGTTTGGTTTGCTTGATTAATTTTCGAGTAATGCGGAAATTTGTGTTTCATTTGTATGGCAGCCAATGTCTTGGTCAGATTCCAGACCAGAAAAGTTGGATTGAGACCATCTCGAATTCTGCATGAATCTTTTCACTGATAGTCGAGCATTTTCAAACACTTTTGATGCTTGGTCAAAGAAAATCCGTTCTCGATGGCCTGCGTTGCTCTTTCGAGCTCCTCCTTCTTCCAACGTTGTCTGTCTATCCTCTTTTTGTAATTCAGCGGCATCTGGAATCAATTAAACCAAAAAAAAAAGTCTCATGCCTGTAGGACCAATTCACTCCACAGAAACGTGTCCATGTCACCCCACACAACATGCAAGAAATAAAATGCAATCAATTTCATTTATTGTTATCAATCTCACAGTTTCGCTACATCAAATTGTTCGTTATCTGTTGGCGAACAGAACTGTACTACACAATACACGAAAAGTTTGTTTAATTAGCGGGAAAAACCTTAAAACCACTATCGGAAAACTCACATTTTTTGACGATCAAAGCGCTTGCTGTCTTCATGCTACCGTTTCTAGTTGTGAAGTTTTATGAAAGTTTTTTTTTTACTTTAGGTACGTACGGTTCAACAATAGAAGGAAATGACATTATAAAAAATCCGAGTTGAGCCGTAATTTTTGAGATGAAGGGGTGGTCCAAATCACCCCATATGACCAAATCACCCCGTGTTACCCTATAGATGCACTTTCGTCGGAGACGTCAACTTTCTATATTTTCTAGTTTCTGGAATATAAGGCATTTTTGTATGAAGACTCCTAAACAACAAAAAAATTATGTTTTATTCATAACATTTTTGTGTGTGTCTCGCGTTTGACATGTTACTAAATAGCAAAATGGTAGCAGAGCATGTAAATCGCGATAATTTATACATGAAAATGTTACAAATTGAACATTAATAATAATTTTTCAAAGAAAAACATGAAAAAGTTTTATTTTTTGTAAATGTCCATTTTCCGATGTATGGGTGACTTGTTGGAAAACGTATGGGCTATTCATATCTATTTTTTGAATTTGAAAAAAACATATTTTCGAGAAAAATAAATCCTAACTTACAAAGTTAGATTTTTTTCAATTTTTTTCTTTTCAGAAATTAGTTTGATTTTTTAATATGGAAACATAAATAATGTTCTACATTTCATTTCTAGGTCTGACAGATTTTGTGTTTTTTTTTCAAAAAATCTTAATTCTAAGACTATAAGATCTACAAAATGTTTGTTAAAGAATTAAATATAGTAAATAATTTATGTTTTCATTTTAAAAAACATAAGAAAAAAATTTGAAAAAATTAAAAAAATGTTTTTAAAATTCAGCAAAAATAGATATAAATAGCCCTTACAGTTTCCAATAAGTCACCCCTACAACGGAAAATTACTTTTGATGTTCAATTCGTAACATTTTTATGAATAAACTAGCGTACCCGGCAAACTTCGTCCCGCTGCCATAGAAATGAATTTCGAATTTCTACATTACTCGAGAATTAATCAAGCAAATGAAACGAAATTTAGCATGTGGAGATTTTAGGGTGCAATTAATGTTTTTATGGTGATTAGATAATCCTCCCCTTCTCTAGGGGGGCCTGCTATACTAATGAAACACAAATTTCTACATTACTCAAGAATTAATCAAGCAAATGCAACCAAATTAGGCAACAGGAGGTTCTAGGTTACAATATATGATTCTATGGTGGTTTGATACTCCTCCCTCTCTTAAAGGGGGCTGCAATACAAATGAAACACAAATTTCTGCATAACTCGAAAACTAATCAAGCAAATGGAGCCAAATTTGACATGTGAAGGTTTTTGGGGGGCACGTTTCTATGGTGAAAATACACTCGTTCCCCTCTCTAAGGGGAGAAAAGGGGAGGGGTCTGTCTTTATTCTATCATACTTTTTGTTTCAAACATTTATTCCATGTAACTGAGAAACATTTTATTTGCAAGTGGTTGAAAAATCTTGAACGAGAATTATGTCTGAAAATAATCTGATTTTATAATGATGAGTTTTGGTAGAAGTATTGCGATTGCGATTGGACTAATGAACTTGCGTTTAGTAAGAAAACGTGAATGTTTGAAAGTATTGATAACAAAAAACAAATTTTGAGCGGGACGAAGTTTGCCGGATCAGCTAGGAGTGTATATTCTCAAGAAGATTAATTTTCAAGAATTGACTACTCCTTCAGAATAGTTCGCAAGACCTGTGTCAATTAGGTGAACCTACAAAAAGATGTACTGTTTTCACTATTAGATCTGACATCTGACATAATACAGACACTTCAATCAATAATGGAACACTGTATTCCTTGTAATGTAAGTTCTCCATCTAATTATTATCCAATCATCCTGATTGTTTTTCTCGTACGATTTCGAATCGTAGAACTCTTCGACCCATTGACCGATTCCTATTTATCACGAGATACCCCCAATTACGGCCGGCGCTAACTAGAGGGCATTATAAATCATCGTCTGTTTAAAAATTCATCTATTCCAAGCCAACCATCGGGAAACAGTTTATCGGTCGGTTGCTGTTTGCTGACAATGTCAATTGTGACATATTTTTATAAGTGAAAAGGATGGATGGAGCTCACCCAACGGTATGGGTCTTTTCGAAGGACAGAACGCTTTTTGCATCGTTGGATTTCCACCGTCATCGATGTGCTTTGCATCATTCCGTGCACTTATGGAGCTTCTACTCCAGTGGGTTGGTTGTACGCAGTGATTACCTCCGGTATTCTCAATGGTGAAGATAGGTGCAGTGAATGCTTTCGGTCTGATTGTTCTAATCTGTTTAGAGGTGATGAGGCAAACGAAAGTATAATTACGCGCTTCTTTCCTACTTTCCGCCAATTTTACTTCGCAAACTTCGATTCACTTCGTGATATTCGAATAATAATTATGTTTAACGAAGTTTGCTCCGAACGCATTTTCGAATTTACATCAAGCTATTTAAATTTCACCGGTAAGAAACTCGATCACGTCGGATAATTTGATTGGGCTTTTACTGCCGCGAAAAGGTAGTTCACCAACACGGGAGAGGGGGCGGAGGAAATTTCTTCGCTTAAAAGTGGGGGAAGTTCACACTCACCGAAGGCATATTCTGTTTCCATTGGCGGGAACTGCGCGCTTGTCTATCGCTGTAAAAACTCCTCGTTGGTTGTGCTGCGAATTTATATCGGATGTATACCGTGTTATATGATATATTAGACGGTGCTTCGAGTATAGAGTAAAGAGTACCTTCACCAAAAAGACACTCAAGTTGGATACTGTACTTTTCCGCTTTAATAAAATGGGGATAATTGAAGTTTGATGATAAATGTAAGCACCGATAAAAAGGGTTACAACTCAGGATCTTCAATTGTTCTTCTCCTTCAATGGATGTCAGATCAAAGCATTTTGACATTTACTACAGTATCACAGAGTTGGAAATATTTTGTTCTAAATTTGTAACAATTATAAGATTTTTAAAAATGTTCTATCCATTTCCGAAATTTTCAGTCAAAAAGCGCGAGAGTTTCGATCTGAAAAGACGTTTTTGTGGACCTGTGTCCTGAAAGAGCGATTAATACGATTTTATACAAATACTGTGAATCACATAAAACTCGTGTAAAATAAGAGCTGTTTTTCATATTTTCTAACTAATTTCCACAGCACATCAAATCAAAAAATCCGTATGGAAATTTTTCAATGCACTACGCACTTTTTGAGTTTAAATCTAAGGATAGTTAACAAAAATGCAGAAAATTATGCCTGGCTTGCAAACATGCAACATGTAACACAATTATTTGAACATGGAAATGAGATACACAGTGATGCTTCTAAATCCGGACACTTTTTCATTACATTCAATATCATGCCAAAACCATGACATATTTTGTATGTTGAATTAATGTGACTGATAGTTACTATTGTGTTAATCATGTTTAGTGTCAAACATAGTACCTAGTTGTTTACAAAAAAATGTAAAAAATTAAAAATCAATGTGAATTTCAC
The DNA here is from genome assembly GCF_029784135.1 of Toxorhynchites rutilus septentrionalis. Classification (NCBI taxonomy): domain Eukaryota; kingdom Metazoa; phylum Arthropoda; class Insecta; order Diptera; family Culicidae; genus Toxorhynchites; species Toxorhynchites rutilus. The sequence continues at coordinate 115,810,307 of NC_073745.1, forward strand.
AAACCCATGTCCGGACTGAAAAGCACATTCAGAAAATGATTTTAAATCCGGCCGGTTAAACTGTTGTTTATGAAATATGAAATATGCGATTATCTACAGTTAGTTGTTTTATTACAAGCCCCACGATTTTATTTTAGTTTCATCAATTTCCTAGATTAATTAAAAAAAAGGGTGTGATAACTACTAACAGCTACTTGCCTACTCATTTATTTTTTTTAGTTTGTAGTACATTATCTGTATCAATAGTATATTTCTTTACAATAAAACCATTCAACAATTTCTTTAAAATTTTGGATTTCCATTTTTCATAAATAACCGTGTTCTACAAGTCAATCTCTTTCGTTTGATACCCATATTGATGAGATTTTGGGAAAATATGTAATCCGACATTTTGTAGCAGCCGCCATCTTGGATATACATTTTTCAAATGAAACACAAATTTCTGCATTACTCGGGAATTAATCAAGCAAATGAAACCAAATTTGGCATGTGAGGGTTTTAGGGTGCAATAAATGTTTTTATGGTGGTTAGATATTCCTCACCCCTCTCTAAGGAGGGGCTGCCTTACAAATCAAACACAAATTTTTGCAGTACTCGGGAATTAATCAAGCAAACGAAACCAAATTTTGCATGTGAAGATTTTAGGGGACACGAATCGTTTCTATGATGAATAAACACCTCTAAGGGGTGAAGAGAGATGGGTCTGTTTTTATTCTATCATATTTTATGTATCAAACATTTATTCCATGTAACAGAGAAACAGGTGATTTGCAAGTGGTTGAAAAATCTTGAACGAAAATTGTGTCTGAAAATAAACTGATATTATAATGATGAGTTTTGGTATGAGTACTAGGAATGTTTTTGTAAAAAGCAAATTCAACGGAGACGAATAGAAGATCAATCGATGAACAGTTCTGCGATTGGACCCATGAACCTGCTCATGGTAAGAAAACGTGAATGTTTGAAGGTATTACAAACAAAATAACAATAACAAAAAACAAATTTTGGGCGGGACGAAGTTTGCCGGTTCAGCTAGTATCTATATATATATATATATATATATATATATATATAAATGGATTTCTGTCTGTCTCTCTGTCTGATTCTTATGGACTCGGAAACTACTGAACCGATCAACATGAAAATTGGTATGTAGGGGTTTTTGGGGCCGGGGAAGGTTTTCGTGATAGTGTAGGACCCCTCCCCCCTCTCTAAGGGGGGCTGTCATACAAATTAAACACAAATTTCAACATTACTCGGGATTTAATCAAGCAAATGAAACCAAATTTGGCATGTGGAGGTTGTAGAGTGCAATAATTGTTTTTACGGTAGTTGAACACTCCACCCCCTCTCTAAGAGGGAGCTGCCATAAAAATGAAACACAAATTTCTTCATAATTCTAAAACTAATCAAGCAAATGGAGCCAAATTTGGCATGTGAAGGTTTTACGGAGCACGAAACGTTTCTATGGTGAATACACTCCTCCCCCTCTGTAAGGGTGGCTGCCATAGAAACGAAACACAAACTTCTGCATAACTAATCAAGCACAATTTGGGATGTGAGTTTGACATGACAATTGGATATTTTCGGAAAACTTTGAAGCAATAAGGAAAAATTCGGAAAATTAAATTCCCATGTGTTCTATAATTTCATAGTGACAAGTGCTGTTAGTTCATTTGTTGTTTGCGGTAGAGAAATTGATCTATGTTCGAAACTGGAAATGGATTTTAATGTGATGAAACGCACTCCTATATCTTCTTCTATCTATACCAATTCAAAAGTATTGCCGAATGTATTGATAACGGGTAAAAAATGAGATTTTTTTCAATACCTTTCAGTAACTCAAATAAAGAGCGAAAAATTTTCTTTCTCCAAGAAAATTGCTCTTTGGGCTCCCTAGAAACAGTAGGCGTGTTTGGTTGTGCTAGTTTGAATTTAGTCAAAGCAAAGATGGCGTCGAAACAGCACGTGCTCCGCGAACGCATTGTACGGTTCTACGAAACGCATTCCAGCAAGGAAAAAAGTTCACGGTGGCACAATTTAAGGAAGAAAATGTACCTGTCAGTACGGTATATCGTATCCTGGGTTCCCTGAACGTAGAGCGGAAGGTCGGAAGTGGTCGTCCGGTGACGATAATGACGAAGTAGAGGAAGACATCGTTAAAGAAACTGTTTGACAACAAGGACGCAACCAGCCTGCGTGACGCCGGTCGGAAATATGGCTGCTCCCACGTATTGATCCATCGGACCCTCAAAATGGAAGGAATAGTCTGCAGGAAGAAGACGAGGTCGCCGGAGTACACGGAGGAGCAGATTGAGACGGTTAAATCACAGTGTCGGTGGATGACCGAAAAATACCGCGGGACGTCTTTCGTTCTGGACGACGAAAGCTATTTACCGCTGTCCAAAACGCATATTCCAGGAAATGATAATTACTACTCCAGCGACAAGTCATCCACACCGCCTGAAGTGAAATACAAGTTCAAGCACAAGTTTGAAAAAAAGGTTATGTTGTACATCGCCATTCCCGACCGGGGCATTTCAAAGCCTTGGTTTAAGCCGAGCGGTCTGGCAATCAACCAACAAATCTATCGAGAAGAGTGCCTCGATAAAATCCTGCTGCCGTTCCTGAACGAGCATCACGAGGATGGGTAGTACGTTTTCTGGCCGGACAAGGCGTCTTCCCATTACGCCAAGAAGACGCTGGCGTATCTTGAAGAGAAAAAGATACCGTTCGTGTTGAAAGATCGTAACCCAACAAACTTGCCCCAGTGCCGCCCAATATAGGATTTCTTTGGCTCACTCAGTGCCCTAGTGTATAAAAACAATTGGAGGGCCAAGGACACGAAGCAACTGAATACAAGAATCCGGAATTGTATCCGGAAAATGAACGTAAGTGCCGTACAACGTTCTTATGAGAGCATCGCGACAAAGTTGCGTCGAACAGCAGACCACGGCCCTTACTCAAACATTCACTGACATTTTTTTGAAAAAAATACATTATGTTATTAATAAAAACAATACTGAAATCGATGAAAAAAATATTTTTTTATATGTGATTGAAAAAATTCTCATTTTTTATTTAACACCCGTTAAGAGCAGAACTCGAGAAAGGAATTGTCTGATTTAGGGCTGTCTTTATTCTATTATATTTTCTGTATAAAACATTTATTCCATGTAACGGAGAAACATGTTATTTGCAAGTGGTTGAAAAATCTCAAACGAGAATTGTGTCTAAAATTAATCTGATATTATAATGATGAATTTTGGTAGAAGTACTAGGAATTTAATAGTAAAAGGTAAATTAACACACTATTTATATTATTGATTACGGAGTTGTAGTGTTCTATGAATGTGAGTTTACAGTCCAGGACGACGCCTAGACTATTTTTCCTATTTCTCTAACTGTTTTTCTATTTTTCTATTTTCCTACGTTTTGATTCCAAGACGTATTACAATGTTTGGTTCATATTTTTTCTGCTAAAAGTTGAAGAGTTGCATTTTTACATTCAGTTTTAGTAGATTTTTATCATTTTTATCATTTGATTGTTTCAAAGACCGTCTTGTTGTATTCCGGTACTTCTTCATACTCCCAGTCGATGTGCGATTGTCTCATAAAGATTAAGTATTCAATTGCTGTGTGAAATTTTTCATTTTTCCAAAGGGGAGTCCTGAACTCATTCACACAAAAGTCGTCTGTGATGTTAGGGAATAATAGGTCTTAATTATAATTTTGGATTTTTTTTCGTGATTTATTTGGTTAAGACCGAGTTGTGCACTTTCTTCAAATATATAATGTAAATATAATATATAATGCGACTGAAGGTAGATGCATTCATTATCGTTATCGAGAATGAAGTCTACATTGTTTTGATTGAAGTCGCCATAGATATGCAATTTCACTTCTGGTTCTAAATTTTCTGCAATTCGATTTGCCGTCTGAAAAAAAAATCATGCGACTTTTTATATGCATGTTCGGGTAGGAAATACACGGAACACAATATGTGTACTTTGCCAGTTATAGATAATTTTGCCCAGACATGCTCAAATTCTTTATGTTTTTCGGTTACAAGTTCTTCAGAAGTAAAATTTGCATTAATGACAATGAAGACCCCTCTCCAGACTTCTTCTGAAATAACGATAAGTTATCTCAGAAACTTTTGATTACCTCTATGTATGCATCTGTGTGTGCAAGCGCGCGTATCTGTGCAAGGGCGTTTACGTTTGCGTGTTGAAGTAGCGTTGGCGTTGACGTTGAATTTGGCCATTTACCGTTGACGATTGCGTGTTCGTATGTTCACTTTCTTTGTCTAGCTCCACATGCGTCATTCTAAGGCTAAGTTATTCCCACTCTATTCTTCGGCAGAAAAAATGCTTTTTCGTGTGCTGAAGGGTGAATTGAACTGATAAAAGCACCTTTTTCAAAAGCTTTAAAATGTTTGTATGAACGGGAGCAACCATCTATTTCCATCAGACTGAACGTCAGCTTGGGATTGTACCCATAAGAATAGTCCAAACCTTGTCAACGGGGATCGAACCAAGGCCGGCTGGAAAGCAAGTCTGTTCTACACGACCACGCTATCCACATAGCCAATGGACCGGTTGCATAAACTCGTGATAATATTACACCTCATTATAAAATGAAGTTGGAAAGTGTTTTCTATGTGTGAAAAAAAGAGCATAAACGTGAATCTATTTCCTTCTCGGCCTGGGCCATGTATGTGGCAAAGTATGGGGAAAGCTTCGATGTGTGCTTATTTTCAATGTGTCTCTTGTTCCGCTCGCTCATATTAATCTCATATTGCTATACCTTTTATATTATACAAATTCTATTCCAGTATTTTTGAGTAATACATTTTCTGTTATTCTCGCTTAATGTAATAAATCGGGATGTCAATGGGGATGTGCTTAAAATTACCGTCGGGATAGTCTATGGAGCCGAGAATGTTTCATGTTGGAAACGGTTGGGAACTCCAATATTACATGCCCATATTCAACAGTAGTATCGCAAGGTCTCCTGTGTGATAGCAACGTATCGTGTAAACTATCGTCTCAACAGATTACTACCAACCCCGAGAAAACGGTTCACCCTCATGAACAGAAAGCTGTTCTGAGGAAGACAAACAGCAAATACAACAAGCGCAAGGCAACATCATCTTCGATTATGCTCGAAACAAGGACGTAAATCCTGGTACATCCCACACATTCCTCCACAAACAAAACATCTATTCGGGCGCCAATCTGGAATGCCAGTTACACTGAAGTGGAGTTATTCGTTCGTTCGTTCGTTCCTCGGAGCCATCCAACCAGACAGACATCTGAATGGCTGATAACCTATCTTCCGTTTTAGATCCGAGCATACGCACATACACATACTCTTGCACACAACAGTACATAAACAGAAAACTTTACGTTCCGGGTACAAACTGTGACATATTTTTTGCCTCTTGCTCAAACATTACGGAATGTACATAACATATCAATTTTTCGGAATTAGAGCAATTCTGCTCCCGGCCTCAGAACCGGACCCGCCACAGCCAAATATTAAGAACGACACAGTTTATCTTGTACCAATTCATGAAACTATGGTACAATCTATCCGGTTTTACTTTTTTGCTTCTGTGTTTTTTTTTCTCCGGAATGACGAGGGCGGGGACGACGTCATCCTCTCTTTTCAAACCGGATAAGGAAATACACGATGTGCACTTGAAAATACCACAGAGATTTTGTCATGATTTGTTGTGCACTTCAACTGGCCTCGTTTGGTGCCGCCCTCAGTCGTCTGATGTCTGATTTCGGTCGAGCTTTGCTTCGTGCATCGTCTTTGGATGCTGAGGGAGCCGTTTTGGAGACAAGATGATGGTTATTGCCGAAGAGTTAGAGTACATTTTTTGCGAGTTTGAACCAATTATGCGTCACAAATGAAGCTGTATGCAGCTCTCGCAACGATCAGACGAAGATGTCCTTCTGGACCTTGGCCAACAACTTTGTGGGTGTTCGGACAATGATAATTTCTGCCAATTCATAACTCGATTTATTGTTGGGAATTTCCATGACGTGAATATTACTTCCGGCCTCAATTAGAGAGATACCCCGCCCCGGCTCTCGTTACTTCACTATGAAGTTGATTTCCCTTAAGCGGAAGAAAAATGTAACCTAATTCGTTATACAACGTTTGTAATGATACTCGTTTAGATGTGCTTTCCACCCCCTCGAGATCAAAATAAAAACGCTCGAGATGGATGACTTCGCGGGATTGTGTTTCCCAAAAGGGAATTTAAGTTAATGTGGGAAAAAGCTAACTATCGCACCGAAGGGCTGGTCGCTTTTTTCCACCTCAGTAAAGCTACACGCATACATTGAAGCCGACGATTCGTATGACTGACCTCGTTTCGAGGTCCTGCAAACTCATTCACGTGAGTTAAGCGAGGTTAGGCTCGAGCAGATTTATGCGTGTGTTTGTGTATTTATGTAGCTGATTCGTCGAGAAGTGGTTATCCCTTTCTGTTCTATGTTGCTAGGACACACATGCGGGATTACATGTGAGAACCGCCGGGATGGAACTTTTCTCGTTCACAGTGGCATTTTTCGCATTATGCTCCGCTCATTACTTATGCATGACGGCGGAAGGGAAACGAATTTTGCGGAAATGATTAAAGTTTCGCAGTTAATTCGAATGAGTAAACAAAAAAACAAGAGCGAAGGGAAACACGAATCCAATGAAAATTTCATTCATTTCATATGTGGAATTAATTTGCCAAAGTATCTCAAAATGAAATATGTGTCCGCGTAGCGATTCTATTATGACAAGTCTCTCATCCACGTATGTTGGAAGCGAATTAAATATGACGGCACATCAGATAGGAAAGTTAAGTGTGTAGACCCTATCATGGTTCCGCTGAATACTTCCGGAATCGTAGTTACGACTGAAACACATTCTGCATACGAATTTTTTGGGAAAAAAGCAGAACTGGATTTTGAGATTGGCTTATTGATTTCAGGAATTGGCGATTTTCAGTTTAAAACAAATTGAGTAACGAGACTGATATTACAGTAAAAAAAAAGTCACAGGAGGGTTGTGTCCAAGACACGACCGCATAGTTGACGTAGGATTCCGTTAGGCTATCTGCTGCATGCTGATTTTGGATATGTTTGAAGAATTACATTGTTAAACTCTTCAATAATGATTTGGGTCCGTTTTATCTGGTTGTTAGGTATTGTTTGTTCATTTCACCAGTGTCCATAACCGAGTGATAATGATAGAGCCGTACCAAAGCCGCCCTCTGTGGTCCTGGACGAGATGGCTCCTGTGTTATGTATGGATGAAAGAAAGAAAAAAAGCCTTCGGTGGTCGGGATATATGAAAAATCTGATCTACCAAAAAAGCCTTCGCAATAATACCACTCTCATATACCACCTCTATTCTTCCCCTCTATCTGTTTCACCCATTTCGCCCATGTTTGATTGCCTGCCTGCTGTTGTTTATTTAGTACACAGTAGACTCCTACAGGAAAACGATACAACGATGCGAGGGGTTCTTCCAGTTTCGTCTAGTAATAACAAACATCCTCCCCCACCCTGGAATTCTACGAATTTCTGAAATCAAACGAAAAACATTCCTCGCGAACAACATGTGGGTGACATCCTACAACATTAATTTTATTTTGATGTGGATTGAGCAAGTACATCATTATTCAGAAACGGCAAAACGCAAATTTTCTCTACAGGTCTTTTCAGCATTCCAGAAGCTGTCTTCAATGTTACGACTCGAATAACTCCATCAACTCCTGGGTGGACCTGATCTATACGACCCATTTTCCATTTCATTGGGGGGATGTTCTCATCTTTGATGACTACCAACTGTCCAATGCCTATTGGGACTGGTGGTTTCCACCTCTTATTTCTTCCCTGCAATTGTGCTAGGTACTCAGTTCGCCATCTCTTCCAGAAATCCTGCAAATTTTTTTGAATTGCTTGCCAATTTTTAAGTCTATTCATAGGAACCATTGTATAATCTGGATCGGGAAGTTGCTGCAGTGAGGAGCCAATCAAAAAGTGTCCTGGCGTCAGTGGTTCAAAATCATTCGGGTCATCTGACAAAGCTGTTATTGGTCGATAATTAAGGCAAGCTTCAACCTGCACCAGTAACGTGTTCATATCCTCGAGGCTAACAATATTCGTACCCAGAATTCTTAAAAGGTGATATTTTGCAGAACGAACAGCAGCCTCACAAAGCCCTCCAAAATGAGGGGCACTAGGTGGATTAAAATGCCATCGTGCTCCTTTCATGACACATTCCCTCGATATTTGATGGTTATGCTCCTTACTTTTCAGAAGCTTGAATAGATTTTGGAATTGATTGCGGGCTCCTATGAAATTGGTTCCATTATCTGAATAAATATCTGAGCTGTGACCTCTTCTCGCGAAAAACCTTCGTAGCGCTTGCAGGAATCGATCAGTGGATAGATCAGTGACAAGTTCTAAGTGCACGGCCTTTGTGCAGAGACATACAAATAGACATACGTAAGCCTTGACTGCTGTACGCCGAGGTCCTGGACGAACATAAACTGGTCCAAAATAATCGACACCACTTCTCAAAAATGGTCGTGCTATATTAACTCTGGCCGCTGGAAGCTCTCCCATGAACTGTTGTATTGTAGTGGGTTTAACTCGAAAACAACGTTGACATTGATGAACCACAATACGGGCTAAATTACGACCTCCCAACGGCCAATACTTGAGACGTACCGATGCTAACAGCAGTTGAGGTCCAGCATGAAGCAATTGTTTGTGAAAATGTTCAAAAATCATTCTAGTTAATGCATGTTTTGATGGTAGAACTACGGGATGTTTGGTTTCTTGGTTTTCCGATGAGTTTTCCAATCGTCCTCCAACACAGATTACATTTTCTTTTGAAATTCGAGGATTATACCAGCGAAGTGGTGAACTTCGGGAAACTGGTTCCATTTTATTGAGAGCCTTCCATTCGTGCTCAAACTCCTCTCGTTGTATGTGACGGATCAAAATGAACTCAGCGTCCTTTAGTTCCCTAACAGTAAGTGGGATAACTACATTCTTTTTATCAACCTTATGCCGTAACACCGCAAATAAACGCAACCAATATGCTGTACTTCTCAATAGACGACAGAAGTCCGAAAAATGTTTGATATACCAGCTACTGAAGGGCTCTCCTTGTTGAACTGCATTATGTGTCGTAGATTGGCGAATTTCTATCTCAGCTTCTCGTGTCTGCAACAAGGATGTTTGATAAGGCCAGGAACCTTGCGTTTGCTTTAGCCAAGATGGTCCTTCCCACCAAAATCTGTTCATCAGTTGGTTTGGTGCTATTCCCCGGGAAATCAAATCTGCGGGGTTATCAGCTCCAGGAATATGTTGCCATAGTCGGTTTTCTGTAATCGCCTGTATCTTCGCTACTCGATTGGCGACAAACGTTACCCATGAAGTCGGCACTGCTTTAAGCCACTGCAACACACACGTGGAATCGGTCCAAAAATATACGTCTATTTCTTGTTTTATTGATTTCATAATTAGCTCCGACAATTGCGTTGCCATCAGTGCCCCACATAATTCCAGCCTTGGCAATGATTGGCACTTCAATGGTGCCACCTTGGATTTCGATGCTAGAAGAATCACTCGAACAGTTCCTGATGAATCACAACTCCTCACATATGCACATGCCCCATATGCCTTCTCAGAGGCGTCCGAAAAAATATGCAATTCTGTCGAAATTGATTGCGGTATTATAACACATCGATCGATCGAAATTTCATTGAGAATTGGTAGCTGTCTTTGAAATTCTTGCCATTCACCTATCATTCACCTATCACCAATATCGCAATCGTCGTCGTCGTTCCAATTGTCGGGGAGGGGGATATTATTTATGCTGAGTAATTCATTCCTTCTTTAAGTTTTAAGCGTGGATTGATGTTGTCCACATTGGCCCTTTTCAAGGGCTAGAGCCGAATGAACTGAAAAAGTTTAACGTCTCTATAATTCAACAAGTCAGTCAGTCAGGAAATAAATTCAATTTAGTTGCGATTGTAAAACGGGTGTGGAATGTTCTCGCTCCCTCGCCAAAACAATATGTTGTTCTCTCTCATGTGTTTTCTGCAGCCGGACTAAACGGAGCATTTAGTAAAAAAATTGCATTGCCGATAAGATTCACGCCCTCCTTTAGAGCGCTCTTTCAGTTGGCAGGGGACCGGTAGAAGTATATACTTACTCGATATAATGTATATTTTACCTCGATATAACGTACACTTCTTCAATGTCCAAAGGAATAAATTTTTTAATATTGTTTTTCTGAAAGAACAATAAATTATCTGTATTTTGATAATAAAGCTTGATTTGTACTTTTAACTAATCCCGAAGTACAACTGTTTTGTGATTTCAGATTCTAAATGAATCAATTTTTAATCAACAGTACGAAGGGAAACATCATGAGAAAGGTAGGCTTCGTCTTCTAGTTAAATTATATCATAATATCGAGCATGTTTTTTGGTTATGTAAAAATGCAATTAATGAATTTAACTGGCTCCTGATTTAGAAGTTCGAAAGGGTATACTCACGCATATAAGATTATGATAGCTAGAGTAGTCACGATCGAAATATTATGCTAACCATATATGTTTTCCCAAGAAACCCGCTTCACTTCCTCGAATGCGCAAAAGCCCATTTTCCTTTCCCTTTTCCTATACATAAGCAGAACTTAGAACCCAATGAGATCAATTCACTACAGCAGCTATACGAACTTCCCAAGAGAGCACTCATAACCATAGAATAGTCAATATACATCACCGGGCTATAAAGTTATTACCAACAGTGTTCCGGACAACGTGGCGACGAATCAGAAAATGCTATTTTTATCTATAATATAGTTCTGTAGTCATTGATTTATTTGACTCAGGCTTATATTTATCTTAACTATTCAGATTTGTGTTTAAAAATGATACACGATGACTCTTGGTCTTCTTCTGCGTAATTGAATAAACAGAAGAAAAGGGTAGTAATGGCTTTGACGGTATTTTTGTGTACGTTTTTGAACAGAATGTGGTTCCGGATTCTACCACGTTATCCCATCTAACCCGTTAAAGGATACAAGCTCATACAGAAAACGGTTTTTCCAGGGCATCCATTTGATGTATCAAAAGAGAAAAAATTGCGAATTTTGAACAATGAAAAAACTCAATTCAAATGCAATTACTACACACAATCACATTCCTATGTCAAGATCCCGTCCGTGCCCCTAGGCCCAGACCCATAAACTTTTTTTGTTCAATCTTTCGTTGTTCAGTAGCTTCTGTTCCTATAGCTTCAACACCGTCGTAGATATCCTCTCCAAAGTCTGGTTCTGCTGTAGTTCTCAATTACGCATGGTTGACGTAACCACCAACACTACCTCCGATAACGCGTCGCCGCATACCGCTCGAATTGTAACCGAATACCAGGAGAAAAACGAGATTCAAGTTATGCCATACCCTCCTCACCCCTCACTCACCGGTTAATGTACTCAAATCTGCCTTATTCAAGCTGAGTAGGTTGCGTGTTATTCTGTTAAAAGGTGTAATGAATAATTTGGAATGGCTTGATGTTGATAGAGCCCTTCAGTTGGCTTCAATCATTTTTATTTCTCAGGTTTTGAGCTCAGATTTCATGTATGATGTAGATAATCCACAAAATGGCTCAGGCCCGACGAATTCAGTTGAAGATCCTAATCTTGCTAAGAGATCGACTTTTTCATTATCTTCTATACCGCAGTGACCAGGCACCCAGTATAGATTAACTTCGTTAGTAGCAGCTAATGGGTTTAAGGATAGAATACATTCCCAAACTTGTCTTTGACTGACATGCGTATGCTTTTACTGTATTAAGAGTTGCTTGGCTATCTGAGAAGATACAGATATTGGCATACCTGTATGTTATACCCAAAGAAATATTTGTACATGTTAGAATAGATTATATTTCTGCTTGAAAAACTGTAGGCCACTGTCCCATTGGAATCGACATGTCGATTCCTGGTCCAGTGATCCCAGCTCCCGTAGATTTCCCAATTTTAGATCCATCGGTATAAAACACGAGCGATCCTGGACGAGTTTTGAGACCACCTTCTTCCCATTGAATTCAATCACTTTCAAGGGAACACTGAAGTTAGTCTTTGTTTCCATCCAGTCGTCATTCATGCTTACATGTTCAGCATGTAATGCATGTGTTCAGTTGAGATCTCCTTCTAGAAAATGTTTTGTACGTTTCAGCCTAACAGCACCTTTTTCCGCTTCAAGTTGCACATATTGGTGCAAGGGTAGAAGTGAATAAAACAGCATCTAGGGCTTTGGAGGGTGCGCTGGGCATTGGGCACCATTTATTGATAAGCATGCCATACGTTGTAGTTTATCGAACTTTTTCTGAGCTGATATTTGTGTAGTTTTAGGCCACCACACTAGGGAAGCGTGTGTTATTCTGAGTCTCACAATTGCCGTTTAAATCCAGTGAATCATTCTCGGTTTTAGGCCCCACTTTTTCCCGAGTATACTACTACAACTCTAGAGCGCAGTCTGGGCTTTAGATATTGCATACTCCAGTTGGTCGTTCCAATTTAGTTTTTACTCAAGCATGACACCTAAATATTTGGTTCGTTTTGAAAGCTCCAATTGTACACCTCCCAATCTAAGAGGTAGACCTATATACCTTATACCTTCTTTTTCGGGTAAATGGAATAATGGCTGTTTTTGAAGGATTAACACTAAGTCCTTCCAAGTTGCACCATTTGAGCGTGAAATTAAGGGCAGTTTGCATTCTATTGGAAATAGTATACTCACGTTTACCCCTCACTAAGATGATTATGTCATCAGCGAAACCAATGACTTCGTATCCTAAATTAACTAGGTTATCAAGAAGACCGTCGACAACTAGGGACCACAACAGAGGAGACAGTACTTCTGCTTGAGGGCAACCTCTAGTTGGTTTCGTTGTTAGAGTAGATCCTCCTAATTTAGCTGTTATTAGTCGGTTGGTTAGCATGGCATGTATCCAGTTGGAGATGCACATGTTAAAACTACATTTTTTTATAGCTTTACTTATAGAGTTGTAGGATGCATTGTCAAATGCTCCCTCAATATCAAGAAAAGCTGTAATTGAGATTTCTTTAGCATCAAAACACTTCTCTATTTTTAAAGTTAAAGTGTGAAGCGCTTTTTCAGTTGATTTGTTTGCTTGGTAGGCAAATTGAATTTTGTTCAATGGTTTCCTGTTCAAATTGATGATTTGATATGGAGATCAAGCCATAACTATTATTGGAAAGGTACTTCGAACAATCTGTTAATTACCTATGAAACCCGAAAAATCTGGAATCTGTATCTACAGATTCGTGGTTTCATGAAGTTTAAAAAATCTGTAGAAATACAGATTATTCCGTAGATATGGTAACCCCGACTGTAACGTCGAACAATAATAAAATCTGGCGTAAATCCTTTTAGGAATTTTGAGCCAATCGTCTTAAATTGGTAAAAAATCTAATTTCGGACGATTCAATTAAAACTCCTAGACAAATTATAAACTTTAATTAAAGGTATTGTGATATCTTGTTTCGTTATTTTCTATAACGATGAATTTGAGAGAGGAATGTACTTAAAAAATTATAATACATTTAAAATATTATTAATTTATAAATAATCAATTTAGATAATGCCTTACATGTCTTGAGAATCACAAAAGGATACCACAATGAGACGATATTAGAAATGCAAAAAAAAATCTGGTGCACTGGAAAACTACAAAATCTACTTGAAATGAATCAGACAATCACGGGATACCGTTATTGACCACAATTGATAGTTTTAGCTGGGCTTCGAAATAAAAAGTGTCTCAGTATATACAGAGCGCCAATAAATCGGTTTTGTAACAAATTACTGCTCGGGCCCATCTTGCAATGTCTATGGAAACTACTTGAAAATGCACCCAATGTTAATTTTTAGCACATGTTCTGGCATCCCGATTTATTACATTAAATGAGCTGAAAGATAACATAAAATGTTCTACTCCCCAATACATGTATATCATTTGTATAATATATATACTAGAGCCAATATGAGGGAGCGAAACAGGAGACACATTTAAATGAAAGCATATGGAAGCTTTTCGTATAGTTTGTCAAATACATGGCCCAGACGGAGAAAGATATATTCTCGTTCATGTTCTTCTTTATCGTCTTAGGAAACACTTTCAAACTTCATTTTATGATGAGGTGTAATATTATCACGCACCTTTATAATAGCGCTGGCAGCTATATGGATAGCGTGGTCGTGTAAAGTAACTTTGCATTCCAGCCGGCCTTAGTTCGATCCCCATTGAGGTCGTATGGACTTTTTTTTTGCACAACCCCAAATGCATACATACAAACCATTTTTAAGCTTTCAAAATAGCTCATTATTTGCGCATTTGACTCTGATGCACAGGAAATGGCATCTTTTTTGCCAAAGATGACATGTTTTCTGCCAACGCTAGTTTGGGTGTGCTTGAATGTGACACGCAAACAAAATTACGAAAAAACTGTCCTGACTCGACCATTTGCTTCGATTTCAATGGGAATTCTTCATGTGACATCATTCCAATACTACAACGCGAACAACCACAATCCAAAATTAGACGGAAAGCTTTCGCTCAAACGTTTTCCCAATCTCATTCACAAACTCATAAATCAGATTCATGATTGATAAACCAATTAGTAGCGAATTATCGGTTTATTATCCGTAATTGGCAACCATTCAGCCTCCGCGCGTCATTTCCAGCAATAAGTGTTTATTTGTCAGAAAATGCAAAACAACGCTGCTTCTATTGAGTAACCGTTTCCAAGCAAGTGTCGAATTTTCGGTCTACCACCCTAATTAAGCTTCATGGTCTGCGCTAGAAGGCCGTTTGGTGGCGTTCATTTCTATTCTGGAATGGTTTTGTGTCCTCTTTTTTCCTTGTGACGCGGTCTACACTCAATTTAGTCTCAGATACCACATGCACAATTCGCGTCTTGCTTCTTCCACGCCGATGACAAAACCAATGAGTTTCTTCACTCTCCACGCTTCTTTCACCCCAAAGCACAACACCGCAAAAGGGAAACATAGACAACATAAAATCACTTTTCCGGCCAGATTTCATCCCCACCAATCTATTGTTGCCCATTTTTAAGATATCCAACAATGCGAAAGACCGGAGAAAAGTGAGTGATTGACAAATTTTAAATCGATCTCACTGAATCCAATCTGAGGGTCGTTATGTCGATCTGTGAAGTCTTGTATGTGTGTGTGTGTGTGTAAGTTTGTGTGAACGGCATCAAATTTCGTTCACCTCGTCTGACCTCGGGAAATCAGAAACGAGATATACATTTAAACCGCCCCTCGTCCCGGGTCAGGAAAGCTTTTAAGGGCCAGCGTTCCAGCGCTAGCTAGCGTAGAGCCTCCCGGGAGGGAATCGACATCAATTTGAAATTTCCGTGAACGTGGCATTCGGCTGCCAGCTGCGCAGCGTGATTTTATCGATACTTCGAGATTCAATTAGCCTGATTCGATTTCCGCCGGAATTCGCACCACCGAAGAAAAGAGCCGTCTAATTGGGCCTGGCAGCATTTCTTCCTTCCTGATCGAAGGTTCGCTCGTGCCCATATGGGAGAATCGAGATCTGAAATACTGCACGTATGCGTATATGTGTCAGTATATGTGTGCACACGTCCGTGCACGCAATAATGCTCCAAATTTGGGGAAGAAATTGACTGCTGGATGAATATTTGACTTGACAGATTACTGTTCAGAGAAGGTGAGCTTCGGTCATTGGCTGAGCCTCGAAACAAAACCAGACAGCAGAGCGATCGATTCCAGAACACTTTCCTGCCTAATTCGAATCAGCCGGTGATTTGTGGGCTGCCAACAGAGGAAATTGCACGAGAATTCTCAAGTTGATCTTGCTACTTGAATCTATGTTGATTGTAGTGTGTTATTTTGGGCTGATATTGAATGTTGGTTTTAGCTGACCATGAATCCGAAGAAAGAATTCTTTTGTAACATCGAAAAAATCTCTTTTTTGCTCTGTCCGAAACTTGGCTTTCTTCGCGAGATGATATCTCTTTCCACGATTTTAATATTATACGCTTGGACCGTGATGATAGATACGGAGGGGTGCTTTTAGGGATCAATAAGTGCCACTCATTTTTTAGAATTGACCTTCCACCTATTGGAGGGATCGAAGCTGTTGCTTGTCATGCAAACATCAGAGGAAAAGACCTCTGTATTGTCAGCTTGCATTGGCCTCCGAGAGCTGCGGTTAGCCGCAAACAACTTGATGACATGTGCTCACTCCTTCCTGAGCCACGATTGATCTTGGGAGACTTCAACTCTCACGGAACTGCCTGGGGGGAACAGTACGATGACAATCGTTCATTGTTGATATATGACCTTTGTAACAGCTTCAATATGACCGTTTTGAACACTGGGGAAACAACACGTGTACCTAAACCTCCTGCTAACCCAAGTGCTCTTGACCTCTCGCTTTGCTCGAATTCACTATCGTTAGATTGCAAGTGGAATGTAATCCAGAACCCCAACGGTAGTGATCACTTGCCAATCAAAATTTCCATCACCATTGGGTCGAATTCTTCTGAATCTATAAACATGGCATATGACCTCACAAGACACATTGACTGGAAAAAATATGCGGACGCGATTGCTCTAGCCATCAATTCCAGAGATGGTTTACCTCCATTGGAGGAGTATAACTTCCTTTCTCGTTTGATCTATGACAGCGCGGTTCGCGCTCAAACGAAACCCATCCCAGGTTCCACCATTTCCCGAAGGCCTCCCAATCTATGGTGGGATAGCCAATGTTCCAAGCTTTATGTAGAAAAATCGAATGCATTTAAAGCTTTTCGGAAACGTGGAACCCCTGAAAATTTTCAAATGTATTTAGCCCTTGAGAATCAGTTCAAAAATTTGATCAAAGGGAAAAACCGTGCTTATTGGCGAAATTTCGTGGGAGGTTTGTCACGAGAAACGTCAATGAAAAAATTATGGAAAGTGGCTCGAAACATGAGAAATCGCTCTTCAACGAATGAAAGCGAAGAATATTCACATCGATGGATTTTTAATTTTGCACGGAAGGTTTGTCCTGATTCCGCTCCTGTGCAAAAAATTGTTCGAGATATACCACAAGGTAGGTGCGATCTTGATTCCGAGTTTTCGATGGTAGAATTCTCTCTTGCTCTGCTCTCATGTAACAATTCTGCTCCGGGATCGGATAGAATTAAGTTCAACTTGCTGAAAAACCTCCCTGATGTGGCGAAACATCGCTTGTTGAATTTTTTCAATCGGTTTCTGGAGAATAATATTGTTCCAGATGATTGGAGACAAGTACGAGTTATAGCTATTCAAAAACCCGGAAAACCCGCGTCCGACTTCAATTCGTACCGCCCAATAGCAATGCTGTCTTGTATACGGAAATTGTTGGAGAAAATGATCTTGTTTCGCCTTGATCGATGGGTTGAAACGAATGGCCTACTCTCAGATACACAATATGGGTTCCGCAGGGGCAAGGGGACGAATGATTGTCTTGCGTTGCTTTCTTCAGAAATTCAAATGGCTTACGCCGAAAAAAAACAAATGGCTTCAGTATTCTTGGACATAAAGGGGGCCTTCGATTCTGTTTCAATAGAGGTTTTGTCGGACAAATTACACTCTCGGGGTCTGCCGCCTCTATTGAATAATATGTTATATAACTTGCTTTGTGAGAAACATTTGAACTTTTCTCACGGAGATTCGGCAGTAAGTCGGGTCTCTTACATGGGCCTCCCCCAGGGCTCATGTTTAAGCCCCCTTTTGTACAACTTCTATGTAAGCGACATCGACAATTGCCTTACACAAAATTGCAGCCTAAGACAACTTGCAGATGATGGAGTGGTGTCTGTCGTAGGACCAAACGAATCCGACCTGCAAGGACCCTTACTAGATACTTTGAACAATTTTTCAACCTGGGCCATTGGGCTAGGGATCGAATTCTCCACGGAGAAAACAGAGATGGTGGTTTTTTCTAGGAAGCATAGACCAGCAAAACCAAAGCTTCAACTTTTGGGTAAACCGATCACTCATGCTATGTCATTCAAGTATCTTGGGGTCTGGTTCGACTCCAAATGTACTTGGGGGGCCCATATTAGGTATCTGAGTAAAAAATGCCAACAAAGAATAAACTTTCTCCGTACAATTACCGGCACCTGGTGGGGAGCCCACCCAGAAGATCTTATAATGTTGTATCGAACAACTATTCTCTCAGTGATGGAGTATGGCAGTTTCTGTTTTCAATCAGCTGCCAAAACACACCTCATTAAACTCGAGCGAATTCAGTATCTTTGTCTCCGTATCGCGTTGGGATGTATGCCCTCAACGCATACCATGAGTCTCGAGGTTTTGGCAGGCCTACTCCCACTAAAAGATCGCTTCAATTTATTATCTCTTCGGTTCCTCATCCGGTGTAAGGTTATGAACCCATTGGTGATCGGAAATTTTGAGCAGCTGATCGAGCTAAATTTTCACTCCGGATTCATGACATCATATCATGAATTCATCTCCATGCAGGTTGATCCTTCTTCGTATATTCCCAACCGTGTTTGTTTCCCTGACTACATCAATTCCTCTGTGCATTTTGATCTGTCCATGAAGCAAGATATCCATGGATATTCAGATTACCAATGATCGAGGATCGCTCCAACGATCTTCGATGAAAAGTATGGGGGTATCAATTGTGATAATATGTACTTTACTGATGGGTCCACTATAAACGAGTCCACAGGATTTGGAGTGTTCAACGAATTTTTTAGCACCTCACACAGTCTTCAGAATCCTTGCTCAGTGTATATTGCTGAATTGGCAGCAATTCATTGGGCGCTGGACAGCGTCGCCTCACGACCTGTTGAACACTATTACATTGTAACGGATAGTCTTAGCTCTGTCGAAGCTATCCGTTCAGTGAGGCCGGAAAAGCACTCGCCGTACTTCCTTGAGAGAATACGAGAAATTTTGAGTGCTTTATCCAGACGCTGTTATGTCATTACCTTTATCTGGGTCCCTTCACATTGCTCCATTCTGGTTAATGAGAGGGCTGACTCATTAGCAAAGGTAGGTGCAATTGAAGGCGATATTTATCAGCGTCAAATCGCCTTCAATGAATTTTATTCTTTAGTCCGCAAAAATACCATCGCTAACTGGCAACGCAAGTGGAATGAAGACGAATTGGGCCGGTGGTTTCACTCGATTATCCCTAAGGTTAGCCTCAAACCGTGGTTCAAAAGTCTGGACTTGAGTCGGGACTTTATTCGCACCTTCTCCCGACTCATGTCCAATCACTATTCGTTAGATGCACTACTCTTCCGTTTCAATCTTGCCAGCAGCAATCTCTGCGTTTGTGGCCAAGGTTATCACGACATCGAGCACATTGTTTGGTCGTGCGAGGTGTATCTGGTCGCCAGATCGAATTTAAAAAACTCCCTTCGGGCCCGAGGAAGACAGCCCAATGTGCCGGTGAGAGATGTGTTGGCTCGGTTAGACCTTGATTACATGTCCCATATATATGTTTTCCTTAAAGCTATAGATCTTCGTGTGTGATTGCCCCTACATCCTTATACCCTCCTTTCCTTCCTTTGCGGGTAATTCGTCCCCTTGCTATAAATAGTAGAATAAGTTGAAATGTAAATACACTATAGATATACGAATAGATTTATAAATTGAGTGTTCATCAATATTGTTACAATTTCCTTATATCCCATCCTTCTCCTAAAAATATGTCACCCTCCTAAACTCGAGTACACCGCGAGTAATCGGTTTTCCACCTTACTAACCATAGATGTAAGAAAATTGTTTATATATATAGTTTTAAAATTATATTTAAGAATTCGGCTCCTTTAAACTTAAGTAACTGAGCCTGTAAAAATAAACGAATTAAAAAAAAAAAATCGAAAAAATCTCAAAATTGTGTGATTTAAGAATCTTTCGCGCAATGAAACCAAATATACTTGTTTAACACGAAACGTGCCGAAACGTTGTATTTTTGTACTTAAAATGTAAATCAGTCTTACACGTTTTCCGATTGTTAATCGATCGTATAATAATATAGTAGATTATAATATAACCCCATACGATTATATCAGAAAAATTGATTGGAAAATACTTTATGTGAAATAATGTAAAAGCACAAAGTATGTCTGTTTTCTTAGAGCCATAGAACTGAAAGTTTTAACAAAACATAGATCAGTAATGTAAATTACCATGAATTCGGGTTCAACGGGTGAATCAAAAGTTGCGAGACTAAATGAAACGTCACACGTTTGGCAAAAAAAAATGTTTTTTTTTTAAATTCAATTCTATATTGCATTTTTACAAGTCCTTACAATGTGCATTTGAGATGTAAAACAATTGTATAGAAAGCGGCCTTCCCTCTTTAATCTTCCTCAAAATTCCCAGAGCCCTTGCTGTCCAACCGTCCGAAAGACATTTTTCGAAATTAGTGTAGGCACAATTAACATGACGCCTTCCTACATTTCTGTATTCTCTTCAAGGTTAAAAAATCATTACAAAATGAACACAGGCTTTGGAATATTTTCTTTTAAATGAAGCAGGTAATTGCAACATAAAAAATATGAAACATAAATGTTTTGAATTTGTGAAAAGAATTGGTAAGAAAAAAAAGTAGTTACGTATCAACGCCACCGTAGCGCAATTATTATTATGAATTTATTTTTCCATCATTCATTCTGAGATCAATGTAATGGGGACAAAATCCCCAACCAACCAGGACATGGAACTGAGGCGGCCCCAAGCCGCCGAGATGACGCAATCCGAGTTTGTCGCCGATCCGCCGTCAGAAGTGGCGACCTCTAGCAACCCTGTGTGCCACCGATTGCCCGGTTAATTTGAAACATATTTTTATTTTTTTTAATTTTTTTTTTAAAGATGATGATGGTCCCACCTCATTCCCTTACAAAGGTGTGAGCAGGACGAATTATCTTATTGATAATAATTGAGTTACTGTATTTCTTTATTACATCATACTAACCAGTGAGCACATCAAATTGAAAAGAAAACGGACTGGTTATCCCGCAGACATAGATTACTAATCGAAAGAACAATTCAAGCCTTTATCTAAAGTATTCATTCCATGGCATGTCGGGAGAATTTCCAACCCGGGAAGACCCTAGACCGATCGGGAATTGAACCTAATGCCTAAGTCAGTATTGGCCATGAATTTACAAGGGAAATCCTGCTCTATCAGATCCCCGGTCACGGCCTACAATTGAGATCGTTTCCGAGTTCTAGTAGCTGAGCAAACCCAACCCTAATTCTAGCCAATACTTCAGGCCCATTATTTTAAATATCCCAAGGCATGTCAAGAAAATTTCCAACCCGAAAAAATCCTTGACCGATCAGGAATTGAACCCAATACCTATGTCAGCATTAGCTTTGAATTTACAAAGGAATTCCCGCTTCACTGGATACCCGACAACGGTCTGTTAATCGTTTTCCAGACCAGACAGCTGAGCAAACCTAAGCCTAATTCCAGCCGATACTTCAGGCCCTACATTCAACCTGGGGTATAAACGTGTCAACCTGAATCTGCAATGAGATCCGCCACAACACAGAAAAGTCTTGATATAATTGTCTGTTGAGAAGATGAATTTACAAGTATTCCGATTGAGCTATCCCCAGCTTACCTCAGGTTTCCACATTAAACCCATTTGAATACTTTCATTAAAAAAAGTCACAGGAGGGTTGTGTCTGAGACACGAGCGCATAGTTGACCTAGGATTCCGTTAGGCTATATGTTGATTTTTGGATATGTTTGAAGAATTACATCGTTAAACTCTTTGATAATGATTTGAGGGCCCTGAAAAGGGCAATTTTGTTTGATTGTTGGATATTGTTAGTTCACTCCACCAGTGTTTACCGAGTAGTGATGACAGAAAGATGGTAAACAGTCGTTGGATGGTGCGTATCAGATAAAAGATACCGAAGTGGAACGAGATAAGATGAGAACCGCCCTCTGTGATCCTAGACGAGATGCCTCCTATGTTATGTATGGATGAAATATGGAAAAAACTCACTAATGGAATATAAAATAGTTACCAATACCGAACACAATTATAAATCTTTCTCGTCAGTAAAATCATGTTACTCCAATATAGAGAAAACATATTTGAAATGGGAAAGGTAATTTTTTTTTATAACTTTCGCTTTCTGAGTGTTTATTCAACCCAATGCGAATTTTATTTGGACTAACAACACCTAATACTATATGTAGAGCATATGGGAAATCACTTTTTCTAATATTTTTTCACTTTTCTAATTTTTCTCGCCGTACAAACTTTCCTTGGGTGAAAATAAACACAACAAAACAGACAGCTTAAACCAAACGACCCGTTCTCGAGCGAGAACACACCTTGGTTTTTATTTATGAAATATGAAATAAATCGTTCCATATATCAGGTCATTTTTAACACAACTGCTACCATATACAATTTTACACTTACACTTGTGCTAATTTTTTCACAATACACGATCGGCCATTGATATGAAATTTAACGAAGCAACCAACATATAAGTTCCAAATTTTATTTGCTAGAATTAATCGTATCACTCACCTTACTTGCAATTTAAAAATGCCCCCAACTTGCATATATTTGGAAAGCCGATTTCCCCTGGGCACCTTGGTTTTGATGTCTCTGTTAGGGAATACATTTAGGAAGGAACAAAAACTCCTCCTACTTTCATGTATTTGCAATGTCGATTTTCCCCAGGCAGCTTGGTTTTGATGTCTCTGTTAGGGAACACATTTCGGTAGGAACAAAAGCTCCCCCTACTTTCATGTATTTACAATGTCGATTTCCCACAGGCAGCTTGGTTTTGATGTTTCTGTTAGGGAACACACCTCGGTAGGAACAAAAGACCCCCCCCCCCCCCCTACTTTCATGTATTTGTAATGCCAATTCCTCCAGGCAGCTTGGTTTTGATGTCTCTGCTAGGGACCCGCCGCATGTGTAGTCAATTTCGACCAATCAGAAGTGGGTATTACCGTTAGGATAAGGGTTGAGATTTTTCAATTGTTCGATAGTTAGTTACATGACATATATTATTTTCTTCAATATAAAAAAATGTTATGGAGTACCGAAATCGATTGACGCAAAAATTTCATCAATCCATCTGTTTTGTCTCAACACAACACAAAGTCGCTGACGATCGCACACTCAGATCGCAGCTTGCTCTGACTCGTGGAAGGACCACGGCGCACATTCGCCGTAAAACAACACGAAATAAAGTCAATTTTCACCCTAACTTTTAGCGGCACACAGCAGATCCAGCAGAGAAATTTCAGCGGCTAAAACACGCCATTAACCGCTGCACAACACGATGCTGCCAAAGGACGACAGGATCGAACACGTTCGTTGCTTGTTTGTCGCCCGGTGACTCACAAGACAACGGAGGATGGAAATTACGGTGGTCGCCCTGTTGGCCAGATTGGAATTCACTGCTGCTGCTTCACTGGGAGACTTCTTCAAGAAAAGGCTGTTTTAATTTTCACTTATATAATTGATGTTGCTCTTCTAAAGGTCACAAACAGAATGAAGAAAAACTTAAATCTACACATCCTTACACACTAACAGAATAAAGGAAAAGAAAACTTAAAACTACACTTCTCAGTATGTGTGAGTACGATTGCATCGACGAGTGCAGCCGATTGCATTTTCGTTTCTGTCGATTGCATCTTCGTTCTCCCCCTGTACGCCTGCTGGTGACTCGGGTCGCGTTCGTCGCGAACATACTCCCGCCGGTTGGAATATCATTCCAAATCGGAAACCTTTGCTTCGTCGTTGTCAGATATATTATATTCGGTTGACTTGTCTTCCATTTAGCTCTTTGTTGAAGCGTCCTCAAATGATCACGGGACCGCTTTGTCCAAAATGTACCACGCAAGGAATTCACGTATTGATATCGTGTTTGTCTTGGATCGATCTTCACTTCACGATCACCATTTGACTTTTCCTTGACCTCAAATACCATACGATCGTTCTCCTCGCGAATCTCGTTGGATGGGCGTTCCTCATTTGATAGTAATCTCTTCATCGCTAAGGTTCGGGAATTTCCTAGTTGACTGATGGACTCGCAGAACGGTAATTGGACCACAAATCGACCACCTTCATCACGTCGATACGTTCTGCAGAAATGACCCTCTTTCTGTTGTTCTTCACTAGTTGGCACTTTCTCTTCAGCAAGCTCGAAATACTTTGGAATTTCTTTCTACAACGGATCCTCATTGGTGGCACACAACACGTTAACAGCTTCGGTTTCAGATTCATTCAAAGCACCGGCGAAGACCCATCCAAATTCTGTCTCGTACAAGCTTGGAAGACCCTCAGCTAATTTCAGTTGAGCTTGTTTCAATATTTGGAAAAATAGTTCAGCTCCAATAAGTAGGTCCACATCTCTCGGCTGGTTGAATTTTGGATCGGCTAACACAATGCCTGGTGGAATGTTCCATTCCGAAATGTCAGCAGGAACGGAAGGAACTTTGCCTGTCACTTTCCTCGTCACCAAACAGTTCACGTCACTTTGGAATCCAGAGTAATCGGAAAATAGTCTCATTATCACACGATGTAGAATTCGAGATTTTGCACCACCTACACCAACAACTGGAATGTTTGCAGGATACTTTGGAAGTTCCAGTAAGTTGACAGCAGACTCAGATATAAGGTTAACTTGAGAATCGAGGAGGGCACGAAGCTTAATTTCTCTGCCACCTTTCGATGCTACACTCACCAACGCAGTCATCAAAAGAACTTGTTTTGCTGGTCGTTGAAAGTCGTTGAAAGCTGGAACACGCTGTAGACACTGGATTTTCTGGAAAAGCTGATACTGATGCTGTTTTAACTTCTGACTCTTCCGTTGTATTTAAACTTTGTGACTCAGGCTCAAGATAAAATCCTCGCTCATAGTGCAACAATGTGTGGTGCTTTTTACTACACTTGGAGCATGACTTATCCGACGGACAGGCTCGAATTTGATGGCCCTTACGAAGACAGTTGAAACACAGTCCAATTTGCTTCACTTTGCTAACCCGCTGACCAACATTCATGTTCAGGAAAGAAGGACACTTGTAATTAAGGTGCACACACTCTCGGATAGAACGGATGTCCCTGGATAGAATGCTCTCGGTGACCAGCTGGGCTTCACCGACATAGGAAGTTTGCAGGACGTCTTATCTATCTCACACCTTTCGAGGACCTGACAATAATTCCTGAGAAACTTTAGGGATTCATCAAAATTCGGAAGTTCCCCATGTTCCAAAGTTTGTTCCCACTGCTTTCTCGTTTCTCCATCGAGGCAAGATGTCAGCAGTTTCACAACGATAAGACCAGCTGTCCCATCGACGCTTTGCTCCATAAATCGCAGCCCCTCTACATGACGATTGCAATTGTCGATTAGGTCTCTCAGTTCTTTCCAGCACTGCTTATATATGGGTTTCATCGACAATAAACCGGAAATGTGGGTGTCGATGATCACTCGCGGGTTCTCAAACCGCTCCTCTAACAACTGCCACGCTTGTTGATAGTTGTTGTCGTTAATGATTCTAGCATCCAGGATGCCGGAAGCTTCACCAATTAACGCTTTGTCAAGGTATTGCAGTTTTGTTGCATCGAAATCACCACACTTACCTACCAAATCATTAAACAGCGCCTTGAACTTTGGCCACGCTTCATACTTTCCGTCGAATGTCGGAATCGGCGTCTTCAGAGGCTGTTGGGTCACATTAACTTGAGGGAATCCACGGTTGTTATGTGTTGGATCGGCACGAAAGAAATCCAACAGATGATTGAGCTTTTCCAAAGCATCAGTATGAATGCTGTCAAACTCATCCAACTTTTCGTCCTGGTCTTCTGTTTTCCCAAAACTGGGACACTGAGCCATGATCAAATCATGTTTCGCCATATACTCCGCATAATGCAGCTCTAGCTTCTTTTCATATGCTTTTAACTGCGATAAGTTGGTGTTATCGGCTTGCTCTATCGCATCACTTAACTTGTTGATAATCACCGATACTCGCGCTTGCACTCGGCCTCTCTGATAAACTAATTGTTTAAATTCCTCCATGGTTGCTCTTAATTGCTCTCAAATGGCACAACTCAAATGTCCAAAACTTCAAAATAACACTTTTCGGAAGTTCACACTGCGTATGAAGGCTCACACTTTATTAATCGCGGAAGGATGTATCACACTCAAATCCTTTAATAATCGCGAATACACGTATCACACTGGTAATTATCCGGTTCGCATGGGACCAAATGTTTTGTCTCAACACAACACAAAGTCGCTGACGATCGCACACTCAGATTGCAGCTTGCTCTGACTCGTCGAAGGACCATGGCGCACATTCGCCGTAAAACAACACGAAATAAAGTCAATTTTCACCCTAACTTTTAGAGGCACACAGCAGATCCAGCAGAGAAATTTCAGCGGCTAAAACACGCCATTAACCCGCTGCACAACACGATGCTGGCAAAAGGACGACAGGATCGAACACGTTCGTTGCTTGTTTGTCGCCCGGTGACTCACAAGACAACGGAGGATGGAAATTACGGTGGTCGCCCTGTTGGCCAGATTGGAATTCACTGCTGCTGCTTCACTGGGACACTTCTTCAAGAAAAGGCTGTTTTAATTTTCACTTATATAATTGATGTTGCTCTTCTAAAGGTCACAAACAGAATGAAGAAAAACTTAAATCTACACATTCTTACACACTAACAGAATAAAGGAAAAGAAAACTTAAAACTACACTTCTCAGTATGTGTGAGTACGATTGCATCGACGAGTGCAGCCGATTGCATTTTCGTTTCTGCCGATTGCATCATCGTTCTCCCCCTGTACGCCTGCTGGTGACTCGGGTCGCGTTCGTCGCGAACACCATCATTAAATGACTGAGCAATAAGCGTTTGAAGTTGGACAATTTTCACGATGTGCTCGATTTTCGATTTTCAATTTGTACCCCAATATGTTCCCGAAAGACGTAATCCTACGTCAAAATAATCGTTTTTCATATGTTCTATCTCAAATTGTTTATATTTGCTAACGCGCGCGGGCTCAAGTTATTGAAGATTTCACAAGAATTGTTTAAGTTGATGTCTACAGGTAAAGGAAAAAAAATTACCATCATCATTATAGTCTAAAGATAAGAAAATACAAATATCCGTTAAAACTTCGTCATCTTACATGCTAACATCAATTATATGCAGGGTCAAAAATCTAAATAATGCTTCAAAAACTCTTTACAAATACTACGGAAACATAGGAGACATAGGAGACGATCCGATTAGCAAGGTTGGATGTCGGACGGCATACGTTTGCCAGGTGCATTACATTTACCTACGTGTCAAACGTATGCCGTCCGATTAGAGTGCGTGCGATTTGGTGTGCCATGGCACGGGACATGGCACAGTGGACATCCATACTTTAAGGGGTGACCCTCGGAAAAAAAGGTTTTTTTGGCATTTTTGGGAAGCTTATGTCCTCAGAAATGTTGTCCTGAAAGAATTGTTCGATATTTGATTTCGTTGGAAAGTTACAGCCGAAAGTATGAGGTCACCTCAAGGGATATATTAAGTATTACTGTGCGAACTTTTGAACGTGTTTTTCTCGAACCATGTTTTTTCAGCTGGTCGTATCGATATCTCAGGATCTACTCGATCGATTTGGCTGAGTTTTTTTTTATCAGCATGAATAGTTTTAAGAATTGAGAGTAACATTGTAACAATTCATTGTAACAATTCCCTTTTATCAGCATGAATAGATTTAAGAATTGAGTGTGCTCTCAACATTAAAGGGTGTGTCACATCAAATTGCATCATGGAAAAAACGCTGTAGAAATTTAATTTTTAGGAATTATATCTTCAGCTTTCGCATTTAATCAGATAAGAGTGTATAGATCACGTTGGCCATGCTTCACTGTCAATTTTTCGTAAATTTGGAAAAATGTCGTCGAACGAAAAAGAGCGTCGTGAATTAATCCTGTGCACTCATTTCGAGAATCCGGAGTTGTCACATCGGGACATCGGTAAGATGCTGGGAATCGTCCAATCCACAGTCAGCAGAGTACTAAAAAGATACTTCGAGAACCTAACCATCGACCGGAAGGTGAAGAACGGCAAAAATGGATGCTCCGTCAGTGAAAAAGATCACAAGCGCGTAGTTAAGCAGTTTAGACGTGATCCGAGAAGTTCGGTCCGGGATGTCGCCAATAAGCTGAATTTGTCAAGTTCATTCGTCCAGCGGACCAAGCAGCGGGAGGGCCTGCGTACATACAAGGTTCAGAAGGCTCCTAACCGCGACGAAAGGCAAAACATGGTGGGGAAGACGCGAGCCCGGAAGCTGTACATCGAAATGCTGACGAAGCCGCATTGCCTGGTAATGGACGACGAAACCTACGTCAAAGCGGACTTTCGTCAGCTGCCGGGCCTGTTGTTCTTCTCCGCAGAGGACAAATTCAGCGTTCCGGAGGAGATTCGCAAGCAGAAACTATCCAAGTTTGCCAAAAAGTACATGGTGTGGCAAGCGATCTGCTCTTGCGGAAAGCGGAGCGCCCCCTTCGTGATGACCGGCACGGTAAACGGGCAGGTTTACCTTAAGGAGTGCCTACAGAAGCGCTTACTACCACTATTGAAGCAGCACGAGGGACCGACCATCTTCTGGCCGGATCTCGCTTCGTGCCACTATTCAAAGGACGTGTTGGAGTGGTACGAAGCGAACGGGTTCACCTTCGTGCCAAAGGAAATGAACCCGCCCAACGCGCCGGAGCTTCGCCCAATAGAGAAATATTGGGCGATTATGAAGCAGGCCCTCCGGAAGAACTCAAAAGTTGTAAAATCGGAGGCGGACTTCAAGAGAAAATGGATTTCTGTTCAAAAAAAATTACAACCTGACGTTGTACAGAACCTTATGGACGGGGTAAAGAGGAAGGTGCGAGCATACGGGCTAGGGCTCGAAGTATGAATAAAAAGAAAATGCCAAAAGTTGTTTAATAGTTTTTATTTTACTGTCTAAAATTTTCAAAAGGATCGGTCTACTGGGCGAATTTCTACAGCGTTTTTTCCGTGATGCAATTTGATGTGACACACCCTTTATAACAATTCCTTTATATGCCATCCTTTTCCTCAAAAATATGTCACCCTTCTAAATCCTTATGAGCTTATAAACTGCGATTAATCATGGTCGCCATTTTGGCAATTTTCGAAATTTTTAAAAACCCCTATGTAATGCTTTAGGTATTATCCTATAGTTTCAAAATATTCATCGTTCTGCGGCATCCCATTGCTTCAGAACCGAAACCACCAGTAAGGTACCCAGCTGTCAACAGCGTTATAATCATTATTTGTAAACTCGAAAAATGATAAATACATCTACAAATATAACCTTAACAATAACCAAAATACCCGAACACTTGCCTTATTCCTAACATCTGGAAAAAAAATCACGAAAATTCATTATTTTTCGACCTTCCAGACAGGGGTCCCTTCTTAATACATTTTGTATAATATTTTCCCTTCAAGACAATTGTCTTTTTTAATTTCTTTTTCTTCTTTGTTTGTTTTTTAGATACTTCAAATTCCTAGGTTAATTATCCGTCACTATAAATCACCATGATTTGTTCGGAAACATATTAATTTGGTTGAAATAAGTAATCATGTTTATTTTGCCTTGGTTCCTCGTTTGTGGCCGTTGTTCATTCGTGCGAGGTGTATCTTCCACGACGGAATTTGTTGCCACAATGGATGAAAGAATGTCCAAGTTTTTTTGCAATTGTTGCAATTATAAACCCGCGGTACATACAGGTGCACCAAAAAAAAAACATTTTTTACTTTCACGTAGTTTGGGAGAACAGAACCGGCGAAAGTCACCCGAAAAGAGTGTGAGGTCTTATAAACTGGTTTATTGTCTTCCAAAAATGCTGAATGCAGTTGTCTAACATCCATAATCTTCACAAGCTCTCCAATTAACGAGTTTTTAAGACAACTTGTGTATCTTGTCGCCAGACCGAATTTAGAAAACTCCCTTCGCGCCCGAGGAAGACAGCCCAATGTGTCGGTGAGAGATGTGTTGGTTCGGTTAGACCTTGATTACAAGTCTAAAATACAGCGAAACTTCGATATAAAGTACCCTCGTAATAACGTGCCTTCGATTTAACGTCACTGGGTACATTTTACCTCGATATAACGTACACATTTTCAAAGTGTGAAGGAATAATTTTTTAAATATTTTTTTCTCAAAGAACAATAAATTATCTGTATTTTGATACTAGAACATGTTCCGTACCTTTAACCAATCCCGAAATACCGGATTCCGGATTCTTTTAGTTGAATTTATTCATCGACCTTACCCAAACAGCAACACAATAAAGTAATACAAGCTACGTTTCTGAGTTCTTTATTATGCTTCGATACCACGTACAATTTTGAAAGTGAAATGTACATTATATCGCAGTTACCCTGTATATTTTTTCCTTGAAACTATCGATCTTCTTGTATAATTGTCCCTATATCCTTATACCCTCCTTCTCTTCCATAGCGAGCAATTGGCCCCCTTGCTATCAACAGTAAAATAAGTTGAAATGTAAATATACAATAGGTATACGAATAGATTTAAGAATTGAGTA
The DNA here is from genome assembly GCF_029784135.1 of Toxorhynchites rutilus septentrionalis. Taxonomy (NCBI): domain Eukaryota; kingdom Metazoa; phylum Arthropoda; class Insecta; order Diptera; family Culicidae; genus Toxorhynchites; species Toxorhynchites rutilus. Next base: position 115,841,041 of record NC_073745.1, read on the forward strand.
ACGATTCCAGCTCTCAACATTGTAACAATTCCCTTATATCCCATCCTTTTCCTCAAAAATATGTCACCCTTCTAAACTCGAATCCACCGCGAGTAATCGGTTTTCCACCTTAACAGTTCGGCTGAAAAGTTTGTAAGATAATACAGTAAAACTATTTTTCCAGAAAGCATCCAGAAAGTTGCCAATGCTGGACGAGTGCGATGGACAAGGCATGTTGCAAGATTGTCGGACAGCAGCCCTGCAAAAATGGTGTTCGCATCGAATCCGGTAGGAACAAAAAGAAGAGGAGCCCAGCGAGCGAGGTGGTTGAACCAGGTGGCACAGGAAACCAGGTGGCTAGAATCGGTGCAGCCGAAAGTTGGAGAACTGCAGCCATGGATCGGGTTTATTGGCGAAAAGTTGTAAATCAGATCTAATCTCAATGGGATGTAGATCCGGGCCCGAAGAAGACAACTCAATGTTCCGGTGAGAGATGTATTGGCTCGGTTAGTATGTATTGGCTTGATTACATGTCCCAAATGTATGTTTTCCTTAAAGCTATCAATCTTCGTGATTGTCCTTATATCTTTATACTCTCCTTTTCTTCCTTTGCGTGTGATTGGTCTCCTTGCTAAAAACAGTAGAATGAGTTGAAATGTAAATACACTAGAGATATACGAATAAATTTAAGACCTAAGTGTGATCATCAACATTTTTATTACCTCCTTATGTCCCATACTTGTCCAGAAAAAAAATGGTCACCCTACCTACCTACCTTTCTACCTTACTAACCATAGAAATAGGAAATTGTTTATATATATTTCTAAAAATATAGTTAAGAAACGTAATAATAAAAGTATAGTAAATGAATTAATAAAAAAGGGATGTAGAATCATAGTAAATAAATAAAAAAAATTAATAAAAATACTGTTTGCAAAAATGTTTCATGTCATTTGAATAGTTGCATAAGTGTCTCAAGCGACAAACTCTTTGTTTATCTAATGTGAAAAGTTATGATCATTTCGGATACGCAGAAATCATCATTTGAGTAACTACTGGTTTTAATAATGTCAAAGCAGTTTTTTTGAAGATAAGAACAACTGTTTGCATAAGTGTCTAATGTTATTTGAATAATCACATACGGGTCTTATGTAAAAAAAAATTGTTTGTCAAAAATTAAAAGTGCTGATCTTTTCGCCTACACATTGCTGGCATTAATTAGGGGGTTAGTGCACCCGTGGCCGAGTGGTTAGCGTCTCACATTATCATGCCGGGTGTTCGGGTTCGATTCCCGTTCTGGCCGGGGGATTTTTCGTCAGAGAATTTCCTTTGACTTGCACTGTGATCACGCGTATTCTAGAGTTTGCCCCTCGGAATACATTCAAGGCGTGTTATTTGGCTTAAGAAATCTCAACTTAGTATTAATAAATTACGCTAGTTAATGCATACGTTGAGACGGCAAAAGTTCCACAGGGAATGTTAACGCCATTCAAGAAGATGGGGGTAAAACCGGCACCCGTTGAGTTTTCATAGGTGAATAACAAACTTACAATGTTCTGTTTACTAAAGCTGATATACCTCATCACATTCTGCTCTTGAAGAAGATCTTTTTGTGGCTTTGGCCCTGGATAAATATGCCACTCCAACTAAACCAAGCCTCATTATGCGGAACGTTATGTGTCTCTTACTACGCTTTTGTATGCAAGAGAAAATTTAAATTGAGACTCTAGGTGAATAGGCCACCCTTATTTCATACATCTACCTACTATAACAAATATGATTTGAACAAATTTGGACGAAAAAAACGCATAAATCTATCCCATTTAGCTTGACATGGACGGGTGACCACTTTGCCCCCACTAGGTGACCACTTTACCACCAAGCAAAAAAAGTTCGGTTTTTCACGTTTTTTTTTCTAATGATGAAAAGTGTAATGTTTTGAATTTTTTATAGTAAAAGCCGTTTGCTATCTTGAAGAACAATGAGTTGAGCTATCATATTCTTCGAGAAACGAGAATTAAATCAGTATGTGGGCGCTGGAATTAGGCATATTCCTTAGGGTGACCACTATGCCCCCACTTCCCCTATATTTATTGACAAATTGAGGGTGCCGGTAACACTGGCAAGAGATGCCGGTTTCACCCGCACTGGTTGGTGAACTCTGTTTTTATGTCAGCTTTGAAAAATGATTATTACTTGCAAAATTGCCGTTTAAAAGCACTGATATTTCTTACATCTCATGGAAAATAATCTAGACAATGATTCTGTGAGGGAAACATAACAAAATGTGCCCTCAGATCTCACAAAACAATACTTTCCCTTATTGGACCGGGATTATCCCCAGTTCCCCTATATGATAGTATTTGATAAATAATGAAAATGAAAGAAAGGAAAAATGTACGAATGAAAAGGTGTGTAAATCAATAAGACACAAAATTATTCAACACCATGCAAAACAAGCAATTGGGGTTGTTTATTTTCATCTGGGGGGCATCGGAAAACTTTTAATCATCGTATGGGATAATTTATAGCGATGAGGGATTATAATAGCTGTGAAGAAAGACCTCCAAAAAATAACATGAACTTTTTCGCCTCTACTTATCCAACCAATAAATTTTCCCAATCATTAAACCTGCCCAAGCGTGTTGCGTCCCAAAACAATGTAATTCCTGAGTGCTCTCGCGCTCGAACTCGAACAAAGCAATTTCCCGTGTAATGTCATAAATATCCATTTTGATCATTTAAACGGCCAAACCGTGGCAAGGGCGCTCCACTGTGTCCCAAACGCACAATTTAGCGGCGAGCGGCGATTTAGCGGCGATTTTATATTATTTTTGGAGGGAAACTTTTTCCTTTTATCATTTGCTTTACATCGAGAACTTCTGTTCCCTTCGCTCCCTTCCGGGACGAAACGAAAGCACAGTGAAGTACAAAAACATCTCAACGCACCGCGCCAAGTTGTGTCGTCGCTGGTTTGACAAAGTGATTTATATCTCCGGTCCTATAGCAGGACCGGAGACCACCGCTGAATTTCTCCAGGCGACGACATGTCACACTCAATTATTTCGGAACGACATTTCCCAATTTTCCCCCGAGGGTGGTGGCGGCCACAATATGCAGCGTGAAAACAATTTTATGAATTACAATCTTCTCACCTTTCAGATAAAAGCGTCGAGTCAAAGTTGTACAGAAATAAAACCAAGCAAAAATAAAACATTGAAAACGGTTGTGAGGGGTGGGATCGATGCTGTACTCGCGGGAGAAGGGAGGGCTCAAGGGAGTTGATTGAATTTTCCGGTCAGCTTGAAACGGAGGTGGAATTTCGATATCATTGAGAGCTACCTGTAGAACTTTTTTATGATATTTTCTACTTATAGTAATAACTGTCATATTTCGTTCCTCGGAATGCTCGATTCAGCTTTCTGCTTCGTCGTGTAGGGATGTAAGTAGTAACTAACAATGATATCAAGGAGTAATACGATTGCCGTTATTTCATTGCAATTCCATTGCTTCATGTTTCCTGTTTGTAATGGTTCTGCAATTCGACAGTAATGTGCAGCTTTAGAATTAAGTAATTCAACCGTATTCCCTTTGGCTTTAATAAATTGAAGAATATATTCGACCTTTACTTTGCACTCGAATCAGAAAATGTCTGCTCGATAGCATTCTGATATCCACCGACTTCAAACTAATTCCATTCGATTCCCTCATCCTAAGTCCATTGTATCTTGCAGTCGCCTGCCGCCATTCGTCGGTTCGTAATTAATGTCCATCGATGAAACATTTCCACTGGAATCCATGATTCCGAACGCTACAAATTCCGAACCTTTTTATCCCTGTATCTGCTTAGGATAAGTACCAGCTGCATCGTCCAAGCACTATACATGCAGTGGGTGGCGGTGATAGTGCTTTCCACACACATCCCTGATTGGCCAAATACCACCCATTCCCACCGAGCCAAGCTATTCCAAAAATCCGATATCGTTCAGGAAAGCTGAAAAGTCCAGTCTCTCAACCGACGACTGGTGCTCATTACTCTCACTTCTAATTTCTCGGAAGCGAAATTTCCACTCCGCGTGCTGCGGCTGCCTTCTCTCTGAAGCCACTCGAAAAACGGCAGTAAATCGGAAAACAGAAACGATAAATTTCTCCCCCCTCCCCCACCACCACATTTTCCTCCAGCACTCAGCATTTCTGAAATGGTTCCTCGAAATGGTGAAATTTCAGGATGCCCGTGGCGCAGAATAGAAATGAAAATTTATTGCCACCATTTGATTGTTTTAGCGTCGGGCCGACGCGACCGGAAAGGATGCGACAAAACAAAGAAAAAGTACAAATTCCTCGTGAACGAAGTGAATACCTTCTTGGTAGGTAGGATTGAGGAGGCAAATTTCGTTGTTAGTTGGTCCACAGAACGACGGTGTGAGAGAAAAAGTGAGCACAATCGCATCCGTTAGTGTCAATATTAATTGAATAAATCTTGTCCGTATTGAGCTGTTTTCTTGGGAAGTGGTCTTGCTTCCGATGCTCGATGCCGGTTTGTAGTTGTGATTTTACCGTTGGAATTTATATTTCTCAGTACAAGAAAATGATTGAGCATCCGTGAAGCAGGTGACAGCAGATTTGGTAGAAAATGCTTTTCGTTTAGTACGAGTTATGGCATCAGGTCTGCTATACAAATGAAACACAAATTTCTGCATAACTCGAGAACTAATAAAGCAAATGGATCAACATTTTGCATGTGGAGATTTAAGGGTGCAATAAATGTTTTTATGGTGGTTTGAGGTAGTGAGGAATTAGGGAAATTCCTGCGCTCAGGAATGTGAACGACTGTTGCTTATCGGTCCTCCCCCAACAGCTCTCGCAGGTGAGTGTGGACACGATTCGGCCGACAGTGGTCTGGCTGACATAATGTAGTTATGAAGAAATCGAATTATCTAAAATCTGTCAGTGTCCATGTACTATATGAAACGTCTCATACCGGAAAAACAAAAAGAAGAAAATATGAAGCAGTGGACCAAAATAGAAAGAATAAATATAAAAAAACTAAATGTTACAGCAAATATGCTTAAAGTGTAGGAGAAAATAATGATAATGTGGCATGTGGAGGTTTTAGGACGCAATAAATGTTTCTATGGTGGTTAGACACTACTCCCGCTCTCTAAGGGCGAGCTGTCATACAAATGAAACACAAACTTCAGCATAACTCGAGAACTAATCAAGCACAATTTGGGATGAGATGGTTTTTGGGTATGAGAAATGTTTCTATGATTTTATTTTATTTATTTATATATACATTCATCGGACTTAACATGGTCTACATGAAAGAAAAACTACAAATATACATGTGGGCAACAAACACTACGTTGAAAGTATATGAGATATCATTTTCGCTCTCTTCTTCGGTATTGTACAGACAACAATCAGCTAAGGCTAACAAAATACCCACGATAAGAAGTATTCCTACTCGTCATGAATCATAACGTTAAATAAGCCCAAATCGTAAAGTTTTAGAATATATTCGGAAATTTATTTTCAGATCTTTTAGAGTTACCTGCACAAAAGGGGTCTAACGCGCCAAAATGACTTTTTTCAAAAATTCATAACTTTTGAACTACTACCCCGATTCAGATGATCGACATATCAAATTAAAGCCAATCACCTAGTCTTTTACTTTAAGTACTATATCTGCAGAGAATTTGAATTCTGCTCTCGTTATTATTGATTGTATTCGTTTTTATTGTTTTCATAGTCTCGGGACCAGAGGCGCTATAGTTTTTCATATTTTTTCTGGAAAGCTGAGGATTTTTCACACAACATATTTTGAAAACCAGGGAGGCGTTTTTTTCGTTTTTGAGTTATCATTTTTCAAAGCTAGCCGATGGTCCAAAAAATCTTTTTTTTTATATATTTTTTCCACGACAAAAAATCATAACTTTTGATCTACTGGACCGATTCATATGATCGACATATCAAATTAAAGCCAATGAGCTAGTCTTGTTTGAAGAAATATTACACTATGAATAAAAATGGATTTTGTTTTCGTAATTATTGATTATATTTGTTTTTAATAGCTTACATCGTTTCGGGACCTGAGGCGCACTATTTTTTTTAGATTTTTCCCTGAAAGCTGAGGTTTTTTCACATAGTATATCCGAATGAAAGAGAGGTGTTATTTTTCGTTTTTAAGTTATGATTTTTCAAAGTTAACATGTTTTCAGTTTTCGTTCAACATTTCTATGCGACTAGACTGGATGTATGTGATTATAATCCAATTAATTGGCAAATGTGTTATTTTTTCAAAAATATATAAATATGTCGATCATTTGAATCGGTCCAGTAGTTCAAAAGAAATAAATTTTTGAAAAAGTCATTTTTGGAAAAAAAGGGGAAAATGATTTTTTGGACCATCAGGTAACATTGAAAAATCACAATTCAAAAATGAAAAAAAGCCTCCCTGGTTTGAAGGCATGATGTGTGAAAAATCCTCAGCTTTCCAGAAAAAATATAAAAAACTATAGCACCTTTGGTTCCGAGACTAGTATTTCAAAAGTTATGAATTTTTGAAAAAAGGCTTTTTTCAATATATATATATATATATATATATATATATATATATATATATATATATATATATATATATATATATATATATATATATATATATATATATATATATATATATATATATATATATATATATACATACATACAAATGAAACACAAATTTCTGCACTACTCGGAAACTAATCAAGCAAATAAAACCAAATTAGGCATATGGAGGTTTTAGGGTGCAATAAATCTTTCTATGGTGGTTAGACAGCTCACCCCCTCTCGAAGAAGGGGGCTGCCGTACAAATGAAACATAAATGACTGCATTACTCGAGAATTAATCAAGAATATGAAACCGAATTTGGCATGTGGAGGTTTTAGGGGGCTCGTAACGTTCCTATGGTAGATAGACACTTCTCCCCTCTTTCTGAAGGAGAGGGGGCTGATAGTGTGATAAGACGCACTCCTATATCTTTTCTATCTACATAAAAAATGGATCACCGAATGTGTTGATAATAGCAAAACTCGAGAAAGGATTTGTCCGATTTAGGATTTTCTTTATTCTATCATATTTTCTGTATCAAACATTTACTCCATGTAACGGAGAAACATGTTATTTGCAAGTGGTTGAAAAATCTTGAATGAGAATTGTGGCTGAAAATAATCTGATATTATAATGACGAGTTTTGGTAGAAGTACTAGGACCTTTATAGTAAAAGGTAATTTTAAAGGGTAGATTAGAAAATCAATCAATGAACAATTCTGCGAAAATAGAAACATATATAAAGAACCGTGAATCGTACGCTCGTTCTGACGAACCGTGGCTTGCGGAGGTGCGGAAGAAATATATGTTTCCCATGCTGCTTTTTATGCGGTTTCATTTAACTGTTTGTATGTTTGTAAATTTTGGCGGATTACATATTTTCTCGAAACCCCATAAATATGGGTATCTAATGAAAGGACTTGACTAGTAGAGCACAGTAATTTATGTAAAATGGAAATCCAAGATGGCGGACTTCACAAAATGGCAGACAACTTTTTTGGTCAAAACCCCATCAATATGGGTATCAGATGAACGGGCTTGACTAGTAAATCACAGTTATTTATGATAAATCCAATCCGCATATGGGTATCGAATGAAATGATTTGACTAATATAAAACAGTTAATCATAAAAACACTCCATTCGAAATATTTTTAAAACATTTCGGATATAAAACGGGGAGAAAACTGTGTCGTTATCGAAAATTGCTATATTCTCCCGACTGATAATTCGATATGATTATATGGATCAAGCGGAATCAGTTCTACGAAAGTACCACAAATCGTTGGTGATGAAGCGCTGTCATCTGTATGGGATGAGTTTGATGCATTGGTTGGCAATCTTCGATCCTCACATGATCCAAAGCTGTTGCAACATCTATTGTAGATGAACATTTAGCGGAACCACATTTGCTGAGACTAAGCGACCCTTCGTTTTGGTGGAATGAAAGGAAATCTATCTCTCCGCGGCTCTATCTTTTGATGTAGAACTACGTCTTTAAGGAAGGGTGCCAAATCAGAAAACACATTTTTATGAAATGAAGTTCACGTTAATAACTATTTTCACTGTGTACGAATTCTCATGATTTTTATACCAATCGAATCGGAAATTCTCTAAGATTTGTTTGATATGCTATACATTACAATTCGCCAATCTCTAAACGGTTTAAATTCATGAAAACTGGAAGAACTTCCTTTTTCCCCAAACATTTGTTCTACCGATTCGTGTACTAACCCTACACGTATTTCGAATGGTTATAACTCGAACATTTCTTAACAGATCGGAAAGATGTTTGCATCAATTTATAGGAAATATTTCTACGCATCTATCACAATTAATAAAATGTTATTTTTCATGAGATGAACAATTGAATAACTGTAAAATGTCAAGGGTTTTCTAAACGCCCTAACTGCCAAGTTTTGATTGGCCCGATTTAAGGTGTCCCCAACACAGACTTCAAAATCGATGTGCCTGTGGAAATCCGCTCTGCAAATATACGTGCATGTCGGGGGTATTTTTGTTCCCACTGAGCTGTGTTTCCCTAACACGAACTTTAAAATCAATGTGCATGGGGGAATCTGCTTTTTCAAAACATGCAAGTCAAGGGTATTTATTTCCCACTGAGCTGTGTTTCCCTAACACGGACTTCAAAAATAATGTACCTGGGGGAACCCGCTTTGCAAATACATGGAAGTCGGGGGTATTTTCTGATGTTAAGTACTTTTGTACTCGCTTGTCGTTGTGCAGACGGGAATATGTTTCCCTAAAACGTACTTTTAAACTGATAAGCCTGGGAAAATCGTAATTCCAGATACTAGAGGTGAATGAACTTTCGTGGTTCGAGAACTACGTAAACATGAGATGTGCAATAATTTCAGAGGGAAATGTAAAATACAATGATCGTTTGACAATCCTTTCGTTCACATATTTTGGTAGTCCTATGCATCATATCAAACGTAAAAGGACGTTCATCAAATTTACTTGTAACGAAGAACATAATCTATTACAAAAATTTTGATGCAATATTCGAAGTGGTAAACAAGTGGATTGCATAATATAATAATTTCGTAGTTCTACGTCGAAAATATGTGGTCGTGTCCTAGATACAACCCCTTACATTTTTTTTAATATTATGTATTCCGGCGACTTCAGTACCATGTGAGCGAGTTTTTCCGGAAGCAAGACAAGTTTGCAGTGAAAGAAGTAGTAAACTTTGATCAGACATTGACAAGATAATGTTTATAAATAAAAAAAAATAAAGAAGATCATTGTGATGGAAATATATCAGAGAAAACCTTCAGTAAAGTAATATTTTTACTTTTCTCTGCACTGATTATTGTTTTAACCCTTATTTTTTACGTCTTACATTCTTTATATATCCGAATAAATAAATTCTTCAAAAAAGCCGTCGAGCCGCTCAAATGAGCCGGCTCTTTTCATTGAGCGCACGGCTCTGAGCCGCTCACTGAAATGAACCGTTTTGCCCATCTCTATATTAGATTAATGATAAGGAAATTATTCTAAACTAGAACGATTTTTCTGCTTGAAAATTGAAGTAATTGTCGCATAGTTTCAATGAATTTCACGCGTTTTGACTTCGCATATCACTGTATAGAAAAAGATAAAAAATGAAATGTTCGCTTTGGGGCGTTTCTTGCACACGGATACTCTGAACAAATAAGAAATTCTGTGAATTTAGAAATAGGTTTTCATTGGAAGCCATCCCTGACTTGATAAATTAGAAAAATCATAAATCAATTTTTGCCGAGAATTCATCCCCGACCCAAAATCATTCAAAGTATCCCCAAATCGTTTGTTTCCGGTGCCACAGTGCGAAAACAAATAGCAAAGCGGAAAAGAGCAATTTAATTTATGCATCGGTGAGGTGGAAATTGATATTTTTTCAACTTCAGACAAGGGGTTTGAAATGGGTTTGATGGAAGAGTTTTACCGCTTCCAACTGTCAACAACGATCCATCAAGACGTTGGTCATTCCACGTAGCATCCGTTCCGCTTGGGCAATCGTAATCCCAACATCCACCGAACATTTCCGCACCAGTCAGAGGATGTGCCGCTCACTGGGGCCGAACGGGGGGAAGTTGACCTAAAATTCGAGACACACAGGAAATCACATTTTCGCACCTTCGCTTTCTCGCGCCTATCACACCCCCCAGGGGGAGGGGGACGAAAGGATTTCACAGATGATTGGTTTCAAATTCGTGGAAAAATCTTACGTGTCAATATTTTGCACACCGGTCCTTCCGGTTGGTTTATCGGGCATGGCTCGAACGCACATATATCCGTTTAACGCTTTGGTGTCGAACCATTCCATCTGAGGGAAGGAAAAAACAAAATAAACAGGGATTTGCCGACAACGAAATCAGCGCGCCATCGCTCGCGCGCTGCTGCTGCTGCTGTCACTACCGATGGAGATGTAAATTTATTTACAAATCATCGTCAGATGCCAATTTTCCACCAATTGGTTGGGTTTTTATTTTGCTTGATTTGTCAGCTTTTGGGGAGGGGGACCGGTTTCGCGTGACTTTATCGTATTTGTTTCTTCCGGGAAACGAAGGGTGTTTCCTTTTATTAACGCCTTTGATAAAGGAGGAGAATAAGTATGCTTTGGTGCCAACTTTTGCCGGAATAGTATACACGCCCTCATTCTCCGACCGAGCTCCACGGTCGCGGAGTCCATTCGAAATGTCGAAATTTTATCAGATTTCGTGATTCGCGGCAACGCTTCAAACCGAGTAGCTAGAAGTGTGTTTCAGACTTCGGAAAGAAGGCGCAATTGTTTTTTTCCGCGAGTTTTTCATCGCGATTGAATAATAAATTGTGCCGCTATACAATTCAATTCGTCAAACACTTCATAATTCATATTTAATACTCTCATGGCTTTGTAAGAGCAAAGGCATAAACCTGTGTGGCATTATTCAGATGTTCCTACCATATTGTGGACTGCTCACAAGTTTTCTCGTGTTTCGCGTTCCGTCTGTTACGGATGGATCATGAAACAACCCGTGTTTTCTACACTTGAAGGTTAAATCCATGGTTTGCCAAGAATCTAACAAGACCTACCGATGGCTCGCCTTCGTCTCATCCACATCGATGGAAACGATCTCATTCGTGGAATCCAAACAAATGAAGCGTTCAAGTTTGCCCCAAAACGTTCGGTCCTTAATGTGGTAACTTATCGCGAGAGCCTCCTCCTGTGTTAACACCGGAGAGGAATATGAATTACCAGGATTTCTGCAGAGTACATGGAGCACGGCTCACATCCCAGCTTCATCCTTCCTCGCATGCCAACATATTCTGCTGCATAAATCAACCCAGCAGGTTGGCGCTAAGCGCGTCCCAATGAGAGTTACTTCCGACAGGAACACTAACATACACACACATTAACCCAGATCCCACCCCTACTGAACCCACTTTCTTTTCATTACAAATAATAGTCCTGACAGAGTCCCGTGGTACGTATTTATATTCCCGTTTCGGCACCGGGTCAGCCAGGATGAAGCTAGCATAGTGACATACTTCCCGGAAACGATTCGTCTGATATTTAGGGAGCAGCATGAATCAATGAAAGCGGTGGGACCGAACCGTAGGAAACTGTCATGTAGTATGGAATGCAGTGGCAGTGGTTTCGGAAATCGGAACGGATCTCGACGGACAGTAGTTTTGATGAATATTAAGCACTTTATCTCGGAACTGCAGGCAAAGAAAACATTTCGGGAGCGAATAGAAAATAACGAAAGGATTGGGATTGTAGTTGGAATTCATTCATTGAAACAGTTTCAGTATCAAACTCACTTCTCAATAGATATAACTAGTACAATTTTCTACGAAAACTGGTTGTCTGGAATAATATTAATTTTTATTTTCGTGCCACAAAAATAATACAATGTTTCAACACTCCGGTTCGCCGGCATTGAACACGCCTTTTCGAGCTCATCACTCTTCACATAATTGAATTATTTTCAATTTAAGTTCCTGAATTATTGAACCGAAGCGCCTTTCCATCTCCATTCATCCGCGCACAGATGAGGCAGGTGATGAGAAGAGTTTTTCCATAATCAGATATTCAATTTTTGTTCCACGCTTCAATTGAGGCTTAATTTTTCTCATAAAACGGGATCGATATCAGATGGACCCGGCGAGAGCCCGAAGGAGGAGCCGAAGAAAATTGTATGCCATAATAACGACGGAGAGAAAGAAAAAAAATACTCAAAACAATTTTCAATCCCTCACAACTTTTCCGACGGCGCAAAAATAACCCTCTCTCTCTGCGGGGAAGAGCACAAAGAAGCAAGAAAAAAAGTTTTTCTCGATCCTAACGGGTCATTCTGGTTTTCTTTTTCTGCGCATCGCTTTCCTTATTTTGTAACATTTTTCTCCGATTTACCCATCGCCCCGTCGCTTCCCTCTGGATTCCATCGAGCGGGAAAATTTAGTTTTCAGACAAATCAAGTTGACTTTCATTTCATATGTTGCGACTTCAAACGAGAAAATGTACGAGCTTTAGCAGTGTGGGGTAATTGAATCATGCCTTACTGGTAGCGTTTGAAGACTGCACTGAAGCTAACTATGGGAAGAGGATGGTACTCTGTTCTTTTTTCCATCTGTGGCCACCGTCAGCGGAATGCACATGACGGGGTTTGCTTGGTTCGAATGCTTCCAGTTGATTTGCTTCATTTGCTTCCAAGGTTCACTCCGAGCGTGACACGAGAGGACGCAAAAAGGCGATGATTTATTTGTTTATGATAAATAGAATTGACCCAAATCTACGAAATCACCAACATTTGTTGGTGTGTATGTGCGTGTGTGCTTGTAACGAAGTTTATTGGTTTCGCCGGGAGAGTTTGCAAACAACCTTTTCCGGCCCATCAAAGCGGGATTTTATGGGTTATGCGGACATTATTTTTGATGGAAGATTTTTCATATGTGCTACGCGTGGAAAATATTGAATGAAATTTATATTATACTAGCTGATCCGGCAAACTTCGTCCAGCCCAAAATTTGGTTCTAACATCCACGTTTTATTACTATGAGTAAGTTCATGGGTCCAATCTTCTATTCGTCCCCGTTGAATTTACTTTTTACTATAAAATTCTTAGTATTTCTAACAAAACTCATTATTATAATATCGTTTTATTTTCAGACACAATTCTCGTTCAAGATTTTTCAACCACTTGCAAATAACATGTTTCTCCGTTACATGGAATAAATGTTTTAAACAGAAAATAAGATAGAATAAAGACAGCCCTAAATCGGACAATTCCTTCCTCGAGTTCTGCTCTTATCAACACATCCAGCGATCCTTTTTTTGGTATAAATAGAAAAAGATATAGGAGTGCGTTTCATCACAATAAAATTCATTTCCAGTTTCAAACAAAGATCAATTTCGCTATCGCAAACATCGAATGGACTAACAGCTTTTGTCACTCTGTAGTTGTAGCATATATGGGAATTTAGTTTTCCGAATTTTCCCTTTTTCTTTCAGAGTTTTTCGAAAATTTTCAATTGTCATGTTTGGTTGGAATATTTTTGGTTGAAATATGTGTAATAATTTTATGAGACCCCCTCTTCATTTCAGAGAAGGGAGGGATGTCATTCCATTATAGAAACATTTATCATACCCAAAAACCTTCACATCCCAAATTGTGCTTGATTAGTTTTCGAGTTATGCAGAAATTTGTGTTTCATTTGTATGACAGCCCACTCTTAGAGAGCGGGAGGAGTGTTCAACCACCATAGAAATATTTATTGCATCCTAGAACTTCCACATGCCTAATTTGGTTTCGTTTGCTTTATTAATTCTTGAGTAATTCAGAAATTTATGTTTCATTTGTATGACAGCTTCCTCTTAGAGAGGGGAGTGGAGAATCTAACCATCATAGAAACATTGATTGCGCCCTAAACCCTCAATATGCCCAATTTGGTTTCATTTGCTTGATTAATTCTCGAGTAATGCAGCAATTTGTGTATTATTGCACCCTAAAACATCCACATGCCAAATTTGGTTTCATTTACTTGATTACTTCTCGAATAATGCATTAATTTGTGTTTCATTTGTTTCAATTTTCCACGGACCGCGGCTGTATGGTAACTCGAAACGAAAATACATACAGTCAATCCCAAAATTGAGTATTCACCTCGTGCCGCTTCGTTATTTTTGAGTTTTTCGGGGTTAAAAAGTTAAATGCTATTCATAGTCATCGTAGAATCGATCCAATTTACTGTCATGTATTGATTATAAAATTAAAATGGTCACATTTCTACTTCATGTTTAAAATACAAACAAATAATCTCCAATTAAGACGTGACGAAATTGAGTGTACAATTAAGGTTTTTCTTAAAAAGAGAATAGAAAATAGTTCATAAATGTTAACAGATTACAAAAATCAATCCCCCCTGTGTTTAGTATGACTCCCCTTTGGCATCCAACACTTCCTGCAAGCACCGAGGCAAGATTTCTGGTCACTGTAGACGGAAGTACGGAGAGATCTGGGACTCCGTAATCGTGGTTTTGGGTTCCGTTTTGTTCCCTGGGGGGTTTATTCTTCGGATGGTTCTTGATTGCCCACCATAGATACTTAACACGTGCTCCCGTGGCCGAGTGGTTAGCGTCATAACTAACATGCCGGGTGTTCGGGTTCGATTCCCGTTCTGGTCGGGGGAATTTTTCGTCAAAGAAATTTCCTCCGACTTGCACTGTGATCACGCGTATTCTAGAGCTTGCCACTCAGAATGCATTCAAGGCGTGTTATTTGGCATAGAAATCTCAACTAAGTACTAATAAAAATGACGCAAGTAATACTACGTTGAGACGGCGAAGTTCCTCTAGGAACGTTAGTGCCATTGAAGAAGAAGAAGAAGATACTTAACACGTTAAGCCCCACGTCGGTCCCCGGGGACTGACACTGAATTTTTCGTCTTTTTTGCGCCGGTCCCACCGATCCGACCGACAGTAGACTTTTTGTTCGGAGAGTGTCGGCATTGGGAACGGCAACAACAAAGTTACAAAATGATGATTAGAAAAGTCCACTATCGATTCGCTGAGACCGACACAGGCCACACGAAAAGTTCATTGTTGGTCCCTGTTTCGGTCGGGGCTCAACGTGTTAATAGTCCGGTAATTGCGGAGGTGTTTTGAGTTGATTGAGACATTATAGAGCATGTATTCCCTGATGATTCCGGCTCATCCGTATAAATGACCTTGTGTCAGAACTCCTTAGGTCTGTTTACACATGGCTTAGCAAACTGTTGCCGTTTTTTCATTAGTTAACTCTTTGTGGTCGTTTGTCTGCTCTTAGCCACCACAGCAAGAAACCATGCTAATCTCATATTTTACTCAACCAAGTATCAGTTTATACTTTTCCTAAATGAAGCTTGATGTCAAGTGAACCTGTTCACGGATCAATACGGTGCTCCTATGAATAATAGATAACGGTACTCAGTACCAAACAAAGAAGTCACCCATACAAGACAACGCACAGTGCGTCGGATGCATAGGAATGTGGGATAAAAATCATAACAGCAGAAATGTGTGAACAGCATAGGAATGTGGGATAAAAATCATAACAGCAGAATTTAGCCATTGTAACTTTTCGTTGTGATGGAAAAGATTGTTCATAAGTATCAGAACTACTGTTTGCATAAGTGTCTCATGCTATTTGAATAATCGCATAAGTGTCTCAAGCGACAAAATCGTTGTTCTTCTAAAACGAAAAATTCTGTTAAACTCGGACCACAGAAATCATTATTTGAGTAACTATTGGTTCAAATTATATTGAACTAGTTGTTTTTAAAGTTCAAAATAATTGTTTGCATAAGTGTATTATGTAATCTGAATAATCTCATGTAAAAAAAAGTATTGTTTGTTCAAAGAGAAAAGTACTGATCTTTTCGGATACTCATTGCTGGCATTAATTACACATTTGTTACATCAATGGCAAAAGTTTCTCATATTCAAAGGATAATAAAACTAAAATTATGTGTTGATTATACTTCATATGATTTGCTCTTGGAGAGGGTTTCGGAAGATTTCACACGAAGACGAATTATAAAATATAATTTTTATATACAAACACCACATCAAAACACATTGTTAAGTTAACACTTATACATAGTTTAGAAAAAAATAAAACAATTTTTATTTTTCATAATCTTTTATTTATCACTGCTTTTTCAAGGAAAAATAATTCCGACCAGTACGACACTCATGCCCAAATTTAATACGACCGCAAAGGGTTAAATGTGTGTTTTATTAATATGCATCTAAAGAAGAAATGCGTGCAAAATATTTTGTACCAAATAAATGGAGAATATTGTCAAGTAGCATGTGTATAGTCAATTTAGGGATTAACTGTATATCATCACTGTAGGTTAGGGTGGCAGCGAAAATGGTCATGTCAAATTTCAAAAACCGACCATGTACATTTTGTTTATTGGCCCAAAAAATGGCCTGTGCAAAGATTTAGCTCAATCGGACATGATTTAAGGGTGCCTCAAAGCTCTCAAAGTTTTGATTTTTTTAATCCACGAAAATCTTCCAAGGGGAGAGAAAAGGTAATTTGGAAAACCTATTTTTTTTCGATGCCAAATGACTTAAAAATGCATGAAACGACAAACACGAGAACTAGGTAAACGATGAGTAGCATGTGTTGCGCTAAAAATACTGCAAATCCTTCTCGAATCGATCCCTACATAATCCGTGATATCAGCCAACTTAAGGTGAAGGTGGAAGCTAGCCACAAATGGCTGCCACAACGGCGCTCATTTCTTTCATCTCCCTCCCTTACCCCTCGCCAGAAAATCAATAATTTTGCGAAACAGTGTGAAGAAAATGATCGTTTGCACACACTTCCCATCGAGTATATTAACCAAAATATAATCGATTACTCACCAAATATTAAATTTTCATTTTCCGTCGAAAATGTATACCGGAAAACGGCGTAAAACTCGAGCTAGTGCACTGAAAGTTAACTTTTCATTTTTCAATTTTCCGCAATGGTTTTGTTTGTACTGGTGAAAACATCGTTACTTTTTCGATACTGATGCCAGACAACATAATCGAAACAG
Organism: Toxorhynchites rutilus septentrionalis; assembly: GCF_029784135.1. NCBI lineage: Eukaryota > Metazoa > Arthropoda > Insecta > Diptera > Culicidae > Toxorhynchites > Toxorhynchites rutilus. Next base: position 115,858,198 of record NC_073745.1, read on the forward strand.
CTGTAAAAACCATTTAATAAAATTTTATTCCTGAGTCATAGCGTTTCAGGTCATGAAAATCAATAAAATAAAATTGTGTTGATATCAATACAATTATTATTTTTACGTTTAACCCTTTCATTACGACAGTGTGCTCCGCTGAAGTGCTACCCCTGTACGGAGCACTGCGCCGAAAAGTATGCACATCGCGCTGGTGTGATCGAAGAGCAGTATGAATTTCATGTCGTCTATAGACAACGTTCGTAACGAAAGGGTTAATGGGTCTATAATGTAAGTTTTAGCAACTTTAACATTTTTTAAGAAAATTGTATTGCAAAGCTCGGAACACTGCCATGGCTGCCCATGCTTTCAAAAATAGTAAACGGAAAAGTATTACATTCAATCAAAATGACTCGGCCAACGAAGAGAAGGGTTAAGGCTCTCCGACGTGAACATGTGAAAACAATACGATCAAAGAAGAAAATATGAGGGATTACCAACATCGAGTTACTGTGCGGAAAAACTTGTTAATACCAAAAAAGCCCCTATTCGTATGTGTTATAAATTTGCTCATGTTACGCTCGAATATAATCAGAATTTTACTTCATATGCAAATACACCTTTTACACCAATACACCAAATACACCAATTGTTCATCGGAACACATCGTTCATACATTTTACTTCAGTATTGAATTGTTATTTTTTGCAAATGTATTCTAAGGGTGGGTTTAGACTAGGGATATATTCATGTGAAGAAATATGATGAGATTTATAGAAATCGCATCAACCGTTTACACTAGCGTGAACTTCTATAATGAATATATTCATATTTTCGGTGAATTTGTTCACCTAAAGTAGAACTGTATCCAACTTTAGTGATTTCTCACCAGTGAGTTATTCACAAGCGTTTACATATGCTGAATTTATTCAAGTTATATATAACTCGAATAAGTGTATCATATTTATTGTCACCCGTTTACACATATTTTCACGTGAATAAATCCATCTATAGCTATAGATCTCCCTAATGTAAACCCGCCATAAGACTCGTGTTAGTGAAGCGCCACACAGCTGAGAAGTGAATTGATCTATTTACGTGTGCTTTGCTTTTCTCTCACAAACACTATTACCCCATTTTTACACGTGGGTTTACCTATACTACTACAATGGCTAGCTTCCACCTTCACCTTAATATGGAATCGATTTCATCCCAATTATTCAAAGTATTCATAACCTGTATGGATTATCAAACTTATAATTTTCGAAGATTATCTATGACTTTGGTTAAATCGCGTGTTGAAAGCATCATAAATATACAAAACTCTTACTTTCTCACCATATATTGACGACATTTAATGGTGGAAATGAATCTAAATAGAAATCAAATGAATAATCACGACCGAATCCCGCTTATCAGAGCATAGAATAAATAAACTTCATCACTTTTGTGGTTCTGAGCTCTAATGTAGGTGTCTTCTTCTTGAATGGCGTTAACTTTCCCTGTGATACTTTGGCCGTCTCAACGTATGCATAACCTAGCACCATTTATCAATAATTAGTTGAGATTTCTTATAACACGCCAGATAACAGATAATATATTAGGCTGTCAAAAAAGTCCTGCGGTATTTCCGCGAGGTGTCGTTGTGAGCGCGTAGTTCTAGTTGTATTCATTGTATCGAGTCATACTATAGCTTGTTGGAAAGGTATTTTTGCGCGCTATAATATAGTCCTGACAGTGTTTTGTTTGGTTAAGTCGTTCGTGAGTTATAGTGTCGCAAATATGGAGCAAAATAAAGAGAAAATCCGACATATTTTACAGTACTACTATGACAAAGGCAAAAATGCATCTCAAGCTGCCAATAAAATTTGTGCAGTTTATGGACCCGATACAGTTTCCATTTCCACCGCACAACGATGGTTTCAACGTTTTCGTTCTGGTGTAGAGGTCGTCGAAGATGCGCCACGCTCCGGAAAGCCTGCCGTCGAAAATTGCGACAAAATCGCTGAATTAGCCGGGAAAGACCGGCATAGTAGCAGCCGTAGCATCGGCCAAGAGCTGGGGATAAGTCATCAAACCGTTTTTAACCATTTGAAGAAGCTTGGATTCACAAAGAATCTCGATGTATGGGTGCCACATACGTTGACGAAAAAAATCATCTTTGACCGTATCGACGCATGTGAATCGCTGCTGAATCGCAACAAAATCGACCCGTTTCTGAAGCGGATGGTGACTCGCGATGAAAAGTGGGTCACTTACGACAACGTGAAGTGCAAACGGTCGTGGTCGAAGCCCGCTGAAGTGGCTCAGACGGTGGCCAAGCCCTCATTAACGGCCAGGAAGGTTCTGCTGTGTGTTTGGTGGGATTGTCAAGGAATAATCTATTATGAGCTGCTTCCCTATGGCCAAACGCTCAATTCGGACCTGTACTGCCAACAACTGGACCGCTTGAAGGTAGCACTCATGAAGAAGAGGCCATCTTTGATAAACAGAGGCCGCATTGTCTTCCATCAGGACAACGCCAGGCCACACACTTCTTTGGTGACGCGCCAGAAGCTCCGGGAGCTCGGATGGAAGGTTCTTTTGCATCCGCCGTACAGTCCGGACCTTGCACCAAGTGACTACCACCTGTTTTTGTCCATGGCGAACGAGCTAGGTAGTCAGAAGTTAGCCACAAAAGAGGCCTGTGAAAATTGACTATCCGAGTTTTTTTTGCCAATAAGGAAGCGAGCTTCTATAACAGGGGTATTATGAAGTTGGCATCTCGTTGGGAACAAGTCATCGAACAAAACGGCGCATATTTGACTTACAACAGATGGTTGTAACTAATTTTATGAACAAATGGAAATTCAAAAAAAAATACCGCAGGACTTTTTTGACAGCCTAATATAATAATATCAGATAACACGCCTTGTAAGTATTCCGGGGGGCAATCTCTTGAATACGCGTGACCACAGCGCATGTCGAAGGAATTTCTTTATCGAAAAGTCCCCCGGCTAGAACGGGAATCGAACCTAAACACCCGGCATAATAATGTGAGACGCTAACCACTCGTCCACGAGTGCACCTAATGTAGGTGTCGCATGAGCATATTCAGCTTTGCGTAATTTCATTAATTTCTACGCGCTTAAAAGTCGTGATTATTTTAAATAATTTCTATTTAAATTCATTTTAAATATTAAATGTTGTCTTTAAATGCTAAAAAAGTAAAATTTATGTTTCAACACGTGATTAGACCGAAGTCATAGAAAATTTTCGAATTTTTTAAGTTTGATAATGCATATTGACGAATCTGGGTTAGATTTACCACCACATGGCCCAGCGAGTAAAATGTTTTTTTTTTCCAAAATATATATTTTATTAAGGCACATGTGGCGTTAGCTTGACCGGGGAGTCCAATATTTTGACAATTTTTGTCTTACAACTATGTTAGTAATATGTAACCGATTACTCGCGGTTGGCTCGAGGTTAGTATTACAAGTGTTCTCATAATTGGTATGTTGCAGTCTTCGATGCTCTATACGTGTGCCCGACACGGGCTACTTCCTATTGGGATGCAGCAGACCATTAATCAGCAACGCCCCCCTAGTCTGTAAAATGTTGATTTGGTTTGAAATTCGCTTGACGTTTTCAGAAAAATCAGATTTTTTTTTGCAAATTTTGAAGATTAACAATGACTTTAGCGTACTGAAACCTTTGTAAATATACAAAAATCATACTTTCTTATCATTTACTGACGACATTCAATGGTCAAAATGAATTTAAATAGAAGTTAATCAAAATAATCACTACCGAATCTTTTTAAGAAGTACAAACATTATCACTTTAATGGTCTTGAGCTCTAATGTATGTTTTGCATGAACTGATGCAGATTTGCATCGATTCGTCAATAGTAGACGAAGTATATTGGATCGGTAAACAAAAAAAAAAAATATGTCGACATTGATTCGATTTACGATTTTGAGATATTCACATATGAAATCATAAAGCTGATTTTTTTCAATGCATATACATATATGGTATGGTGCGTTCTC